>NC_133461.1:97901559-98234559 GCF_048565385.1 Saimiri boliviensis
CAGGGTGCGGAGGAGAGGGCGGGTCTGGAGGTGGGGGCTGTCTCTGCTCTTCCTAGTTTCCAGGTCCACGCAGAGCGCCTCCTCTCCTATCGTGCCCTCCTCTCAGGGCCACCTGCCCCTGCTGGGCTCGGGGTGGGTCAGGAACAAGCATGCTCCTGTGCTCTGTGACTGGGATGCATCAAACACAGACACTACAACACTACAACTATTCAGGCAGGCTCTCTCCATTCCCAACCAGACAGCGACTCTTGAGAGCCAGCAACACTGAAACCAAATGGGTGAGTCCTGAACCTGGGGCTGGACTTGCAAGTTAAGGGATCTAGTACTTTCTTCTAGGCCTAGACTTCATTATCTGTAAAAAGGGGCCTCAGCATGGGTCTCTTATGGGCGTGGTATGGGAAGTAAGTGGTATCAAGAGGCAAAGACAGAGACTAAGCTAGAGGCCAGTCCTTCTTTCTCTCCCTGGCCAGAGCAGTAGACGTCAGGGACCAGCTTCTGGGCTTCGTGCTCTGAGCAGTCAAAACTGCTAACTCACATTCACAGAGCCCTCACTGTGTGCTTTACAAGAATAAAGTTCTCTACACTCATCTCCGAGGCAGGCATGACTATCAGGTGACAGTACTGAGGTGGTCACCGAGACCCAGGTTATATACCCTGGCCAAGGTCATCGCATTGGTGAAGGGCAGAGCTGAGCACAGTGGGAATGGAACCCAGGCAGCCTGCCCCGACGGCCTGCATTCGTAACCATCACTCTCCTAGAAGGCATTTTCTGATGAATGAAAGCCTTGACCTAAGAAAGCAGTCTTCCTGGCTGCTCCCCGAGACTTCTGCCCCTGACAGCCCTAGATCCTGACTTCTGCTTACGCTACAGGCTGAGGGTCAGGCAGTATACATTTGCAGAAACTGTCAGAGCCAAGCTGTTCCCATCACTGCCATCCGGCAACAATGACCTGAGTGTGTTCTGAGCTCATCAACCTTAACACTGCACATTTAGATTTAGATTAATTTAACATAACCCTGGAATGACAAAATAGCAGTCATGTCACAAATGAGGAGCCTGAAGCCCAGAAAGGGAAGTGACTTCGCTAAGGATGCGGGACATTCTGGTGGCAATGGAAGGCTAGAATCCAGAGTCTTGGTTCAGGTTCTTTTTGTTTCAAATGTAAACAATATTCATTCCTACAAACATGTATTGAGCACGTATTAAGTGGGATGCATTCTGCCAGGCCCTGGGGATACCCTGGTTGATTCAAACAGACATGGGCCCTGGTGGTGCACATAAACAACGGCTAGATACAAATCTGCCTGCTGATGGGCCTTTTGGATGGCAGCGATAAGGCCAGAGAGAGTTGGACAGAGTCTGCTTAGCTCTGGCCCGCCCTCAGGGCATGACAACAGACTCCCTTGCATGGAGATAGCTGTGCCTTCCTCATTTCAACTGTAAAATCTGGAAGCAGGGGAAAAAACGGTCTTTTACTTACTTTATGATCGTGGCATCTAGTACCTTCTACAACACTGTGAAGTAAAATCCACCACGGGTGCCCCAGCCTCCCATCCTACAATCCTTCTTCCTCTTTTCAGCAGACTCTTTCCCCACCCAGCAACCCATTATTTTTATCATTACTTTCCTTAGGATCCAGCAAAAGCTACTTTTAAGAAAAAAATTCAAAATTCACTCCCACTAAAGCACAAATGCTTGATAAGCATTTAAAGTGCTGCCTGTCCCAGGGGGTTTCCAGTTAGCAGGGGGGAAAAAAAACTCAGCTAAAGGAAGGGAAAGGCTCTGCAGTGACTGCAGGTGGAAATCTGCTTTGGTGTGAAGGAGCCTTGCCAGGGCCCTTGAAAGTCTGTACTTTGGTGTCAGCCTAGTTTTCTCCAGCAGGGCCACAGAATAATGCAGTTTAGAGGCATGAGCAGAGATAGCTAAGATATGAACTCTGATACTAGTTGTGGAGCCTTGATAGTACTGCGGACTTTTTTTTTTTTTTGAGACAGCGTTTTGCTCTATTGTCCAGGCTGGAATGCGGTGTTGCCATCATAGCTCACTGCAGCCTTGACCTTCTGGGCTCAAGCAATACTCCTGTCTCAGCCTCCTGTGTAGCTGAGTCTATGGGAATATGCCGCTATGCCTGGCTAATTTTTAAATTTTTGTAGAGACGGGATCTTACTATATTGCTTAGGCTGGTTTTGAACTCCTGGCCCCAAGTGATCCTTTTGTACTGGCCTCCCAAAGTGCTGGGATTACAGGTGTAAGCCACCTCACCCAGCCAACTTTAGGTGGCTTATAAGAAAATAGTTGACAATAATATCTACCTCAGAGGCTCCTTCTGAGGATTAAGAGGCAGAGTACCTAGAACAGACTGCAGGTGACTGGCCCATGGCAGTGCTCACTAAATGTTAGTTTCCGTGTTTTTCTCCTGCTCACTGGGGTTCTGGGAAGACCAGAGCAATCTGGGGCTGCAGACTGGGCTATAAACCTGTTCGCAGAGAGGAGAAGCTGCCCCAAGCACCTAGGAAACTGGCAGCTAGGGAAACCCTGATGTTGGCTAAGGGTGGAGGCCCATGCCTCGGTGCTGTGACAGTGCCCTAGCTCCCTTTGCTAAACACATCTTTCTTCTTTTTTTTTGAGATAGAGTCTCACTCTGTTACTCAGGCTAGAGTGCAGTAGCACAATCTCGACTCACTGCAACCTCTGCCTCCCAGGCTCAAGCAATTCTCATGCCTCAGCCTCCCAAGTAGCTGGGACTCCAGGAGTGAGCCACCACACCCGGATAATTTTTGGAAAAAAATTTTTTTTTGGTAGAGATGGGGTTTCACCATATTGTCTAGGCTGGTCTTAAACTCCTGGCTCAAGTAATCTGCCTGCCTTGGCCTCCCAAAGTGCTGGGATTACAGGCATGAGCCACCGCACCCAGCCGACACATCTTTTGTCTAACCTTGCAGGATATGACAGATGAGCAGCATCTTCACTTATAAAAAGTATTTCTTTCCAGAAAGAGAAAATTAAAACGAAGCACTACTTGGCCCAAACCAAGCTCATCTAGAGATCCAGAACACACAGGAGGTGCTCTCTGGGAGGGGAGCTGAGAGTTTGCTGAACCCTGGGGCCCCAGTCTTTGGCTCCCTTCCTCTCTTTTGCAATCCCCCAAATGTGCCGGTGTGTGGGATGTCAGAGAACACCTGGTCTCCCTGGCTGGGGACTGCTTGGACTTGCACCTGGAGGGACTTCAGGTTTTTAGCTAGGGTGGATCACTCTGGAAGCTGAGGAGCTTGAGGTCTCAACAACGGAGTTGAGGAGCAGGTCAGGGGCGGGAGTATGCTCTTGCTACTCGGTGCCACTGAAGGCCATCTGACAGCCTGAGAGGAGTTCGGAAACATCTCACCTCCCCTGCTGCCAGCGGCCGGGGTGGGTGGCTTCTCTAGCTCACTGCTCCGAGAGCTCTCTGCTCCATTGGGGAAAGATGCACAGGGACACTGCCAGAATTCTAGCCTCTCGGATAATGGCTAAGGGACTAAAGGGACACACTGGAGCCTCATTCCGAGGAAAAGAGCCAAACAGAAAAGATCTGAACATCTTTGAATGCTTGATGCCTTTGCCAAAAAGGCAACTGGACCCCAGTCAACAATGCAAGTGTAAACACATGTGCATGGACCATCAGGGGATCAGGGCAGGCTGGGCCAGGCTGGCGAGGTTAGTGTAGGGAGAACCAAGGCCCAGACGACTACCCTTGGCCACGTCCTGCATTCATTCTCCAAGGCCCAGGGTGGGAGGAAGGGGTTGTGCTATTCCCTGCTCAACTGGCAGTGCCCAGGTCAGGCCCTGGCACAGAGTGGAAACCCAGTATTTGCTAAGTGAATGAACAGGCTGAGTTCCCACCCAACTTATGCTCCTGGTGAAGTGAAAAAGGAAACCAGAAGGCAAGCCTGGGGCTCTGATCCCAGGGCTGAGGTGCATCTGATCGGAATCTAGAAGCTCAGAAACGCAGCACTGTGGGAAGCTCCTCCTTCAAGGGATGCTCTGGGTGGAATGTGGGCTCCCTGAAGGAATGTTCTAGCAGGATTAAGCAGGATTAATGAGGCTGAGGGCCCTACCGCCTGGCAGGTGAAAATCCTTCTCCAGTGGAGAGGCTTTGTGTGGCCAGATTCTCTTCGCCCTGACTTCGCAGAGCATCCACCTGGCTAGGAACCTTGGTGTGTGTGTTCCTTGTGTTTAAGACCCAGAGTAACCCCTGATTCAGAGGGACACAAACAGCAAAGCTTCAAAGACCTCTTCCATCCTCCCTGGTTATGCAGGAAGTTACGGCAGCTTCTTTCCAGGCCAAGATGCTCCAGCCACTTTATGGGACCTGGGGAGCAGGAGGGGACTGGGTGGAAGATTAGGATTGGGATAGTGGGGAGCTTTTTTCCCTCCATCTCAGTTCTAATGGTCAGCCCCAGCAGGAACAAGCTATTCCAGCCAAAGCCCTGACAATAATGGAATTTGTGTGAATAACCTGGGCAAAGGAGAACACTGAGGGTAGGGACACAATGCTTTCTTTGTGCCTGACAGTTGGGTGCCTTGAGCCAAAAACCTCCTGAAACTCCCTGAAGATAACATGAGCATTTCTTCCCATGACAGGGGCTCCATGACTTCCAATAACCCAAAGAGCCACAGCTGCTCCCCTCCCTGAAAGTGCCTGGGCAAGAACAACAGAATGCGTCACTGCTGTTGAAGGGTAGCTGCCAGAGATGCTGAGACAACTGCACAGCCCAGGCCTGTTTTGGGGGCTGGAAGGAGGTAGTGGGTGGGGAATGAGACTGAAAAGGCAGGGTCTTGCTAATTCGACTTCAGTGCCTCTGGGGAGCAGAGGGGTATAGGCCAGGGAAGCAAATAACTCTACTCCAAGCTGTAGTTCAGCTGTGATTCCTTGTGAGAGATCAAAGGCCCCACCAACTTTGCTGTGTTGTGAAATCCGGCTGCCTGGGACAGGCTGAGTCCTTGATGGTTCATAAAGAGGGTCAAGTCAACCAACTTCCTATGATGTCATTAATATTAATTGGGGGTTTATTTTGTGCCAGGCACCGTGTTAGGTGCTTTCAATGTGCTACCTTGTCTGAGCCTCAAGTAACATCTGTGACACAGGTACTGTCATTATCCTCACTTTACAAATAAGAAAACAAAGACTGAAGAGGCTGAGGAACTTGCCCAAGGTCACAGACGGCACACACAGAGCCAGGAAGGGGACCCAGGCTGCCAGCCTCCTGAGCCTGTTTCTTGACCCCTACCTGATCCCCAGCCTATGTGGGAGAGCAGATACGGTAATCAGAGGACCACAATTCCATCTCCAGCGAGACAGATGCGAGGAAGAAAGAGGGACGCCCTGAGTGCATCTGCCCTCCTCGCGAGTCCTTGCCACTCCTTAGATGGATGGAGCCAGAGATTCTGCCGCCAACAAACTGGCAAAGCAGCTTGTTTGCCTACACTTTCTGTGGAGAACAAAGTCCACTTCGATAAAGGTTGGGGTGCCGGGAGGGTTTTTGTTTGCTTGTTTGTAGCAAGCATTCAGAACAAAAGACCCCTCTTGAAACCACTTCCCTTTCAGATCTGTCCTGGATTAAACTCTGGAGACTCAAAGCCACACCTTCCCACTTCCTGCAGCCGGCTAGAGCCCAACCTGTGCACACCCAGATTCTTTGGACTTCAGCTGAGAGCCTCCACAGATGGTCCCTCTGCATGGGTGATCAACACTGAGTTGGTCAGCAACCTGCCTCTGCGTGAAGCAGAGAGGCCCCCATTTTTTTAAATAGAGAGGGTCTCAGTCTATCACCTAGGATGGAGTGCAGTGGTGCAATTATAGCTCACTGTGGCCTTGAACTCCTGTGCTCAAGTGATCCTCCTGCTTTAGCCTCCCAAGTAGCTGGGACTACAGGCACTCTTTTTTTTTTTTTTTTTTTTTTTTTTTTTTTTTTTTTGTAGAGCCAGGGTCTCACTTTGTTACCCAGGCTGGTCTCAAACTCCTTGTTTGAAATGATCCTCTCGCCCTGGCCTCCCAAAGTGTTGAGATTCCAGGCACGAGCCACTGCACCCAGTCAGGGAGCTTTTAACTTGCGCCTGTTTCCTTTCAAGCGACCTAACTTTGGATTTGCTGGAGATGGAGCCATTGGTCAGATGTGTGCCAAACTTCTCACCAGACTGAAGCAATCTCTTTCCTGTGCTTCTGAGAGCTGTGCCAAGGAGGGGAAAAAGCTAGTAAGACAAGGAGAACTGTGAGGGGCTGGGATGACAGACAAGGACCTCTGCTGCCAGCACAGCGCTGGACTTTCTGTAGCTGTCACGTCACAGAGGCACTACAGTTGTGGTCTCCCATGTTAAAACCAAGAGACCCATTCAGATTTGTGGGTCAGGGGGTTGAAAAGGCTATTCTGCACTGGGATTCCAAAACACTGGGAGGGCTACACAGCCCGGGGAAGCATAAGGCAACGGAAAGAGTATTGGCCAGAGGCTCAAACCTGAGATCTAACTCCAGCTTTGCCAGTGTGGGGTTTTTTTAACTTAAGAAAGTCACTGCAACCTTCCATGGGCCTCGTTTTCCTCATCAGGAAAAATCAGGAGGTTGGACTAGTTGATCTCTATGAGCTTCCAGCTCTAACTTCCTGAGAATCTATGATTCTTTTCCTTTCCCATTCTGGAGATAAAATAGGGATGAAAAATTGGAGGGAGGGGAGGGGGGTGTTAAAGGGTGGGGGGATTCAATCTTCCCCTCCTGCTGAGTGACTCATGGCCAAGAATGCATTTGGAAGTTGGGAGAAACAGGCTGAGGGCACTGGGAAAAGCTTCTTGGTCTTTTCTGCAACTGAGGTAACTGCCTGGGCAGTATCTTTGGTGGGGGGAGCTCTGTTTCAGGAACGCTCTTAGGAAAAATGTAGACCGCAAGCCAGTCCCTAGAGGGGGACTGTTCTGAAGCAGTATCTTTCTCTACTTTTTGGTAATCCACCTCTTCCACCTGCCCAAGGGCGGTGAAGAGCCCAGGCTAACCTTACTGTGGGAAATGTCCCGGGACAGAAGGCTCCTCTAAGCCCCAGTCTATGCGAGGTTGTGGATCCGCGTAAGTGGAAAGAGGCCCAGGTTGCTGTCTTCCCAGCCCCAAGATGTGTTGATTCAAAGCTTTGGTTCTATGCTAAGGCCATGTGATACAGAACAGAATCTCACAGCAAAACAATCAGGTTACTCACTGTTTTGGGCACAATCTGTTTCTTGGGCTGCCCAATCTTAAAAGGAATCCTACAAGAGAAAGAGATAAAGAGGGATATTGTGAGAAGTGGGGAAGGATGCAGCTGAAAGTATCGGTACAGTTCAGGCCACCCTCCCCCAGGAGGGTGAGGAAGCATGGCCATGGCCTGCTACTTGGTACTTGGACCATGTGCCCTGGTGGGCGTGCAACCGTCAGCATCTGAGCTTGGTTCTGAGAAAGAGAGGTCCAAACATCTACAGTGTCAGATGCAGGTTGTTCTGCCTCAGAACATCTTTCCTACTGATAGTCTGTCATTTAAAGACAATGAAAAGGTGAGGGCAAGGAATTTGAGGCCACAGTGGGCTATAATTGCACCACTGTACTCTAGCCTAAGTGATACAGCAAGACCCTATCTCAAAAACCAATCAATGGGTGCAGTGGCTTGTGCCTGTAATCCGGGCACTTTGGGAGGTCGAGACGGGAAGATCACAAGGTCAAGACATCAAGACCATCCTGGCCTACAAGGTGAAACCCCGTCTCTACTAAAAATACAAAATTAGCTGGGTTCAGGAGGCTGATGCAGGAGCAGGAAAATCACTTGAACCTGGGAGGTGGGGGTTGCAGTGAGCCAAAATTGAGCCACGGTATTCAGAGCCTGCTGACAGAGCCCTGCTGACAGAGCGAGACTCTGTCTCAAAAAACAAAACAAAAATCAACCAACCAACAAACAATAAAAAAACCTAGGGGCGGGGTGGGGCGGGGAGGGGAAGGGAAGGGAAGGAAGGGAAGGGAAGGGAAGGAGAGGAAAGGAGAGGGGAGGGGAGGGGAGGGGAGGGGAGGGGAGGGGAGGGGAGGGGAGGCTGCCCTTTGGCAGGTAACCACTGCACTGGGACTTATTTCCTACTCCATAAAATGAGTGGATTAACTAGGTCATTTAGAAGCTTCCTTGAGGCACTGAGCATTCTACAATTCTGACTCCAGGAATAAAAGCAGCCAGGCTAGAAAGTGCATCCCAAGGGCTATGGAAAGGGTAGGCTCTTGATCCCAGGTAGGAATTGAGTTGAGAATCCTTGGGATCAGCTCTGGCAGAGGGCTCTCAGCTAGCCATGCTCATCACTCTCCTTTTGGCTCTTCCATTCAAACCTCCCGTTTCCAGAACACACTAGACCCGCTCCACCAGGTCCAGGCCCCACCCTTCCCTCCACACCCCCTTCTCCCTGAGCCTGCTTTCCTTTGGCCCAAACTGACCAACACACTGTTGCTAAACCCAACGGTATAATTAACCACCGATAATGACCCCAGACAGCAATCCAGTAAAGGGGGTGGGCCAGCCTGAGTCACAGTGGTTTAAATTTAATTTCTGGAGGACATCCTGTTTATTGTTAACCCAGCCCCATAATTTGTGAGTGTTAACCCTTTGAGGGCTGGCTGATTCGCATGGCTTCTGTAAATAAATAATTTCTGGCTACATAATAACCAGGGAGGAAAGGTAAGGTCTGGGACTGAAAAGGAAAAGAAAAAATGAAATTGTTGTTTTCCTTTCTCAGACCTAAAGAAGAAAAGTTCATGGGGAGATGTGTTCTGTCCCCACACCCTGGTTACTTTTCCCATTCTTACTGATTAGAGCTGATGGACATGATAGTTTTTGGAGAGTGAGCAATTGCCCTCAAGGACCATTCTGGAAACAGAGCAAATGAGGTCCCGGTGGCAGTGCAAAAGACAGCCTGTATTCTGTGGGAAGGACACTGCAGTGGAAAGTGCTCTAGACCAGATATCAGAAAACCTGGCCTCTGCCTCCGACTCATTTTGTGATTTTAACAAATCGCAATCTCTCTGTAGCCCAGTTTCTTAAACTATGAAACAAAGGAGTTGGAATCCCTTCAGCTCATCTAAAACTGGAATTCTAAACTGCATCTCCACTCCAAGAATATGGGGAGTAGGATGACAATTCTAAAGAAGTCTCAGAGTGGTCTTCAAAATGATTCTTGGAGTTTAGTACTGCAGACAAGGGACTAAGAAATCAGAAACATAGATTCCATTATTTGTGGTGCTACAGCCTCCCTCTAAACCTTAATTTAGTAGCACAGTATTTTTAGAACTGTAAGTTACCATAGAAATTTTTTCCCCAGTTCAACCCTCTCCTTTTGTAGATGAGGAAGCAGATCCGGAGAGGTTCAGTGACAAGCCCAGGGTCACTCTGCTGGGTCACCAGAGAACCAGAAGAAGCAACCAGGGCCCCTGGTGTCCAGTCCAGTTTTCTCTCTGCTACCCACTGCTCAATACTCTTTCCACATGAATATGTTATAAAGTATGTGATCAAAATACCTAGTCTTGAAGTCCTATGGAATTCAAAGGGGCTGAACTGGGGGCTCTGGCACAATGAGAGTTTATGTACACCGCGCAGATAGAACAGGTGTCTCCTTGTATTTTCACCACAGATACAATCACAGAGAATTATCATACTGTTCTGATTATTTTTCAACTCACCTGCTCAAAAGCCCTATTAGAACACTTTAAAAAAAACCCTTCATCTAAAAAGTTTTAAAGAAAAATTGTGAAGAAAGTGTGTAGTTCCTATGTGGCCCACCCTCAGTTTCCCCTTTTATTAACACCTGACATTAGTGTGGTTCGCTGATCACAATCAATGAACCAACAGTGATAGAGTCAAGATTATCCTTTCTTCAGAGCTCCTCGGTTTTCCCCATGCCCTTTCTCAGTTCCAGCTTCCCACCCAGGTCACTACATCACCTTCAGTCGCTATGTGCCTGAGGCTCTGCTTGGCTGTGAGAGTGTCTCAATCTCTCCCTGCTTTTGAGGACCATCCCAGTTTTGTTTTTTTTCTTTTTGAGACGGAGTTTCGCTCTTGTTACCCAGGCTGGAGTGCAATGGCGCGATCTCGGCTCACCGCAACCTCCGCCTTCTGGGTTCAGGTAATTCTCCTGCCTCAGCCTCCTGAGTAGCTGGGATTACAGGCACGCGCCACCATGCCCAGCTAGTTTTTTGTATTTTTAGTAGAGACGGGGTTTCACCATGTTGACCAGGATGGTCTCGATCTCTTGACCTCGTGATCCACCCGCCTTGGCCTCTCAAAGTGCTGGGATTACAGGCTTGAGCCACCGCGCCCAGCCTCATCCCAGTTTTAAGAAGTGCTGGTCAGGCATGCTATAGAATGCCAACTTGGATCTGTCTGATGTTCTTCTCCTGACTGGAGTTACGGCTTTTGGGATAGAAGATCACAGAGCAGAAGAGCCATTCTCCCTAAGTCATACCCAGGGTCCACGATGTCAACATGCCTTACCCTGATGATATGAGACCCTTGATCACCAGCTTCCTACTGTAAAGTTACTCTCCCTTCCCCCTTTCCCTATTGTACTCCTTGGGAGGAAGCCATCACACAGAGCCCCAAATCTTATTTATTCAACCATTCAGTATCAGTATGGACTCATATTTATCTTATATTTTGGGTTATAACCTAATACATTATTTTGATGCTCAAACTGTTCCAGCTTTGGCCACTGGCAGCTTTTTCAGTTGGCCCCTGTGTCCCTTTGACATATCCACATCAACATACGTATGTATGTATGTATGTATGTATGTGTGTATGTATGTGTGCATGTTATTTCCTTACTTTCTGGCACTACAACATGTACCAAGTGCATCTTATGTATTTCCTGTTCCAGTCGTCGAATCAGTGGAAGAACTTACATAAGTATTCAATTTATCTCTGTAATATGGTCTCAACCTTACCTTTAACTCCCTTCCTATTCACTCAGTACAACTGCCATGATTAAGCCAAGTGGCTGTTCACTAATCCCCTAAATCTAGACTCTTTATGGCTTCCTGTCCCAAACTGGGACATTTTGGAGCACATGTCATCAGGACAATTTGGACTGCCCAAGGCAACTGGAACAAATGGCTACCGCCCCACAAGGAACGCTCTCTCTGCTCTCAGGAAAACTCACCGTCTTTTAAATGTCTATGACTTACTTAGCATTTTAAAAATTCTACCCTTTACAGTTAATTACAGTTTATTCCTTTAAAAAGTATTATAACTCAATCAAGACAGTTGGAGGTGGGCAAAAAAAGAAAAGAAAAAAGTATTCTCATGAGAAACAGTAACTTTAAAACAATTATTAAAGAAAAACATGCTCACTGCAGAAAACTTGAGAAATAAAAGGGGACTGAGTGACTTGGGGGGATGAGGGAGGAAAAGATGAGGGGGAAAAAAAACCCAGCCATAATTTCATATCTAAAAGATGGCCAAGGTTCATGTTTTAGTGTTGTTATTTGTATTTTTTAAATTGACAGAAAGAAAAACTGAAGCAAATATGCCAAATGTTGGTAGTGGCTAATTTTGGGTGGTGAGAATATGATTACTGTTTTCTTCTTTGTACTTTCCGTATTTTTTTTTCAAATACAAAAAAAAACACACAAAAAACAAACAAAAAAAAAACCTTGTTTTTTTCTTGACTACAAAAATAGCACCTCATCAGTGTTAAAAACTTGGAAGACATAGAAAAACACAAAGGACAACACATACACCCCCAAGGAAAAAACTGACAGTAATACCGATTCAGTGTGTACACGTGTGTGCATGTGTATGTGTAAATATTTGTGTAACTTTTAAATTAAAAAAGTAAATGAAACATGTATCACGGATGGTTTTATATGAGAATGTGTCATTTTCACTCTCCTGATTTTTAAGAGCTACAGAAGTAAAATGAGTGGTTCAGGTATATAATGAAAATGTACCACTTGTTTTATTTCTACAACTTCATCACTTAACTGCTGGTCATTTCAACTGTTTCAAAATTTTTCTATTATGAACAAAAGCTCTAATAGCTAAATCCTGGTGCACACCAAGGATTAGTCATACGCGATCAATTCTGCATAGTGTTCAAGGCTTTGATACATTTTGCCAAACTGCCCTCCAGACAGATTTAAACAGTTAATATTTTTGAAAACATTGAAACAGTTTACATTTCACTAACCACCCTTTGGTTTGTGTATCAGGGTTTTTTTCCTGGATTAGTGTCTGCCTTTCACTTTTGTACATGTTTGTGTTTCATGTACAGAAGCTTTTGATTAGTACACAATCAAATCTACTAAATCTGTCTTTTCTTTTGTGATTTTTTTCTTTTGGTATCAAAAGGATGACCTGCTTCCATCAACTTGCAACTATTCACCTATATTTACTTTATTACTTTCATGGCTTCCTTTTGTTAAACTAAACTCTATTAGTATCAAAATTATAGTGTGCATTGTCTAATAAGGCAACAAGATTTCTTACGTAAAACGTTCCCGTTCCCGGGACTCCCTAATCTCATTTGCCAGAATCGACCACTTTCAACTCAACTGAATTTCTGGTATTTACCTTTCCATGTCTAAGGATAAATGCTTATATTGCTAGCTGTAGACTGTTTGGTTTTTAGGCACTAAACAGCTATGTTAGCTATTGAATTTTTACTCTGGAAGATGAGGCTTTAATTAAACAAAATATTGCTGGGTGTCCATCTCCATCTCTCACCTCACGAAGCCACACCTGCAGCTCTTCTCAATACAGTTACATTATAACTTGGCTGGCTCACTATTTAGTCAACTATTAGGAGGATATTATGATTTTTCTTCCCCACTGTCCTTGATAACTGGCAGATTGTTCCACCTCAGTCAAAGCTTTAGAAGACTGCAGTTCCAGCCCATGTACTGAGTCACAAACTCATGAAAGTTTCCAAGTCAAAGCCCCAGCTATGCCACTCCCAAATTCCTGACCAACAGAAACTATTTATTGTTGTTTTCAGCCACTAAGTTGTGGGAGAACGTGTCATGCAGCAGTAAAACATAATTAATAACATGTATGCTTTTTCACTTTCCCTAAAATCGATAACTGTCACTTTTCTTTCATTTACTTAATTGTCTACATATTTATCCCCAATTCAATCTGTGGTCTAACTCTAATTTTGATACATTCATTGTATTGGGTGTTCTCTCCCTTGCATCTTCTGGAACAGTCTGCTCTGTAGCTGCTGCCTTGCTCCAACCTGGACTGGCTGCCTGCTCCCTGGCTGTGCGGCTCTCAGCCCCAGCTTTCCCTTCACCAACTTTTCTGGGATTCCTTTGACTTACCTCTCATGATTTTTCCCCGGTCCTACTCTTTCTTGGTTTACCCCTTATTTTGGGTGGAAACAAAGCATGTGGGAGATCATTTTTGAGACTTTGCATATCCTAAAAACTTTTTCTTCTACCTGCAGCCTAGTTTGACTGGGTATAGAATTAAAGGCTGGACACAATTTCTGCCAGAATTTCAAAGGCGTTGCTTCACTGTCTTCTAACTTCCCAATACCGCTGCTGTGGGAAGTCTGACACTCTGGTTCTTATTCTTTATATATGACCTGTTTTTTATTTTTTATACAACCTTATAGGAATATATGTTTGTCCCAGTGTTGCATAATTTCACAACAATGAAGGTCTATTTTCATCCACTGTGCTGGGTACTCATAGGACTGCTTCAATTTGCCAATTTATAATCTTCAGTTCTGGGATTAAACAATTTCATTGATTTGTTCTGTTTTTTGTTTCTTACTTCTGAAACCGTTACAATCTCAATGTTGACCCTCCTTGGCTGGTTCTCTAATTTCCGTGTCTCAAATTTTATCTTCTAATGCTTCTAACAAGTTTTTTTTCCCCCCTTTTTCATTTTTGCTATCAGATTTTTAATTTCCAAGAGCCACTTTAAATTTTCAGGATGTCCTTTTAAAATGGTATCCTGTTTTTACTTCACGGATGCCTTATCTTTCTGAGCATCTTAACAGCTTTAATTAAAAAGCTGCTTCTTCCCTTTATAGTCTTAGTTTTCCTCCAAGTTGCTTTTTTCCCCCATTTGTCTTTATTTTTCATACTAAGTGCTTTCCTTGGATTTGTGGTAATTCTTGGTTGCCTACTCTCATATATGACTGGGAGACAAAAAGAGCTGACAAGAAGCTCTGAGCACACCAACCATGTTGATCTACTAGGAAGGGCAATCTGCAATCTGGCTGAACAGTTTTGTGGGGAACTCCCTGATGTCACTATCTTTCTAGTCTTTTCTCTTGGGTGGGTAAAATTCTTTAAAGAAGATCTCCTACCATTGTGGGAACTTGGCAATGGAAGAGGTTGTATGTGCATGTTTGTGTGCACAAGCGTGCCTATGTGGTGGGGAGGGGAAGGGGTGTGCCGTGGCACCCTGAGCGTGCGAATTCACTTCATCCTCCTGACTTCACTAGGGCAGTCCCACCCTCAGCTGTGCTTGCTGCCCTATCAGAGGTGGGTTTGAAGTTTTTGCAATTTTGTATGCCCTATTTAAAAAATATAAAATTACAAATACACAAATAGGCATGAAAATGAACATTAGGCAGAGAAAAGAGCACAACAAATGCCAAGTTTTAAAAGCTAGCAAATGACACGAACGTCAGAAAATAATCGAGTATTTTTGTTCATCATCTGCCTAACACACCTCTATCTTGTCTCCCTACACTTTGGGCTGCTTAGTGCTTGGTTGCCTCTTTGTGTAACACAAGAGTTGGTAGCATCATTTTCTTAGAGTAAAAAAGGTAATTCCATCTTTCCTCTGGCATGGTTGTTTGAAATTTGTTTTCTACTAGAAATTTGTTTTAGATGGTTTAGAAAGTCTTTTTTCAGCTTACTGGTAATATATAAATTTTAGGATTGTTGTAAAACTTAGAAAAATCTCATGTTTCCTCTGCAGATAAACTAAGATGTCAGGGCACATTTCAAGATTTCTTGTACAGTGACTAACCTTACATGTTCTTTGAAGTAATGACAGTGACCAGTTCATCACTAATGTCTTTGTAGGAGGGTGTATCTTGAGTTTTGTTTTCATTATGTCTTTCATGTTAAATCCATCAGAAATTTAAATGTTTTATCAATGTGTTCCTCTGATTTCCTCCTCCTCTTCATTAACTGAGTTATCAAACCATCATCACCCCTATTTAAAATGGATCTCATTCTTTTAATGGATTACTCACTTTTGGTACAATTTGAAAATGTTTTGTTATGCTTTGCTTGATTTCAGAATGATTTCTATTGGTTTAAGCACTCACCTTACCATTTTTGTGTTTCAATATTTTTAAATCCAGTTTTCTCCTTAGGTTTTAAGTAAATTTAAAATTGATCAAAAAAGGTAACCGTCACAGACTTCCAACTCAGGAGTCTGTAATTTCTTCTTGATTTATTAACATTTTCCAAAGATGTATTTACAAAGTACAGTTAAAAGAGTATACTCCTAATTCACCCTCCCCGAGTTCCATCCCCCCAAAAAGCCTCGGCTACCCCAAGACTGCCTGACATGAGTGGTAGGACAAAGAACAAAAAGCAGGAACGAAGACAGAGGTTTTCCTGACTCAATGCAATACAAATACTTTATGTGTCAGTTTACCAAAACAGGGATGCCTAGGGTCCCTTTCAGGGTCTTGGAAAGGTCCATTTAAGTCAGGGGTCCTGAGGCTTGACTTTTATAAGTTTCACACCTTAAATTCACACTTTGTGTCCCCTGGTACAAACTCTTTGGAGGTGGGGGTTGGGGTGGAGGGCTCTTCATTCTTCTGCTAGGGTGGGGTGGGGACAGTCTCCCAGAGTTAGGGAGGCGATGTTAGGGCTCTAAGCCATTCATAGAGTTTGCAACCAATCACCCTGTTATCTTAGCCCTTGGCCTCACCCAACTTCTAGAGGTACTTAGTACCAACTCCCAAACCTTTGAGAATTCTAGGACGTAAGGTGGGATGGCTCTCAGTTTTCTCAAATGCCAGTTTGGGATTTGACTTCCTTGGAACTAAGTCAGTTACCTCATGTAACTGCATTCTAATTCCCAAATTTTGTTGTTGATGTCTCGTCTAGTCTCCCTGAACTATGGATTTATGTCTTAAAAAAATTGCTTTACTGTGCTTTTTGTAGGATTTGTGAGGGAGATAAATTAGATGTATGTATTCAATCTGTCATCTTTACTCAGAATCTGGTTTATTTTTAAATAACATACCATAACATTCACCCTTTTAAAGTGTACAATTTGGGGTTTTTAGTATATTCCCAGAAGTGTGCAAAAATCACTGCTATCTAATTTTGGAACATTTTCATCATACCAAAAAGAAACCCCACACCTATTAGCAAACAACTCCCCTCCCCCAGGCCCTGGCAACCATTACTCTGCTTTGTCTCCACGGATTTGCCTTTTCTGGACATTGCACAGAAGTAGAATCATATTTGTATGTGGCCTTTTGTGGTGGCCTCCTTCACTTAGCAAAATGTTTTTGAAGGTCATGCATGTCGTAGCATCTATCAGTACTTCATTCTTTTATTTTTTTTTAATCACTGGATACTTGTCTGGTGTATGGATTTATCATCAAATGATAAGTGGATAAACAAAATGTAAATCCATAAACAATTGGGCTGTTTCCCCTTTTGGGGTATTAACGAATGTTGTAATAAACATTATGTTTACGATTTTGTGTGGATATGTTTTTATTTCTCTTCAGCATATACCTAGGAGCAAAACTGATGGGTTACATGGTCACTCTATGTTTAACCTTTGAGCATGTGCCAGACTGTTTTTCAAGATAACTGTATCATTTTACATTCCCATCAGCGGTATATATGAGGGTTCCAATTTCCCCACATCCTTGTTGACACTTACTAATGTCTTTTTCATTTTAGCCATCCTAGTAGATATGAGGTAATATTTCTGATTTGCATTTCTCTAATGACTGATGTTGAACATCTTTTCATGTGTTCATTTGTATATCTCTGGAGAAACATCTATTCAAATTGCTTGCCCATTCTAAAACTGTTTTATTATTGTTGTTGAGTTGTAGGAGTTCTTTGTATATTCTGGGTATTACCCCATAATCAGAAATATTTTCTCTCATCATGAGCTGGGTTTCCACTTTCTTAATAGTGTCCTTTGAAGAAAAAATTTTAAATTTTGATGAAGTCCAATTTATCTGTTTTTTCTTTTGTTGTTCATGCTTTTGGTGTCATACCTAAGAATCCTCTGACATATCCAAGGTCACGAAGATTTATTCCTGTCTTTTCTTCTAGAAGTTTTATAGTTTAGCTCTTACATTTAGGTCTGATCCATTTTGAGTTAATTTTTAAATATGGTGTGAGGTAGGGGTCCAACTTCTTTCTTTGACATGTGGCTATCCATTTGTCCCAACACTGTTGAAAAGATTATTTCTTTTCCACTGAACTGTTCTGGCATCCTTGTTAAAAATCAACTGTCCAAATATGTAAGGGTTTATTTCTGGACTCTCAATTCTATTCCATTCATCTACATGTCTATCTTTATGACAGTACCACATGATCTTAATTATTGTAGCTTTGTAGTATTAAGACTGGGAAGTATTAGTTCTCAGGCTTTGTTCTTTGTCAAGATCGTTTTGACTGTTCCGTGTCCCTAGCCTTTCCATATGACTTTTAGTGATTTTTTTTTTTTTTTTTTTTTTTTTTTACTATTTAAATTATGGCTGCATTTAGAGTTTGAGAGTAGACTCCTTAGATGTTTTAACAGTTTTAAAAGTATTCTACCTTTGAAAAATTATTTTATAAGCATTAAATGCATCTACTATTCCATAACAGAGTAATCTACTCTTTTGACAATAACACAGCTTTATTGTGTAAAATAAAGATGTATAAAAGTTCCTACAACTTGGCAAAGCAAATCCCTTATTAAATTTTTTTCAGGTAATTTCTTGGCTGCTTTAATTATTTGAGATAAATTTCATCAGCTGTATGCTGTCACCCCCACCCATACCTAAAAACCCCTCATAACATTATTACCAGAAATGCAATATATTTATAGATTAACTTTTCAAGATCCTATTTTTGGTTTGCTTATTCAGAGCCATATTTCTTCATTCATTCTAGCCTTATGATTATTTTTATTAGTCTTGAGTTTTTTTCATAACCATCGTCTCTATTTATTTTGTTAAATATTAAGATCCCAAAGTAACACTTACATGTTAAGTTTTAGCTCTATACATGTCTCAGGTGCATTCCATGGAATTTTTTATTTTTGGTTATGTTGTAAATGGGATTCTCTTTTTCACATTATCTTCCTGGCACATTTACTCTGAAACCAGTTGCCATATCTACATACTTAATTTATAGCCCAAGAAATTCAATTTGAAAAGAAGAAAAATAACTAATTAGGCTTTCCAGGTAGACTGTCAGAGTATGAAAATACAGTAACATTTATCTTTTCTTTGTCAATATTTACACCTATTTCTTGCCTTATGTTACTGCATTAGCTTGAAGTTACAAAAAAATGTTTCCGACTTTGGTAAGAATGCTTTACATCTGATCCCTCACTATCAAATATGAAGGCAGCTATTCCTGATTTCACCCAGGAAGGTTCCTAATAGTAAGAAAACATCTTTCTGTTCCTAGTTTAGTAAAAGTTACATAGACTAGATTTTTGAATTCCACCAATGCCTTTCACCATGCATTTAGATGATCAGTTTGTTCTCCTATGACCTATTACTGAGTTGAACTGTGTAAACATATTTGCTAATATTGAGCCATCCTTTCATTACTTAAGTAAACTCTGCTTGGTAAAGGGTACAGGCTAATTAACTTTGATGTGTGAATGTCTTGCTTTCTGATTATGACACGTAACACCTCAAGGGCCATGACTGAATGTCATGCTTCTTGGCAACCCTTGTAAGTACTGTACTAGGCGCAATGCTATTTTCAACTTTTCATTGAATGAGGAAATATTTATTAAGGGGCACCTTTGTTCCAAGTACTGTGCTAGGTTCTAGGGGTATCAAGATGAACGAGACGGATTCCTTCTATGATCTCATGCAGCTTATAGTCTAGTTTTGTGCACATAGTAAGTACTGGATGATTAATTAAACGAATGACTTAAGCGCACTGCCCAAGGGCCCTGTAAAATACCATGCTCTGATTTAAGGTTCCTGAAGAAAACTACTCTTAGATAATGCTATACAAAGAACAAAGAAAGGGAATATCATGGTCTCTGGGCTCCCAATCCTTCGGTAACTAAAAAACAAAACAAAACAAAACAAAAGCCTAAAAAGAATATCTAGAGCTGGGGTCCGGCAAAGGTACATTCAGTGGAGACCAAGAAAATGGAGTGGGCCCTTGGCCTTGAAAGCAAACCCTGACCAAGTTATTGGAGTACGATGGGTCAAGTGAAAACAAAGAGCCTAAGAGGATATATGAGAGGAGAAGAGGCTCCTGGGTTTCTACCAAGGCTGCCAAATGGCAGATGTCAGCCCACTCTGCCAGAGAAATGGGCAGAAAACTGGGCAGGTGCCCTGATGGATCAGATTCTCCCTGCGCTGAAACGGAGCATTCCTGCAGGAAGTGGTGAAAGGTGGCAAGGAAGGGAGAGTGGGAAGGGCAACACAGCTGCACTTCAGCAGGCTCTTGTGCCTCTTCTCCCCTTGAGTCCCCATTTCATCCCTGTGGCTCTTCCCCTGCAGGCATAGGGGACTTCCTTAGGAGAAGCAGCTGCTTTGGAGGGCATGGGCAAGAGTGACAGTATCACAGGCTAAGAGCAGTGGCCTTGGCACTGCCAGGACACACCAGCCCGAGGTTGGCAGTGCTCCAGGGCAGGTGGCCCACTAGGCTTCAGGACTCTCCTCCCTCCTCCTCACACTTGCCTCACTGCTCCCCTTGGAATTAGGAACGTGCGCAGAGGCCCACAGTGAAGACAGGGCTGCTCCCCAGGGCATCTCTGAGTTCTCGAAGAAATTAAGAGAGTTCTGAGCTCTCTGCCTGCAGAGTAGAAGTCCTAGCATGGTTCTGCTTCCCATTCCACAAATATGAGCACCAGAGGGCAGGAGAAGAGTTATTTTAGTCTCAGCAACAAAATGGAGAAAACATTTCTCTCAATCCTCCCCTTCTCCACTCCCCAACTGCCCCACCTCAAAAAAAAAAAAAAGTTCTGTGTGTACGAAGGGCAAAGAGGGGAAAAGATTCTATTTTCTTTCATAATAAAGAAAAAGTCAACAGGATGTTCTCCAAAGCTACAAATATACTTTTTCAAACAGTAAATATCTCTATTAGTAGCATGATGCCAGTTGGCTAATTCTGTCTGTCTCAGTAGAACCTTTCCAAAAAAGCCCCTGCTCTTGTGTAATGTCTATTTACAAAAACAGCTCTTTTGCATTTTCAATTTGCTAGGTTTCTCCATCTTTTGTTTCCTCACCCCCTCTGCAGAGGCAGAGATAAAAGGCAGGCCCAGATGGCAGCTGGGTGGGGATCCCCTGGTCACTCCAGCAGAGTTCACGTCCCTGCCTTCTTTGGAGAGCCCTACTTTGACGACAAAGAGTGGAAAGAGGCTGAACCCTAAACCTGCTTCCTAGGTCTTCCCTTGGCCTCCAGAATCCTACTAAACGTGAATGAGCCTAGGCCTGGCTTGGGGGTGGAAAGAACCCTGAAACGTTTCAGTCTGCCCCACCCCGTATCTTTCTGCTATCTCTAGCTAAATTGAGAGACCCACAGTTCCGGGGGCAAGGGAGGTAAGGGAGGTGAGAATGGAGGGAGGGCTGAGCACAGAGTAGGCGGTGGCGGTTGATAGTGGCTGAAATCCTGGCTCCCCGGGGAGTGGTCCAGGCCTGAGTCACTGTCTCGGCAAGAGCAGGAAGGTGGGCGAGAGGCAGCAGCTCCAGCAGACTGGAAGGACAAGCCCCTCCCCCCGGCCTTCTGTTATTCTATCCTTGGGTTGCTGCCTGGTCTGGCCTGAGGCCCCACAAGGCCACCACCACCTTAATGGTCGGAGAGAAACAACAGAGGGCCAGAGCCGGGACAGGGCTTATCGAGAGCCCTCTAGGTCCGGCAGAACAGCTGCTGGTTGGATGCCACCCTCTCTGTCTGAAGGGCCAGCTGGCTACAGTGCCAAAGGCCAAGGAAAGTTCAGCCCAAGCAAGGCTGGGAGAGACCCCAGCAGAGGGGGACATGAACTGAGGTGGAAATCAGCCCTTTCCAGTGCCTATGACCACTGTCTCCAGCCCCGCCTCAGTCCTTTCTCCAAGTTAGCCTGATCCAACCAGAACACACAGAACTTGACCTCGACCTGCCATCAGTCCGAGGAGTTATGCGTGTGTTTAAAAATAAAAGGCATGACTGTGACTTGGCGGATTTGTGACTTGGACCAGAACAATCCTCCAGCTCAGCTGTGATCCCTCCTTTCCCACCGCTCCCCAGGCTGATCTCTGAAAAGTAAAGACAGAATGAAGCACACAATGTTAAGTCACCCAAGAGCTGGGAGATCATCTCATCAAAGCGACCATTTATTAAGCATCTACTATTGCCAGACCGCACAGGCGCTGCAGATACATCAGTTTATTTCAAGTGTCCACTTATGCACTTCACAGGACAGACAGTGCACTAGATCGGGGCCTGGAGCCAGACAGCTGGGGTTCAAACCCTGGCTCTGCCTGGTACCAGCTGTGAGAGTCTGGGCAAGTGACCTCACCTCCCTGTGCCTCCATCTCTTTGTCTATAAAATAGGATAATAATCTACTCATCTTCTAAGGTCACTGTGAAGGTTACACGAGTTTAATGCTTAAAACAGATGCTGACATACAGTAAGCAGTCTGCTTTTTGCTGAGAAGGTGGCGGTGGTATTTTGATGATGACAACCAACCAGGTCCATAAGGGACGACTTGCAAGAAGTTACAGAGATAAGTATCCTCACCCCCAACCAAGAATGGTTAGGAAACCTGAAATTACCTTTTTGTTTTGGGGGCAAGCAGCTGTCCTATACTGTGATGCACTACCACCAGGTCCAAGTGATAAGTCTGCCTAACTTTGGGTGGCGACTTACCCCTATATAGTAAAAGAATTTTTGTCTAAAGTGTGGAGGCTGATGGAGCACCTAAGAGAGGAAGACAGGCAACTCAAAGAGGCAGCTTGGATTTTTTTTTCTTTGCAGCCTCTTAAAAAGATCCTAATATCCAACAGATAAGTAATCACTTATTCTCATTCTAATCTGTGAGATAAGAAGGGGTAGAAAATGGTTTGCATTTGGAGGTGAAAGGCTTGTCCTGCAGACGCTACAAGCAGAAGGAACTGCCACTGGCCTCATCTCCACTCCGACGGGCTGGCGGTGGCTTAGACTCTGAGAGCACCAGACTGGCTGTTTAGTTTCTGAGGTACCATCTTTAATCTCACTTTGGTTCTGTCTCTTACCAACTAGCAATTATAAAGAGCTCTCACACTACCTTTTTCCTCTTTGCTAAAAGTTTGGCCCCTAGAAAGCAAGAGGTAGAAGGAAGACGGCTGGATGGAAAATGACTTGTAGGCCCCCTCCCTAGATCATCCCAACCTGCACAGTAGGGGGAGGGGAGAGGCAAAGAGTCTCTTACTATGGAAAGCGAGGTCTGCCCCAGCAATGATTTAAAAATTTAAAAAAATATGAAATATTGTAAATACACAAAGAATACAGAGAATATATAATAAATACTCATGTATCCACCACCTGGCTTTGTCAAATTCTAATGAAGCTATGCTTCATTTAGATATTATTCTTTAAACAACACAATAGTACAGATACTGTTGAGGCGCCCTAAGTATCACACCCTAAGATTACAGGCTTGCACCACCAGCCCTGGCTAATTTTTAATTTTTTTTTGGCGCGACGGTCTCACTATGCTGTCCAGGTTAGTCTCTAACTCCTGGACTCAACTGATCCTCCAGCCTTGGCCTCTCATGATGCTGGGATTATAGGTGTGAGCCACCTCACCTGGCCCCTGAAATTCCATTTCCTTCTCTTTGTTACCCTAGAGTAACCGCTATTCTGATTTTAGTATTTATTATTCCCATACTTGTACTATATTAAGTCCATATGCAAAATACAGTATTGCCTTATAGGTCTAATGCTTACATAAACAGTACAATGTTGAATGTATCTTTTTTTTTTTTTTTTTTTTCTTTTTGAGACGGAGTCTCACTCTATTACCCAGGCTGGAGTGCAGTGGTGCAATCTCAGCTCACTGCAACCTCCACCTCCCAGGCTCAAGTGATTCTGCCTCAGCCTCCCTAGTAGCTGGGATTACAGGTGTGCACCTCTGTACCTGACTAATTTTTGTATTTTTATCAGAGATGGGGTTTCACCATGCTGGCCAGGCTGGTCTTGAACTCCTGACCTCAAGTGATCCACCTGCCCAGCCTCCCAAAGTGTTGGGATTATAGGCATGAGCCATCACGCCCAGTCTACAACGTTGAATGTATCATTCTTATTTATTTATTTGAATGTATCATTCTGAAGCTAGCTTTTTACATTCAGCAATACATTCTTGAGATATGCCCACAACGGTACACACAGCTCTATTTTACCCATTTTAACTACTACATATTATTTATTTTTTCTTTTTGAGGCAAAGTCTCACTTTGTCACCCAGGATGGAGTGCAGTAGCGCAATCTTGGCTCACCGTAACCTCCACTTCCCAAGTTCAAAGATTGTCCTGCCTGAGGTTCTGAGTAGCTGGGATTACAGGTGTCCACCGCCTGGCTACATTTTGTAATGTTTAGTAGAGATGGGGTTTCACTATGTTGGTTAGGCTGGTCTTGAACTCCTGACCTCAAGTGATCTGCCTGCCTTGGCTTCCCAAAGGGCATGAGCCGCTGCGCCTGGCCCATATTTCATCATGTAAAGACATCACAATTTATTTCCCCATTCTCCAGAGGCTGGGCATCTGCACATGATGATGCAGCTCATACTCCCACATGTGTCCCCTGTTGTATGGAGGTACGGGAGTTTCTCTGGGGTCAGGGACGGCTACTGTTTCAACTGCAAAATCTCTAATTTACACCCCCTTCTGCAGTGTATGTAAGTTCTGACTGTTCTTCACCCTCAGATACTTGCATTGTGAGGCTTCAAAATTTCTGCTGGTCTGATGGCTGAGAAATGGCATCTCATTCTTGGTTTAATCTGTTTTTTTTTTTTTTTTTTTTTTTTTGATTACTAATAAGACCAAACATCTCTGTATGAGCTTTTGTTCACTTGGGTTTTCTTTTCTAGAAAGTGATCAACAGTTTTCAAATCTATGGAATGAGCTTTTAGTGTACTTTACCGCTGCCCCTTCTGTATTTCTTATTAACCCAGTGAAACAACCACATATACAAGCAACCCTGTCTTCAGTTGCTGGAGTCAAAGGTGTGAGCTTATAGTCTGGATATTCATAATGATATTCTTAAATAGGTGGTTTTCAAACTGAGGTCTTTGCAGAACACCTATCACTCAAAGATCATTTAACCTGCTACACAGTCTCCCATTGCACACACAAATCGAAATCACTCATGAAATTAAAAAATTATATGCACTCACCTTGGGAAGGAAAAAAGAAAAAAAAAAAGTCAATGGAGGTGGGTCATTCTTTAAGAAAAAACAAACAAGGCTGGCTGTGGTGGCTCATGCTTGTAATCCCAGCACTTTGGGAGGTTGAGGCGGGCAGATCACTTGAGTCCAGAAGTTTGAGACCAGCCTGGCCAACATAGTGAAAACCAGTCTCTACTGAAACACACAAAAATCAGCCAGGAGTGGTGGTGCATGCCTGTTAATTCCAGCTACGTGGGAGGCTGAGGCACAAGAATCCCTTCAACCCAGGAAGTGGAGGTTCCAGTGAGCTGAGATAGTGTGACTGCACTCCAGCCTGGTCAACAGGGGGAGACCCTGTCTCAAACAAACAAACAAAAAACCCACAAATAAGAACATAATAGAAAATATCAGAGTGCACTGTGCACATACTGTGTGAAACTTATTTCAAGTGTTAAGTGTGTGTGTGTGAGTTGTATTATCAAAGGTATTTCTAACTGTGAGTTGTGGTCAAAAAATTTTGGAAATTACTCTGAGTGTGGTGGCTAGTACCTACTGTCCCAGCCATCTAGGAGGTTGAGGCAGGAGGATCGTTTGGGCCCAGGAATTTGAGACTGTGGTAAGCTGTAATTGCACCACTGCACTCCAGCCCAGGCAACAGAGCAATAGTGAGACCCTGCCTCCAAAAAAAAAAAAAAGAAAAGAAACGACTGTCGAAGTTAGCGTCCCTGGCTCCATTCTTTCTGAGTTATCCTGCAGGCCACTGCCAAAACAATCTGACTAAATCATTGGTTTGGCCATGCCACTTCCTTGCTCAAAAGCCTTCAATTTTCAAAAGCCTAGGCTCAATTTCAAGTCCTCAGCATGGCACTGAAAGCACTATATAACGTGGCCCTAAGGTGAAGTGCCAATTCTCCCCATTGTAGCCTCTACCCAAACCATTATTTTTACCACCTCCAAGCTGGCCTCAGGACAGTCCGCACGAACACTCTTGACGCATTCTAACTCCACACACCGTTTTCATGCCATGCTTCTAACCTGGATCCTTCTCGCACTCCCACTGAAACAGCACATACTTGCTAAGTCAAGGTTCAGTTAAAATTGCATCTCTTGCTTCAAGTCTTTCTTGATGATGCCAAACTGACATTTAGTGATCGGCTGTCCTTTTGAATCCCTAGCACTTTCTGTACACTGGCTGAAGACAGAGACCGACTCATGCAAGTCTTTTAAATGTCCCTCAACATTTAGCACAGACCTTTGCACGTTATAAATGTTTAACAAGCATTAAATCAACAAATATTTGTTGAGCACCACGTATGTGCATCACACTATCCTGGGCCTTAGTTGATGGGTTAGCCACCAAAATAATGGGTTTGGGAAAACAACTCTAACAGGTTAACAGCCAACTCTAAAGATTACCGGCACAGATTTCCTTCAAGAGTATAATACGTATAACACCTCTGACTAAGTAGCTGTGGGAATCAAGACACTTGACTCTCTCTGACTGCTCTGAAACCTGGAAGACATCCTTCGCCCCTCATTAAATACCTGAAGTAGGAGCAAGCTCACACACAGAATCTCACAGCCTCTTTATGGGGCTCCTGTCTTCAAGGCATTACCATGTTCTGCAGTGAGGAGGAAAAGCTTGGTGTGTCCAAAGTCACAGAGGACATGAGTGGTGAGGCTGTCCCAGGCAGGGGCCCCATAGGTGGAAGCAGCTGAGCCTGTTACAGAACACCTAGAGGTCTGCAGGGCACAAGGACTTCCTCTATCTCTTGTGTGTGAAGACTGACAACTCCCTGTGATTCACTACCAACCTGCTAGTGTCAACACACCCTAGCAAAGTGAAACTCCTTCACGATTCAATCAGCTTGGGAATGGCCTCCCACTCTTCCAATATTCCTGATCACGGGGACAGAATACTCAGGAGATACAGGTTTTAGTTCCAGTTCTGTCAGGTACTGGCTAAGGGAATTCTAGTAAAGTTGCCAAGCGGGATAATGAAACTGAACTGCTTGCGCAGACGCGAGCACAAAGTCAGACAAAGGATGGGAAAGCCCTCTGCAAAGTTAGAAGCAATCTACACATGTGAGAGAGCAATGGTAATCACAGGGAGAAAGACTTCACCGAGGAAAAAAACTGAGTAATGGCTGTTTGACCCAGAAGTTTACCCTTTTTTCTTCTTTCTTTACATCCCATTCATTTCCTTTAACAATTACCTGTTAGATACCCACTACGCTTACACAAAGATGAAGAAACTGTTATGTACCTCCTGTCCTCATGGGGTTGACGTGGGAGAGAGGTACATGTCTGTGATACCTGGAAGCATGCAGAAGTGCTACAGGAGAAGCACTATGGAAGTACAGACGAAACCACCAAAGCAGTGTGAAGTGGGTAGGAGAGGAGTGGGGAGGAGAAGTCTGAGGCAGCCTGACCTGGAAGCCACTAGTGTCAGTGAATTGAACAATAGCACTTTCAGAGGCTCTTCATTTTAGGAACTGGTTTGTAAGTTCTGCACGTTTTTATCTTAAAATTTTTCCTGAGCTCAGGCAAGTTAGGAAATGGGGGAAAAAAGCCCCTTTCATATATTTAATAAACATTTCCTGACTGCCAGGAACAGTGCCAGGGATTGCGATGACCACAAGACAGTCCCCGTACTCAAGAACTCACAGACAAGTAAACTGACCAGCCGAGCAGATGCCGAAGAAGGTCAGAAGAGAAGGTCAGAGGAGGGGCACCCAATGCAGCATGGCAGGGTGTGGGGGGCCATTCAGGGAACACCCTGAGAGGATGTGAAGCGTGGCTTGGCTCTTGAAGGAGGAGTGGATGCTGGGCTGGTGGAATGGGTGACAGTGAAGGGGAAGCATTTCAGGCAGAAGGGACAGTTATCCAGAGGCACAGGGACATGAGAGAGCAGAAGCCTGGAGGATGGCATACACGGAGTAAAGAGGGACAGCCAGGCCCAGAAGGCCTCAGGAGCCCTGGTCCAGAGTTGGGCCTCTATCCTGAGGATGACAGCAAGAGTATAAAGGGTGAGAACAGAAACGAAACAAAAAGGATCAAACATGACGAATACTAAAGTGTGAAGGGCAGACAGAAGACCCTGGAAGGGTCAGAAAAATCTCTCTCCACTCATTTCACAGCAGTTTCAGGTGGAAAAGTGTCAGTGGGAATGGCCAGTCCATGCTATAGATGGAGAAAGCAAGACAGAGAACAGTTCAACGCTTGACCAGGCCACACTGAGTGACTGAGCCAGAACCTGAACGCAGCAGCCTAACTCCTACTCACACTTGTCTGCTCTGACTCTAATTTCCTTCCTTCTCATCAAACTACTGGACCCCTAGTTATAGGGAGATTTTTTTTCAGTACTCTCTTTCTCATCGTTTAAGCCTAAAATCATCAAGGTGCATGGTTAAATGGGAGGCTACAATTCCTGGAGCCAGCTAAGCTAGATTAAGGTCACTGTTCTTAATTCTACTTCATTCTCTCTTCATACCATAATAAAGCCACCTGAGTATACACTGGAAGACGGGGAAGAGAGAAAGGGAGAGACAAAGAGGGAGGGAGGGGCTGAATGGGAGGAGAGAAAGTTGGGGGCACAAATGCGAAGGAGAGGTGTTGGCGGGGTGGCAGGAGAGAGAGAGAGAGAGAGAGAGAGAGAGAGAGAGAGAGCGCGAGCAAGAGAGCTGGATAGAGAGAAGCCTCTGGCTTGAGGCCGAGAAGTGAATCTGTGATCTGAGATGGCAATATTAAATGCCTTTTTCCTAGTAGGACAGACCACTGGGTCACCTTGCTGAAAGGCAGATGGCTGTATGAGCAGTGGCTGAGTGGATGGGTAGATAGTGCAAGAAGGCAGCAGATACTCACTAAACAAACAGGGGGTGGGCGGGTTGCCTGCACAGAGGAAGCAGAGAACAAAGGCCTCTCACTCTTCATGCAAAGTCCACAGTGTGCAAAGGGCATCAATGTTGGACATTTCTCACTGTGACATTTTGAAAGCTCAGCCTAGCCCAGAACAATGGTTACCCTCTGGAGACCATGGGCCATGTGCCCCTGGGCCTTATTTAATGATGGCTTGGCACAGCCCATGTACTTGGTGAACCTGACCTTGGGCATCAGCCTCCCATGATGGCTCTACGTCACTCTGGTCTCTTCCCCTAATGAGAATTCCAGTTTCACATGAATGGATGGATTCATTCTGGGGGCAGGAAAACCACTGAGGGAGTGAATCAGAAGGACCCAGCCCCAGTCTCCTTGCCAGCCATTGAGCTAGGAACTGAGTGTGATTGTGTGCCCAGGCGCCGGTGCTGTTCCCCTCTTTGAGAGAGAGGGTCAGGGTCCACGCAAGAGATGACGTAGAAGCCCTTTAAGGAGGAAGAGAAAGGAATCTCAGCTTTTAAGGACAAAGCCACCCTTCTGGCTGACTCTCAGTCCAAGGAGGTACGAAGAGGTGCACGTACTGGTCAATTAATGCTACTAGATGAAAATCTCAGCTCTTGTTAGACAGTTGTCCATTTCAATTCTCTCCAACCTAACAGGTTAACCTTTAAAGAAAGGGCTACTAGATTTCTGGAAGAGCAGCTGTGAGAGAGGTGGAAACAATCTGCTTCAAATCACCCAGAGAATAATTTACCTTTATTAGTTTCTGCTCTACTCTTCTCCCAGCATGTGAGGATTGATTCAGTAAATGCCAATTTAAGCGATATAAAGCATCTGTACTGTCTGCTTTTCACTTTGAAAAATAAGGCAAGAATACTCAAGATTCAAGACGCACCAGCTAAGAGGACATCTATATCTCAAAACTGGGGGACCCAGAATGACACTGAGAGGACATAATTCCTCTGGGAAAGGGAACTGAAGCACTGCCACTTTGCCCACCAGTAACTAGGTTATACCAAGACAGGAAAGGTAGCTTTTTAAGGCTCCAGCCCCCTATCGGCCTCCTGGAGCAAATGGTGGAGGGAGAAGGAGCAGATCCTGCTGGGGCTTATTACGACATTGCTTCGGGCTTCCCTCCACGTGCTGGCAGTGATTGTCAGACATTTGTCCATCAAGCTTGGTCTAAGAAACAGGTGGGGGAGGGGACAGATGGTTCACATGTTACTTGAGAGCTAGGCCTCACACTGACTGATATCAGCTGCTTGCAGTCTCCACTGATGGCCAAAAGTTAGACTGCAAAAGCCTTCCTAAAGATGTTCTATTATCTTCGTTTGTTATAACTAGTTATCATGCACTTTGCATAAACAAACACACTAGACTCTGAGGACAGAGCGGCAAATATGTCTCCTAAGCCCGTGGGCTGATTTATCTTGTACATCTCTGGGGCATCAATTTATTCACACAGTATAGTTGAATCCCCTGAGGTCCAGGGTTGTGGCTATACAGGTCGTTGGGCCTGATGGTAAGGGAAGGTCCTTCATATGGGCATTCTCTAACAAAGCCCCAGTAAGGCACGCAAGTCATAGTTTTTTCCTTTGAACATAAATAATCGAGAGCAACAAATGGGGATTGCCTTTTGGGCCAACGGAATATTACAAAATAAACACACCATTATCAAGCGTCTACTATGAGCCAAGTATCACGTAGTTCTGCAGCAACTGGAGTTGTGACTCGATTACGTGAAGACTCCCTGGCTCCTTTTGTCATGGCATGATAGTTTCCAGAAGTTTAATACGCCTACTTGGAGGGAAGGCAGGCGGTACTAACCCTGGAATGATTAAAACCAATCCAATCCCACAGTAGGAGGGTGGGTGCGGGGTGTAATTCTAGCCCCTTTCAAAAAACAACCGAGTTTTCTCCGAGTTTTGAAGGCTGTTAAGTCGTGCGAAGGATAGTTACCCAAAAGCGAGTGGGTTTTGGTCAGTGAACTGGGTCCAGGCTGCCACGGCGAAGGCCACAGCTCTGGCGGGATTGGCGAGGGGCAGAGTTGCCCACAGAGAGAAAGAGGACACTGCACCTCAATGGGAGTTTTAAAAAGGAGGGAACAACGAAGTCCCTCACTTCAAGGAGCAAGGAGGACACAGGTCTCGCAAAACAGGAGTCAGACGCTGAGTCCCAGGCTGAGAGGACCCTCCGCCGGTCTTCCTGGGACTCCTGCTGAGAGACGGCGACTGGGGAAAGCACCGAGGGAACGACCTTAGGACAGGGGCTGTCGGGCCTTGCTCTGGGGCAGAGGGGTCGCGCGGGACCGGCGGGCGCCGGGACACGGCACTGACGCAGGGCCAGGGACCTTGCCAGTCCGCGGCTCTAGCAGCTCCCGCCGCTCCGGCCTCACTCACCAGCTCATGGTCCCGAACGTGGGCCAGCCGCCGGCGTCCTCAGCCACAACTCGTTCCTCTGGGATCACTTCCGGATTCAGCCAGTCTCCAGGAAGTGACGTAATCCCGCCCCTCCGCCCGGAAGAGGCTGTTGGGAGGGCGGAGCCCGGCGCGTTAACCCTTCCGCTGCCGCGTGCTGGCTGCGGAGTTTCCGTTGCCGGTGACCCTCTCTGGCTCTGGTCTAGCACGTAGAGACTCAGGCTGCAGCAGAGGAAGAGTGAGACCTCTGGGGGCGTTTTCTGCCTTCAACACTGACTCCTAAAGAGCTCTTCTGCTTACCACGTGGGGTCCTTAGCTGGCCTGTCCTCTCTATCAAAGTGGTTTTTAATCAAGAGACAGTGGCAGCAGTTGTCTATGGGAGAAGAAGCCCCTGGGGCCCAAGAGAGTGGAAAACTGACATTCTCTGAATGCTCTTTCCTGTCTTTTACAGTTTGCACACCACACATGCATTACCTGTTACAAACAAAGGGACGTTTCACTCCTTCGAGATGGCACAGTGCTCTGAATATCAGTAGATAGGTGCTTTTCAGGTTGGAATGTTCTGTAGATTTGCTCAACGCAAGAAGACGCAGAATATGGGTTGCTGCCTGCCTTTCAGCCCTTCCCTTTGGTCTCTTCTGTAGGACTCAAATGATGTAAATTGTCTCATTCTTTCTATTCCTTCATTTAACTAATGTTAGTTGCACTCCTACAGTGTCAGGTACTGAGCCAATCTTAGGATACAACCATCCCAAAGAAGTATCTACTCTGCCCTTGTTCCTTCCCAGAGTTACTTTTCCTGGAGGGAGAGACAAGCAGGCAATTACAACGATGCTATATGATGGGATAGAATGAGATGTAGTGACCGCCTGGAAGGAGACCTTGAAGGAGCACATGGGGTTTTAGGGAAGGCTTCCAGGAGGAGCCTGTGTAAGCCAAGCCATGAAGGCAGAATCAGGGCTAGCCAGGTGAATCTGAGATGAGGGGTGAGTAGGGTCCAAGAGGAGGAAACTTATCATGGTAAGACACAGACAGGTACAAGCAAGCAGCTGACTTGCCTCCAGTCTCCTAAAGTCAGAATTCAAGGCCTTAGTGGCTCACAAGTTGCATGGGGTTCTGGGCTGACTTGGTTTCCTCACCCCTAGGTACCTCCCTCCCTTAGAAGAGGGACAAGCAGGTAGTAAGGCCCGCGTAGGTGCTGCTGGCCCCCCAGTGACCTCTCTGGGAATTCTCCTTCCTCAAATGGACCGGGAATGTTTCAGGGACTGCTTAGGGAGTTGCTAATCAATGACCTAGTGTGAAAGATATAACCAATGACCTAGAGCAGAAGTAGTGTATGATTTGTTCTAACCTCCTAGGGTGGAGTAGAGGGCTTTAGCAGGAGAGGTAGGAGGGTGGGCCACAGGATGCAGTCTCTCATTTGTGTGTTCTGTTTCCATTCTTGAGAGTCCGTAGTTTGACTCAGTTGACGTCTCCAATGGAGGTTGGGTTGCCATCACACAGATCAGCTTTACTACAACGTTGTTCCCTGGAAAACAGGCCAAAATGAGCGCAAGAGCAGCCTTGAAGAGTAAAGAGGAAGAGGAGAATTCACCAAAGGGCAGCCTGGGCAGAGAGTATATGTGAAGGGAGAGAGAGATTTTGCTGCTTTGCAGAGAGTGTGATGGATTGAAGGGCTATTGTGGCCCCTTCCAAAAGAGAAGGAGGTTTTCTTTGTCTTTTGAAAACAAAGAGCCTTCTGGCATTTAGTACCTATGAATAGTTCTCCCACCTGCTTCCTCCCTTCCCCGTACTCTGCCTTCCTCCGTTATTGCCCCACAGTGATAAATATTTCCAAATGTTTTAGCCTAGGTAACTGTCATATCCTAGGAGAAGTCTGTTTCATGGCTGGAGGGCAGCAGACACATCCTGCAAGACTAGAATGGATGAGTTCTGGATTGCAGGTCTGAAGGAATCTGGGGCTCTATTTCCAGTTCCATCTTTGACACCATAACTGACCTCAGATCCCCTTTGTGGCCTTGGTCTCCTAATCTATAAGATGGAGGGGATAGATAACATCCCCAAAGTCTCCAGCATTGCAAGGTTCCAAGTCAGCTGTCTTGTCGACTCTGGAGGCCCTGGGGAAATAGGAGAATGGGAAAGGCAGGTGAACAGGGAGGCAAGCCCAGATAAGTGGACAGGTCTGAGGAACTGGTGATATCTTGGGATAAAGCTAAATAAGAATTTTCTGGGGCTGTGCTGTTGACAGGTTGCCTCAGATCTTTAATGCAGCCAGCAGGATCTTTGAGGTAACTAAAAAGAACGGTGGCCTCGCAGGAGTCTGTCTGGAATGTGCCTGCCTGCTCTCCTTACCTGTGGCTCATTCGCTCAGCTAGAGGGGCACTGGGCTGAGGAGGCATAGTCAGGCACCCTGCTGTCCTATGTTTCTCCGTGAGCCTCCTGTGCCATGAGGCATTGATCCCCGGGGAGCTGAACATGGGGACCCATAAACACTTCCCACTGTTGTGAAAAACTCAGCCTGCAGGGTCGGGAGCTGTGTCTTTCTTATTTATAACTAAAGGGACAGCATGATACAGATTGATCCTGCCCCTGCAGGGAAGGAATAGAAAAGAGAAAATTGGGTTTCTAAGTAGAAGCTGAGAGTGGAGGCGCTCTGGGTAGGGATGGATGCTCCTGGTTTCAAGCCTGGTAAATACTGATTCTTCCCCAGAAGTCTGAGCCTGAAGTTAAAGGAGTGTTCAGGTGGCAGAGGTCTACTTCTGGGAAAAAGCTGTTTACCAGAGGAAAGCAGCTGCAGAACCTGCTCTGCCATCAGCCCCCAACTTTTTCTTGGAGTTTTTTACTCAGAAGTTGGTAAGCAGGTACTTATCACTGATGACCCTCATCTCTGGGGTTGTTATGTCCTGTTCTCTCCTAGCCTTTCCCACACGGAGGTCTAGGGCTGGCCCCCGGGTCTTTCACAATGCCAACCTCTCATTGGTGAAGAGTGAGCATTCCCAGAACCTGGGCCTGGGCTATCAGGGGCTTCATTAGGGCACCAGGCTGAGGCTGAAGAACTGAACGTGATCGGGCCAAATTGGTGGGCTCAGCTCACTTGCAGCCCTAAAGGTCTTGATGCCTCAGGGAGGCTCCTGCAGATATTCAGACGCAGGCCTCAGGTTTCTGCGTGGCCTCACTGACCTACTTCTCCCTGCTCTGCACCTGCTCAGCAGGACTTCTCAGAACAACAGCTTTCCTGGGGCCATTGGGCAAGGACATAGGAGGAGGAGCAAGGGTGGGAGAAGATGGAGGAAATCAGGATGAGATTTTCAGTGGTGGGAAGCCCACATGGACTGCTCAAAGGTCAGGGTGAAGTGACACATCAGAAACCAGGCCGGCAAGCAGCAGGCAGAACCAGGAATGCCTGTCTGACCCATGGCTCTGTCTCCAAGTGGCTTGAGGGAGTCTTGTTCCTCCTCTGGGCCTCATCTTCCTTGATCACAATGGGAAAGGTCCAGGTTAGATCTGGGATGGCGAATGGATATTATCTCATGTTCCAGCTTGGATTAACTGCCTAGAATCAGTGTTGAGTATTCTGGGGAATCTGCCATCAATGGGGAAGTTCTGTGATTGATTAGTCATATCTGCCTTGGACAAGAAAGGGTAATGTGATGGTTTATATTCCACTTTATTATTTGTTTTTATTTTTATTATAAGTTAATAATAACTGGGTGCTCATGACACGACAGGCACTGTTCTAAGCAGTTCACATTTAATTCTTGCCACAACCCTATAAGGTAGATACTGTCATTATTATCTTTTCACAGGTGATGGAGCTGAAGTATAGCCATGAAGCTATAGTACAGCTTCATGAAGCAGTGAAGTGGGGTTTCTGACCTGAGCACCCTGACTTTGACCCTTACGTTGTTGCCACTACAGTTTGCCATTTCACCTCCAACAATCTATGGTTCTGTCAAGGCACAGTGAGGTTGGAAGCCAGCAGGCAGATGGAGCCAGGTGAAGCATCACTACTAAATGGCTTGGTTGTGGGTGGAGGGAGGGCCACCCTAGGACCAGGCAACTGACAGTGGTGCCAGGCTCGGCCTCATCCTGCAAGATTTTATATGCTTCCTCCAGCACGGAGGTCGCCGGGCCAGCAGGTGGCAGCACCGGGCAGGGTGAGAGCAGAGGGCAGCCCCTGACATGGTCGTCCTTGAGGGATCAGAAGGCCCAGATGTTGGGGAAAGCAAGAACAAATGCAGGTGTGGAGGAAGGATAGCCAAGGGCCCAGAGGAGGAGGGGCCCTGGCCTCTGACCCACAGGAGCTGCCACAGCCAATGCTTTGGTTCCATCCATCAGTGTGGGCCTCTCAGCTTGCATCTCGTGGTGCCTGCTGTGGGTTTTTTTTTTTTTTTTTTTTTCCTCACTCTGGGAGAATGACTAACTTTAAGGACTAAAAAAAAAAAGTGTTTTGATTACACTGCCTTTTTACCAACTGGGAGCATTAGTCACCATGGATTGCTGCAGATAACGGGGAAGGCAAGCAGCACCCCCTCCTCCCCCTCCTTCTCTCTGATTAGCTCACAGAACCTGGGAGGAGACGCGAGTGAGGGAGAGTGCACCAGGAGGGAAAATAATTCCCCCAGGATGATATGTTCCCTGGGCATCACGCCAAGGGCTGTCCAGGCTGGGCAGCCGCCCGACAGGTAGGCTCTAAGATGGCCCCAGACTCACAATAGGAGGTGCCCGCTGGAGAGAACTGGCAGGAGGACCATTGCATCCAAGGTTCCTAAGATTCTGAGTTGGGTCTGGGTGGCCTGTTCCTCCAGGTAGCTGAAGGGTACACCTGGAAGGGGAAGTCAGAGGAAGTCACTGAAGACACTGCTCCTGAGATGGGGCTCAGGATGGCTGTGATGTGGGGCTCATGCCAGGCTGTGGTGTGGCTAAGAGCTGCTGCCTTGAGCTGGGGCCCTCATGGCTCTAACTGGGGTTGAGACATTCCTGGTGGGTGAGATTAGTGCCCATGCCCCACTCCCTACACTTTGGCCTTCTCCCTTCTTTTCCATCTCCATGGGGCAGTATCTAGTACTTTTGGCTGATGTTCCTACCCAGTTGTCCCTCTTTGCTCCCACTTTGGTGATGGTGGGGCTGGAGAGCTGAGGTGCTGTCCTGGTCTGGCCTGTTGATACAAGGTGTCAGAAGTGGGAGCTCTGGGCACTGCTGGGGAAGGCACTGAAGCAGGGAGAAATGGTGCTGGGTTGCTTGGTTGCTTTGGGGGTGGGCTGACCCTGTCAGTCCTGGTCTTTAGGCCCAGCCCTTCAGCCCATTTGCCACCCACCCCCAAATGCTTCACTCTGGAAAGCAGAAATTTATTTATGTGAGTGGACTTTCAAGTGACAGGCCCACAAATATTTGTGTAAAGAAATTCAAGTATTAGGACAAATAACCTTTTTACTGTAACACAAAAGAAAGAGACAGAAATATAATTCCATTTCTGCATCTCTCAAGATCAGAGTACTTCATCTGGATGTTGCTGCTGCTGACTTTCTCTTCGGAAAATAAAGCAGCCACAGGTATTTGGTGTGCTCTGGCCTCAAAAAGCCTATATGACACCACATTACAGGAAATGAGGTCAAAAGAGTGGGAGTGAGTCCTCCTAGACAGTGAAGGTCTGTGAGATGCCCCACCCCCATCCTCCAGGATCTTAGCTGCAATAGTCCGGCCCTGGGGCTGACTGAGGTTTGTCCCCTCAGCCCTGCTTTTCTTTCCTGGGCATTCTAGAGCTGGCATATGGATGCTCCCAACCCCCATTCTCTGCCCTTTGCAGTTCCCAATAATAATACCCAGCATTGTAGAGTCTTGTTGGCACTGGGCAAAGCATTTTACATGTATTAGATCATGTATTCTGTAGTAACTTGGTGAGGCAGCTCCTCTGATCATCTCCTTTTTATAGATGAGGAAACTGAGGCTGGACTAATTGCCCAAGGTCACAGAGTCGGCTAAGTGAAAAGGACAGGCATTTAAACCCAGGCTGTCTAAACCCAAGCTTCCTTGGAGCAGAAAAGAAGATAACAAAAAGGAAGGGAGCTAACATTTAGGGTAGACTCACCCTCACAGTCGTCTCGTTAGCCCTCGCTGCCTCCCTGAAGGAGGATGATGACGCCTGGTGGGCTGAAGGTCAAATCCAAGTCCCTATTGCTTTGGCTGTTGTTCTGTCCATAGGCCAACAGCCCAGGGTATCCCCTGACCTTGGAAGGCAGTATGGGAGAACAGGGTTTGGGCTGAGTGGGAGCATAGAGTAGCCTCAGGACTTTTGTCTCCTGGCTGGGATAGCCATCCACCCCCAGCTGAAGCCACAGAGTGTCCCAGGTAGGCATAATTTCTAGGAACTCACGGCTTTGCTAGGGAATCCTTGCAAGTCCCACGCATGAGCAGCAGGCCTGGTGAGAGGGCAGGACTGCCCCAGCCTGACCTTGCTGCTGGCCTGGCTGCCCAGTGTCCACCCCCTGCTGCTGTGGTGGAGACAGCCCCCAGACACCGGCAGGGCAGGTGGCAATTATCTCTAGGCACTGATTACACCACAAGCCCAGCAGTGCCCCAAATAGCCCAGCAGCTCAGCCTGAGGGAGGAGAAGGGTCCCGCTGGGGAGGAAGAGGCAGAACCGAGGGATGCATAGTGTGGATGTGTCAGGAAGGACTGCGGGGCTTAGGGAGGATTTCATGCCAAGGCCTGCACCCTCGGAGCAAGCCAGGACCCTCAAAGAAAGGGATAGGTCCCACTGCAGCAGGTCGGCAGAGAGAAGTTAGATGGGGCACATGCCACTGAATCTGGTCACAGTGAAAGGTGGTACCCAGCATGAGGGGCATGTGGACAGAACCTCACTGATGGATAGGAGGAGACAGTGGTGCCACTGAGGCCAGGCCAGCTGCCAGCCCCCAGCCCTGGCCTGTTGTGTCTCTGGACTGATCAGGAAGGAATCCCCAAAGAAGGCACACAGCAGGAGGGAAGAGAGGCCAAACAAGGGTGGGAAGGGTCCCGGGGGCCCCAACTCCCTCTGCCAGGAAGGCCAGGTCAGGCAACTTTAGTCCATGTTCCCTCTTCCAGCGTCAGCCATCCTTTGCTTTTCATGGAACTGCAACTGGCCAGACCCCAGGGACGGCAACATCAGCAGAGGACCCTCCCGCAGGGTTCTCTTCAACCAGAAACAAGTCAGGCAGCGGTGGGCTTCAGAGGCTGAAGGCCTGTGACAGGGGCTTTGCGAAAGAACCATCTTTGGGACACAGAGGCCTGGGTTGCTGCCTCCTCATTTCTTTCTTTCTTTTGTTTTTCTTTTTATATTTTTGAGACAGAGTCTTGCTCTGTCTCAGCCTTACTGCAGCCTCAACCTCCTGGCCTCAGGCGATCCTCCTGCCTTGGCCTCCCAAAGTGCTGAGATTACAGGGAAGTTCTCAGTTTCTCAAGCAAGTGGTGGTTTTCGGTGGGCTGTGCCCTGAAGGTCCTGGGGTGGCATGAGAGGCAGGTTCCTTCGGGGGTCTCTCTGACTGCCCCCAACCCTGAAGCTGGCTCCTTTCGAGGTTGCTTCTCAGGGAGCAGCATGAAGGCCCGGAGCAGTTGCGTTGGAGGAAGCATTGGATACAAACAAAGGAAGAGAGGCACCCCCTCTCGCCATGCACCCCGTTTTTCTTCTTGTATAAGCACCCGTTCTTCTGGATTGACCCCTTCCCACGTGGAGAGCCTGTATCAACTGCAACTTCCTCACCCGTCAGCCAATGGAGGGGGCCGAGCTGCTGCCCCCCATTCCAGAAAAGCTACAGAGAGAAAGCCAGGCCTGAGGTTGTTCCTGATGTTTTCTAATGTGGGCACAAGGCAAGTTCAAACCCAGTTTCCCAGGGGTCTCTGACTGAGGGGGTCACAGCGACCCCATGGTGCCCAGCACCTGCACCCCTTCCTTCTACCCCAGAGGACCCAGCACCTGCTCCAAAGCCACCTGTGAGTTCTCTGGACCCAGGTCAGGGAAGGAGGCTGTCAGTGGCTCCAAACCACCTCTTGCAGCAACTCTGCTAATCCAAATAAGATAGGGAAAAGGCAGTGGGAGGAAATGATAGTTTCATGGTTATTTTCAGAAAGGAAACAAAAAAAAAAAATGCAAACAGGAGCACACCCTGCATTTTGGTACAAAATCTAGGAGTCTCAGGGAAAAGAACCCACAGTTCTTCCTTCTTCTTGTCCCCTCACCAGATGCTGGGGAGGGGCTGCCTGGGTTGTGGGGGCCTTGGGCTGCTTTTGCCTGCAGGGAAAGGGAGGTGAGGGGCTGCAAGAAGCCAGCAAGTCCTCTTCCTGCAAAGGCAGACCTGGAGAAGCTGAGGCATCTTCGTCTTGTGGGCAGACAGGGGCCCACCCTTTGCGGGTGGAGGAGTTGGAGAGATAGAGTGGAGGGAGCAAGCGGGGAACTGGGAGATTCTTGAGCTGATGCTTGTAAAGCGCAGTGGCGTGTGTAGGATTGGTGGGCTGGGAGGGTGTGTTCTGGGAGCACAGCTCAGAGAGAGAAATAGAGGGGGGAGGGAGAGCAGGAAAGTGTGTGCTTTGTGGGAGAATCGAGTAGGGCCGCTGCCTGCATTTGTGTGCAGGGCGTGCACAAAGATGGGAGCCGCAGAGCCCGGCTGTACACACAGGATCGTCCAGGGTCCTGCCAGCTCCAGAATGCCTTGTGAGCTGAGCACAGAGCCTGGCTTCTGGTCCTAGAGGGAATCTGGACCTTGCTATCTAACCTCTGGGTTTCTTTGGACAGTGGGAGGTGGAGCAGGGAAGGAAGTGGTGGCCTGAACTTCTGGGGGCTGTGTCTGCAGTGCCTGTTTGGTGGCAGTCACATTTGCCAAGACCCCAAGGGTGGGAGGATGTGGATGGGAGAGAGGTAGGAGCCCAGGGCACAGCGGGTTGCACAGAGACGAGGCTGTATGGTGACCTAAGAATCCAAATCGCTTGCAGATGAGGTGCCCTAAGAGTGAAAGAGAGAGGGAGCTGAGATGATAGCCTCGGAGAGCTGCAGGAGGACCAGGGGATGGTAGCAGCCCCATGTCCTCCTCTGGGGCAGGAAAGGTATCATTAGCCCCCATTTTGCAGATGTGTCATCCGAGGCCCAGAGAGGTTCATTGCTGTGTCCAAGTTTCATGACTGGTTACAGAAGGAGCTGGTGTGGGAGATGGGCAGAGAGCAAACTCAGGTGGGTGACTGGGTGGTCTAGTTGGTGACAGAGGGTGTTCTGGGAAAGACAAAGGTAGGCTCTACACCAGGAAAATCCTGGTCCCAGGAGGCTGCCTACATGGAACGAACGGAGGCTTCCCTCCCAGCCTGCCAAACTAGCCCGGTTCCTGAGACCCGGGAGGGCTGGGAGGAGATGGAGGTAATGACTCAACTCATCCAACACAGGCTTGACCTAGGGGAGGTTGAGTAACCCAGCAGACGCTCCAGTGGGGTGAGGATTGGAATAAATGGGTGATGCTGGAGATAAGGGCAAGGGGGTGTGCCAGCAGGGAGGGGCTCCTGGTTCCGGGCAGAGTTTGGGTGGAGGATGGGGTGGGGCACACTCGGGTTTTGTGGATGAAAAGAGGGATGAGCTTCCAGGAGCACTGGAGGGCCCTTTCCTGAGATGAAGGAGGGACCTGCGGTGGTAATCTGGGAGGAAAACCTAGCAGGTGGGGCAGTGGCTCAGATGGTAGATTTAAGGCCAAAATCCCAAAACGGGGACTCCCAGCAGTAGGAATTCTCAAGAGGGCCCCAAAGGCAGAGTTTCGGAGCCTTCTGGGGCCCCTGCTGCTCCCTCACTAGGGGAGGGGCTGCATTCAGGAGCCCACCACCCCCTGGGGCTTTCCAGTCCATGGAGAGGAAGTGATCCAACTACTGCAAACCATTGCGAAGCATTTCTGGCATTGGGTTGAATGGGACCCCAAATCAGAGAACTGCATTGTATGACAGTTTCTGTATATTTTTCAGGCAAATATGAGAGAAAATGGGTTTAAAAATACAATCCAAGATGCAAATGAAGTCACAGAACATTCCCCCATCGGCTCAGGCCAGAAGGAACTACAGTCAGGGAAAGAGGCTGGAGGACTCGGAGCCCCAGGAAGCCAATGGCACCTCGGAGGTTCTCAGGAGGATGGAGAGAGAGAATTGGTGCTTTAATGCAATGAGAAGCAGGATCTTTGCATCTGAGTCTCATCCCAGCATTGCTGAGCCCTGGCTCGGCCCCCAGCTGTGAGGAGGGGGAGGGTCTTGCACAGAGGGAACAATCCTGGGGCTTCTGCACTTTAGGGCTGAAGGTATCATGTATGCTCTAGTGGGACCACTCGATGTTCTCACAGGGACTTCAAGACCCAGAGAAGGGCTGTGACTTTGCAGACCTCATAGAGCTTTGTCCTCATGTTGGAGCCAGGACTAGAAGCCAGGTCTCCTGACGCCTGGTGCAGTGCGGTGCAGAGGGTGTACATCTGTTCAATGATCTACATCCTCATTGGATGGAGATTTCCACGTCTTAAGACCCAGAAAATACAGTTTCTAACAATGAAGCAGGGATTATTCCTGAGCGTGTCGCCTTGGAGGCATCTGAATCCTGTGTGGTCGTCTCACCTGACCTACTAAGAACAGTGACGGAGTTCAGACTGGGCATCTAGCTCCACCTAAAAACATCTCCCCAGAATATATTTACCTGTTGAAGGAGAAGAGCACCGCCCACCTCCCTCCTCCAACAGTCTTCTTTTGGCTTTTTGGAAAGGACAGCTCTTTTTCATAATTTACATTCCAGTAGATCCTCTCAACAACTCTGTGAAGAAGGGTATTGTCCCCATGGTACAGATGGGAAAATGGAGGCTCAGCCAAATTAAGAAGTTGACTTAGGGTCTATCGCACAGAGAGAGGCAGTGCTGGAACTGGAGCCACAGCCTTGGCCTTTTGTCTAAGCTCTTCAACCAGCAGCAAAGGAGAAGCAGGTGGATGGGCTGAGAGCGGGAAAGGTGGACGTTGGTCATGCTTGGAACTGTGGCACCTGACTCCAAGCACCCCAGGAAGAAGAGCACGGAGGGTGGGTTTCCTCCCAGCTCGCCACCTCAGGTCCGTGTTGAGGAACTGACTCCTACAGAGCCAGGGCAGGTGGAGGTCCCCTGGAAGGATGTCGTGCCTGAACCAAAAGAATCCAAAGATGGTTGCCCCCGAATCTCTTCCCAAAGCCCAGAAAAGTCTGCTCTGTAGCAAGGAGAAGCAACCAGAATGTAACGCAGGGACATGTCATCTGGGTTGGACAACTTCCACTAAGCCAGCTGGGCATACTCCAGAGATGCCAAGCTGCTCTGTTGTTTCCTGGGGCCTGTGGGCCACTGGGATTTTCTCTTCCTCCTCCAGGAAAAGGACAAAGAGTGAACAGCCCCACAGGCTGCCCGGTGAACACCCTTGGGTAGTTCCACTCTACCTAGAGTCCAATGGGATAATTCGTGTCCAGCCTTGAGCACAGCACTTGGCACATAGGAGATCCTCAGCAGCTTAGTGGTTTTGTTATTGATGTGGAACGTGAAAGAGGACTGAGATCCTTCAGGAAGCTTCCCCACCCCATCTTCCCCGCTTCCCTCTAAACTCCGATTTAGGTGCCTTCCTATCAGAGTGCCCCGTTATAATGACACAAGTTCCGGTGTATTGAAATTGTCTGTTTGTGTGTCTGCCTTCCCCCACAGAGTATATCTTCACGGACGATGTGTTGTTCATCTTTGGACTGTGTGACCACCCCATCCCCACGGCAAACATTGTACCTGGCTTAATAGTTTTGTTAAATTCATGGATGAACAAATGAGATGCGAAGAAGCTCTGGATGATGGCAAGTTGCAAGGGAAAGCCAAGGGCCGAGGGGGGCTTTCGGAGAGGCATGAAATGCAAGACCAAAAAAGGTGGGAAGAGGGAGAAAGAAGCGTTTTATTCTCAGGAGGCATGAAACTGCCCAGACTGGGCTATAGAGATGATGCTATGAGATGGAGATTTGCCAGAATCCAGGGAAATAGAGAGGGTGTGGCAAATGGTATGGCAGAGCAAGTGATTTTCAGGGTATCCCGTCTTGCCTGGCAGGGCCTAGGGTATGGGTGAGAATGTGACCATATTGGAAGAACCTGACCATCCACCAGCATTTTGCCAGGGGGAAAATCATGGTCAATCTAGCCACAGACAAAAGAGGCAGCTGGCTCTGCAGGAGCGATTTCTGAGAGATGAGGCCAAGGGAGATTCCCACTCCTAGGCTGGGCAGCAGGAAGACTCATTCATCTCATTAGGAACTTGGCACCACGGCAAATGTCAACAGGAAGAGAAAAGGCTCTTGGTTACGGTTCCTGAAGGAGGCACCCCTGTCTCTCCTTGGCCAGGCTGGAGTTTAGGAGTCATTGGTGGTCTTTGACATCTCAGATGTGAAAGAAAGGCTAAGGAGACTGCAGTCGGGGGATGACAGGGCCAAGCAGAGGACCGGGGGTGCTGAGGCTGAAATGACAGGGTATCCGCACCCCAGGGCTGGCTGGCCTGGTAGTCCAGTTAGTATAGGTCGGGGCTCTGCTCAGGGGTCATGAGGCCTTTCCCTCACCATTAGCCTTCAGCGTTTGTTTGCTTCTTTTGGACACGTTCATTTCCTTTAAAGCGCTCCTGTGACCTGGTCCCACACTGTCCCTCTGACTTCGTCTCCTATTGTCAGCTCCCTTCCTGTCCCACCACTCTGCCTCCACATTACTCCTCAGACATCCAAGAACACCAACATCTCATGAGGACCTTTGCACTCGGCCTGGACAGCTCTTCCCTCAGATGGCCACGTGGTCCATCCCATCACTTCCTGGACCTGTGCTGAAAGGTCCCTCCCCCTGATCACCCGTATGTGATTGTAACCCTCTTCCTCCAACACTACCCATTCTCCTTCCTCTTCTGTATTTTTCTCCATAACACATATCACAGTTGGACACAATTCATATCTGCTCGTTTATCTGTTTCTGCCCTGGAGAAGATAAGCTCTGAGAATGCAGGCCTTTTTGTTCACTGCTGTATCCCCAGTGCCCAGAAGAACGTGTTGCACATGGCAGGCCCTTCGCAAACATTTAAAGAAATAAACAAGCAATTAAACTTCCTGTGGGACTTTCCATTGATTGTCGGGATCTGAATTCTCAGCTCTGCCCTTCCTAGATGTATGAACTTGGACAAGTCACAAACCTCTTTAGACCTCTGTTTCCTTATCCGAAAAGGAGCATGTTGGATTAAATGGCATCTTAAGGTCCCTTGTGACTAAAATTTAGAGGGAATTGCCCAAGGAAGTGGGACCTTGAGGTAAGGACCCTGATGTCCGTGATTCTCTCACAGAATTAAAGCCCTGTATGCCACCTCTGCCCCTAGACTAGGCCTGGGCAGAAGCAGGGCCACAAGCCTGCAGCTGGAAGCTAAGGACTAGCCAGAAGGCTGAGGTCAAGGACTGATGAGCGAGATCAAGGGCGAGAGATGGACGGGGCAGAACCGGGGCTGCTGCGTTTTATTTAAATGCTTGATAAGGATCAGGAAGCAGGCAACAGCGCAGTGACACATTAATTAACTTTGCAGATGATACTGGATCAGGAAGGTGTCCCATCCACCCGTCTTAGAGAGAGATGGGACAAAAGGACCCGAGGAAGGGTCAGGAATTGGGCCAGGAAATAACAACAATGAGCTTTGGCCCTGGCCAAGAGGGGAAAGGACTCATGTTTTCTCTGAGTGGATTGGGGGGCAGGGTGGAGAGGATCTATTTTCAGAACACAGATACGCAGTGGATGGCAGGGAGTGGTGGCAAGGACTGTGAGGCCCCCTGGCTGTTTGAATTGATGTACCCCTCCATGGTGGAGACAGAGCCTGTTTTCTTGCAACTGTGTTTGGAGGATGGGGAAGGGGTAAGGGACAGGAAAGATAAATGAAACTGATGGAGCACCCATCATGAACCAGGCACCATACACAATATCTCATTTAAACTCCACGACAGCAGTGATAAGACAAGAGGAAATCAAGGGTCAGATAGACTAAGAACTTGCTGAGAGTCACATTGCCAGAAAGCGGCAGAGCTGAGATTCAGATGTAGGAGGGAGGTGATGGTCCCAAAGTGGGTTAAGGGCCCTGGGGGAATAACCAGAGTAGCTGCCAGGTTATCAAACTGCCACTTCATTTTTAGGACTAAAACCCAACTAAGTAACAAGTGCCCCAAAGAAGGCTTTCATTAGCACCTTGGGGGCCTGCGGGTACTGGAAATTTTCTTCCGTCCCTCCTGCTGGACCAACCTGACCTTCCTAAGCAGTGCAGAGAAGGGAACGAAGAGGGGTGGGAGACTGTCGGGCATCTGGACAACGGAAAGAGTTGATGTTAAGGAATAAAAAGTGTGAGAGATCTTACAGCCTGTTGCGGAGAAGATATCAAAGGGCTCAAAGGCTCAGTTCTGTTCCAGCCACTAACCTCTCTCTCTTTGGTGAGAACAGGGTACTGATGGGTTCTAGGTGAGTGAATGGCCACCCCTGGGGCGAGCCATTTCAGAGAATGCAGGCCCACAGACGAGGATAACTTCCCCTAAAGAGGGTTTTGGATGTCCCCAGACTCAAAGGTGACAGACATCCCTATTCCTCCAGGGAACAGAGAGCTGGAAGCATTCCTGAGACTCTAGCTAGGAACTTGGTGAGTGACCCAAAAGGGAACTCCAAGCGAGTCAATCATTGAGCAGTCTGTGTCTGGTTGGGTCATGAGGCCGCAACAGAAGGCCCAAGCAGAGAAGGCTGCAGGCCGGGGGCAGGCCTGGTGGGAAGGGAAAGGACAGCCATCGTGCTCCAAGCAGCATGAGTGGGGCTCAGGGGCACCACTGGAGCAAGGACAAGATTAGAGGGTGTGGAGCCCCAGAGTTCCCCAGGAATGGGGTGAAGGAGGGGCTGATAGGAGCAGCATGGAGTGCCTGGGGGCCCAGGAAGGCATTTCTGAGGCCCAGAGAAAGGGCCTTTCTCATCCAGGGACCCCAGAAACAGAATAGGGTCTCTTCAGTAAACCAGAGAAGCCACACATGTCCTGAGAGAATGCACTGGGGGCCTCCCTGGAGGAGGCAAGGCCCAGATACAGATAGGCAGCTTGAAAGAAGCCGAATGGAATCACAGTCTGACCCCCCACCCATCCTAGGAGTTAGAACATTTTTGTTGACATTCTTCTTGTTTGCGGCTCTGTAGCCATGCTCTGTTTGCATTAGCTCCTTGGTAAAATTGCTCAGAAAACTTCCTTCTGGGCATCTGTGTGTTTGCTAGAGGGGAAGAAATTGTGTTTCCAGCCTGGGGTCAGAGGCTGCTGGTAGCCAGGAGAGGTGGTGGCAGGAACCGCTCCAATTCCAGGCTAGAGATGAGCCAGCTGTGATGGGGAGGAGGACTCTTCCGGAGCAGGGAGAGTCAGGGCCTGGTCCTGTCAGGCCTGGGCAGGGACACATCAGAGGCTTTATTGCAAATTGGAGAACACTTCATGACACTACCTCCCACCCTGGCCTACTCCTGCTCTTGCATGGGGCTGGGAAAATGACCAATTTTTAAAAATATTAGAGATGGAGCAGACAGAAACGTTCAAGCCAAAAGAATGGTGACACTTCAAGAACCGATGTACTGGGAGAAGGCTCCCAGGCCAGGGGTTCTTCTGGCCTGTGCAAATGTCTGACGGGTGCATAAGACTGCGTGGTCCACGGGGCTGACCCGGGGACTGCTCTGATCAAGGGCCTTCTGCCCCTTCCTCTGGGGAACTCTCTCCACACAAAGAATAGTTATTCTGAAAAGAACCCTTTGGGATAGATCTGGGACTATGGCCTATTTTTAAAACCCCATGGCACCTTTTAGACAGTCAGTTATTTCCCGTTTGTCCTAAAGATTTTGTCAGTATGATTTCTAGCTCTCGGGACACACAGAGGCCTCCTGCTTTCCCCAGGCGAATTGTTCCAGAACACCAGGGGAGCCAATCAGGGCCAGGAGAAGGCAGCTCACAAGGCCCTCATCTATGACAAGCAAATTATGAATTAGAAAAAGGAGATCAACAACAGCTGGCCATGAGCTATCGCCTTCATTCACCAGAATCCACCTTGCTATTCTTTTTGATATGCTTGTGAATACAGACACATCTACACACTCGCCACCACCACTGCCACCGCACATCACACAAAAACATACGCCATGCCTTGCCCCATGTTCTCTCCAAGTACCTCACTGATACTCAATCCCAGTTCACCAAGTACAATTTTGCAGTCATCACTGTCAGTACACCACTCCCAAGGGGTGTGTGCGTGTGCGTGTGTGTGTGTGTGTGTGTGCATGCGTAGGGTGTCCTTTCATTCACCCCCAAACACCCCAGGAGTTCTTGGAAGGAGCTATGCCTCTATCCCTTCCATCCTTTGATGCCTGATTTTGCCCCAGGGCCCAGGGCCTGGTCATTGCAAAGTCTCTACTGATTCCCTCCTGTGACAGCCCCATCTAGGCCTTCCCTCCACCTTCTCCCTACTTCATCCCTGAGTTTCAGGGTTGAGTCTTCTCTCCCCATATTTACAAAACCCAGTGTGATGCTATCTGGGACACTCTTATCTAGCTACAAAGTGTGAATCAGTGATTACACCACACAGGGTTGGTGCCAGCCAGGCGGACTGCCATATTGCCAAGTAACCCAGTGGTTGAACCAGGTTGGGTTGAGTAATATCCACCAATGGATAGTGAGTTTATTAATCATGCAGCATAGTACACTGTTGATGAAAGTATCACACTGAAGGCCTGGTTTGATTGGAGAAGGTGCAGGTGGGGCTGGATGATGACGATGAAGACACCCAGGGACAGTATTTTCCTCCCATACTAGTCACTTGAAAAACACATAGAAATCTGAAAGGAACTATCTAGTTCAGCAAAGAGATGGATTCTATCTTCTATTGTTCGGACCCTTCTGCCACCTTGGATTCCTTTTGCTGAAAAGGAAGGGTACTTCTAGAAGGCTTTTGAAGCCACAGTTTGAAATTTTAAGTTTCGTGAGATAAGAGAAGGGAATTCAAGATGGCAGCCAGTGGCCCTGCCTGTGTGGGTGGGAAAATTTAAGATTCCATACTGCATTCTCCTTCTTCATCTCTCACTTCAAAAACATTCTTTTCTAGGGCCACAGCCTACCTCCTCCACCCAGGTCTGGCCTTGACTTATTGGCAACTGTAGCCAACCAGAAATACCACCCATATTTCTCTCTGTGATGGGCGTGACCTGGGGTGCCAAAGAGCAGTTTCTGAGCAGGGACATGGCATTTCTGTTGCTTTGTGGCTGACCTGGTCGGCCCCTCAGGGTCCGAGACACAGACCCCAGTCACAATCCGGTGAGACGTTTACATAACACAGCATTATACACCAAGCCCCTAAACCTGGGTGAGGCAGATCCTATGTGAAATGCACTGCAGAGGAACCCAGGCAAGTTTTTTTTTTAAGAGAGCAGGCAGGAAGAAGGGGAGGGAGAGAACACTGACTTGTCCAAAGACAGCTCCAGAACAAGCCTCAAGGGATAAAGGCTTCTAAAGACCATGGGGAACAAGGTGAGTGGTGCAAAATGGACATGCGGACACAAGAGGAAAGTGGAGGATGTATTTTCCTCGAGAGAAGTGGAGACAGCTCTAGGGCTGGCAAATAAACTAAGTTAAGGAGGAGGAATGTTCTAGGGAAGATAGCTTGCAGGATACGAGAAGCATTGCTTTTACGGGATGTAGAAATCATAAGATGTGGCAGTTTGACGCTAGGCAAACGTTCCCTGTGTGTCCTCCAAGTCCCAATGTCCTTTCTTCCTTTCAAGGCATTGGATCCTGGGTCATCCATAGGAGCTGGTTTTCATCAAGGTTTACCTTTACCAGGCAGCTACAAACAGTGAGGCCTAGCGGAATCCCTCCCAAGGGGGATTAAAGTTTAAAACCTGATTTTTTTCCAGTTATCTGATCACAGAAGAGCTGCCAATCTCTCTGGCCATCTTGCCAACCCTGAAGAACCTCTGTCAAGTCTCCACCTGTTTTTCAGGCTTCAAAAGCTTTGGCAAGAAAACTACTCAGTATGGCTGACAGGCCCTCCAGGGTCCCGTTCTGGTGTTCCCTAAGTCTGTCTCTAGAGAAATTGTTCATAAACCAGGAGATCTCCTCCCTTCTATCCCCAAGTATCCACTGGAAACCAGAGAGAAGGTTCTAGAAGATTCCCAGTCACCAGCCCTGACTCCCATGAATTTATCTAACCTGTTCCCCTAATGTTCACCGAATCCCTCTGGCAATGTGAGGCTTCCAGAAGGGTGGAGGGGAATCCTATTCTCCTGGTACCACAGTAAACACTCAAAACTATTTGAAACACCAGAACCTGCACCAAATTCTGACCTATTTCCAATAACACCAAATTCTACATTTCCACTTTGAGAGTTTTCAGAGCAAGAACGGCAAAACCAGGCATAACAACCTATCAAACAAACCACCATCCGAAAACAAACCAAGACAAAAAAAAAAACAGGCCAAACTAAAACTTTATGCTATAAAAACAAGAAATAAAATAAGGAGATTTATAGGCCGGCTGATTGTCAGCAAACACAATATATTTACTGTATTAGCATTTGCTCACAGTGCAAATGGTACAACATTACACCATTTCAATATTTCGGTTTTTAAAAATGCTGTTTTCATTAACTATATTATATTGGCATTACAATATGACAAAGGAGCAAATGAAATGTTGGTGAAGAATTTCACCTTTTCACAATATCAAGCATATTTTTTTAACCTTAGTATAAGGTACTATAAATCCAAGAAATAAAAACATCCACAAAATATATTACATCTGGTTTGTCTTTTTTTTCTAAGTACTCAACTTTATACAAAAGTCTTTCAAAAAATATCATTCCCCATAGGTTTTCCTGTTTAAAACCTGATTTTTTTTCTCTCAGTTCACATAAGTTAGAGTGCATTTTCTTTTGTTGCTTTTTTTTTTTTTTTTAAACATGCAGACATATAAAAAATCTGGATAGCACAACCTTTTGGCAACAAAGTTATTTTTCTCTTAGTTTAGCTTAATGTCTGAGAACAGTTTTATTAAAACAAAGGAAAACTCAATTATCATGCAGTGACATGCATATGCCAGAAGGAGCGAGGAAAAAATATTAAAGGATATCTGATTCCTCCTTCTAGCTTGGAAGTGACCAAAATTTTTGCTTTTTTAATAATCATCACATTATAAAAAGTATTCAGCAAAATACTGTCTCTGCAAAGAAAGATTTTACCCTTCAGCTGAAAAAATATGGGCCCTCCTGGCAAACTTCATCTTCTTCTCTCTCCTTCTACAAAAAGTCCAAGTACCTGGAAATTCACAACCCCCTTCTCTTCAATTTCCCCCCTTTCCACTAGAGTCCTTTTAGTATTACTTATCCACCACCAAAAAAAAAAAAAAAAAAAAAAAAAAAAAAAAAAAAAAAAAATCAAAACAAAACAAAGCAAAAATGGTACTTCTTTTTCTTAAAAAAAAAAAGTGGAAAACGCATAAAGTGACTTTAAAAACAGACATTCTGTAAACTCCAGACCTTTGTTCCTTCTCTCTGGGCAGCTTACTGACCACAGGAGAAATAACGCTAACAGGAACAGTACATTCAGTCAAGACCGTGCTGGAAGCTGTGGCAGAGAGCAACCTTCCCTATTACTCCACTTCAAAGGAGCCACCCTGTGCGAGAAGGGCTGGCAGGACAGCTGGGGAAGAGGGGTGCCTGAGAAGAGGTGAGGTAGGGTGGGGAGAAGGTGAGACTGGGTATGGAAAGGAGACACCTCATTCATCAACGTGGATTCATGAAAAAAAATCCCCATATCTTTGAGGAGAATTTGGACAGAGATGTGTATATGTGCATACACACATATCTGTACATATATGTGTATATGTATATATACACTCACACATATATGTACAGATATGTGTGTATCTATATCCACACACATACACATATATGTAGATATAATCTCATCGGTTAACATTTTCATAAAAAATAAATCATTTAAAGCTGTATACGCCTACAAATTCTTATTCCGGTGCACTGCACTGGATAACCAAGTACCTTAGAGATTTTATTTTGCTAGGAATACATATTGTGTGCATGTTATATATATGTACGCATGTGTATCTACATACACATGCATGCATATACATACACATACATACACACACACACCATATACATATATTTAAATTCTATCTGTTGTGTTGGTGATGACAAAGGGCAAAAGCAGAGCCAGCTTCCCCATGATGGTGGGAAGGAGAAATTGCTATGTAAGTGAGAGAAGGCAAAAAGCCGGAGTGGCTGGTTGAAGCCTGCCTTTCTGGGAAAAGATTTTGAAAGAGATGGGAGAAGGTTTGGAGGGGAGAAGGGGAAGAGGGGGAGGCCAGAGGGCAAACTCAGGAACATAGATTTCTTAGAGTGGGGTTAAGGAAATATACATCTATTTTAAAAGGCAGGCTCAGCGATGGCTGCTCTTTCTCCCCACAGATCAAACTGCCCTGAGGCCTAAGAGGGAAGCACTCAGAAAAGGAGGGGTTCTGAGGGGCCAAACCCGAAGCGGCGGCAGCAGCACCGCGTCGTCGGCGGCATCCGAGGCATTTCTCTAAGAAACATGATTTCAGAGCGGATGGAAGACCATCTCCTCCAGCCACGTGCGGACCCCCAGCCTGGGACATCCCCCAGCGGCTTGGGGACCCGAGGTGGGGAAGAGTTTGGGGGTAAACACAGCCCAGTTCAGATCAAGAGTCTTACACACACGCTGGCGCGCGCGCACACACACATACACACTCACACACACACATACATACACACGCGAGCACGCACACACTCGCGCGCATCCCCTCACGCAGGCGCGCGTGCGTGCGGCGGGCAGCAAGCTCTGCGCTTTGGTGCGCTCTTTACCCCCTCCCCCTCTCGAGTCTTTGAGGGGGTACAGAGGGAGACGTGGGGGAAACTGTGAGGTGTTTGGGTCGGGCGAGGGTTGAATGGGCTCCGCCTTCAGTCCCTTGCAGGTCCTTGGCGCGGCCCAGCGGCCCCTGGATCAAGGCGATCCGAACTGAACAAAGAGGGCTAGACGCCACCTTTCCGCCCCCACGCCTTGGCTAAGGGGGGGACCGCGAGGGGAAGACGCCTCCAGCCCTGGCCCCTGACCGCTGGCCGGCGTGAAAGATTGGGAACCCGGGGCGTCGAAGGGGAGCAAGGGGCCGCACGTCCATGGAGAGGCCAGGGCGCGGCCCCTGCGCCTCCGTGGCTGGCTTTCCCGCTGCTATCAGGAGAGCAGCAGGAGGCACTGGAGGGGAAAAGTGGGGATCTGGGGGCCCGAGCCTCAGGCGCAGGTGGTGACCACGGGGGCCAGCGACACGGGGGGCGCCGAGGATGCAGAGGGCGCACCGCCCTTCTCCGCCTTCTTCTCCTTTTGCTTGAGGTGGATCTTGGCGTGGCGCTTGCGCTCGTCGCTGCGCGCAAACTTGCGCCCACAGAACTCGCAGGCAAAGGGCTTCTCGCCCGTATGAGTGCGGATGTGAGTGGTGAGGTGGTCGCTGCGGCTGAAGCTCCGCATGCAGATCCGGCATTGGAAGGGCTTGTGGCCCGTGTGGATGCGCAGGTGCCGGGTCAGCTCGTCCGAACGGCTGAAACGGCGGTCGCAGCCCTCGGCCGGGCACGCGTGGGGCCGTTCGTGGAGCGGGGTCTTGCTAGGCCGGTTGGGGTACTTGCGGGGCCGGATGGGCTTGAGGGTGAGCGGCGGCTGGGGCAGGCTGCCAAAGCCCGGGTGGATCTGCTTGTCTTTGAACGCCTTGATGGTCTCCAGAGGGGTAATAGGGGGCGGGTTGACCCGGATGGGGTCCATGCCCTGGAAGGGCTTGTGCTCCGGAATGGAGCCCATGTCGTTGGGGTGGTGGTACAGGTTGTAGTCAGGAATCATGGGGAAGAGATTGCTGTCCAACGCCGGCTTGGCCGATTGGTAATCCTGGGGAGAATAGGCGAGCCCGGGGTTGCCCTGGGGGTCGTGGAAAGACACGGGCTCTGAGTAGAGGTCGCCGCAGTTGGAGTAGGGGGGTAGCGCCGGATACATGGCCTCCACGTCGCCCTGCGGTGGCTGCACCATGCTGGCCGTGGACGTCTGCGTGCTGAGCGCCCCTGAAGCCGGGGGCACCCCCAAGATGCCGGCGCTCATGAGGCTAATGATGTTGTCCTGGCACCAGTTGGAAGGGGAATCGAAGGCGAACTTTCCCAAGTAGGTCACGGTCTTGTTGCCTGGGGCTGGCTGGAAGGAGCCGGAGTAAGAGAGTTCCGGGTTGGGCTTCTCGTTGGTCAGACCGATGTCCATTACATTCTCTGCGGAGAGCGGGGGAGAGAGGGGAGGGGTGAGTGAAGCCGAGCCGGCTCCGATCCGCGGCGCCCAGGTGCGGAGGGTGCGGCCGGGTGGAGTGCGTAGCGCATGGGGTAAGAGGAACGCTGAGCCCGGCGCAAAGCGGGCGGTGCCGCGCTCCCGGGCGCAACCTGGATACAGCAAAATACTACGGATCGGGGTGTGGAGTGGCTGCTGCACACACACCGCACAAGCCGCGCACACACTCACGTACCACACACACACGCGCGCGCGCGCGAGAAGCATTGTTGTTCTTCCCGAGGTGGGGCGGGCAGGTAGCTGCAGCTACAGGTAGTTTCAGACCCGGAGCGCAATGGGCTCTCGCTCTCCATCGCACACAATTCGGCCTCTTTCCTTGGCCCTGTCTGCTCCAGGACGCCGCGCCTTTCCCTCCCCGGCGATGCCCCCCGCGCGCTGCTCCCGGGTCGCCGACCCAGAGCGCTCCGACGCTTTGTCCTCGGAGCGTAGAAGGGTGCCGCCCTCAAAGGGAGCTCTCCCTTCACCTCCCCCGGCCCCAGCCTCCTCCGGCCTGAAGGACCTTTCAGCTCTTGCTGGAGGGGAAAAGCCTAGCCCCAGCTAGGGAGGGTGGAGAGCGGCGGAAAACCGGCCCGTGTCTCCATGGCGGGAGCAACCGCCCTTCCCCAGCTCACCGGGCCCGGGATCGTCCCTCGTGGCAGCCCCCGCCCCGCGGGTGAGCCCCCTCCTTCTCCCCGCCGTCCCCACACCCCCACGGCTTTGCTGAACGCCCCGGAAAGGCAGCGTCGCAGTACCTCTCCCACCGCGGGGACTCCACGCCGCACATGGCTCCATCCCGGGTGGGAGGCTGAGGGAGTAAGGGGGGAGAGCGCGGGTGAAAAAGACGCCGGGCTCCTCCCGGGAAGGGGGCGACAGCACCACGCCTTGCGCGTAGCCCGGCGATCGGGCCCCCTGCGTGGGGAGGGAGAGCCCCAGAGCCGCTCGCACCTACCTCCCTCCGGTCGGCGGCTGCCCCCACCCGGGAGAACCGAAGCCTCTACCGTGGCGTCGCCAACCTAGCCTTCCCGATCAAGGAGGGCGGGAGGAGTGGGAGGGAAAAGCAACTCGCCCCCCGGAAAATTCCCAGCGCGCCCCTATCTCTCCATCCATTTATCCATCCATCCATCCATCCATCCATCCATCCATCCATCCATCACCAGGTCGTCCCCTCCTCCTCTTCCTCTCCCCTTCCTTCCTCGCTGCCTTGCCGCCTCCCCGCCGCCCTTACCTGTAGCCATCTGATTGTAATGGACTACCGAGTCGCTGCTGCCGGAGAAGAGATTGAGCGCGCTGGGGATCTCCTCGGGGTACAGATTGTCAGGCAGTTGGTTTAGCAAACTGCTCATGGTCACCGGCAGCTTCTCGGCGAGTTTGCCGGTCATAGCACTCCCGAGCTGCCGCCGCCGCCGCCACCGCCGCCACCGCCGCCGCTCGCTCCTAACGCAGCTTCCAGGAAAGCGGCATCCGAGAGGCGATCCGTGGTGCAGGGGAAAAGCATGCGAGAGGGAAAGTTCGGGGGGAGGGGGGAGGGAAGAAGGGAAGGGATGGGCCAAGAGAGGGGATCTTCTCTCTTTTTGGGGGCGGAAGGGGGCCCCAGGGGGTAATCCTCTTGGGTGCCTCAGCTGGTGCGTTATGAGGCTGGGTCGTGGGGGGTGGGGTGGGGCGTGTGCGGGGGGGTGGGGTTGGGGCTGGGCTGGGGGGATCTCGGCTCAAGGGGGTCGGACGCGGCCTCAGTATTGATCTCACAAACAGACACGCGCCCGCGGCCCCCCCGCCCCCCGATCTGCCACCGCCACCGCCACCACCGCCGCTACCGCCGCCGCCGCCGCCTCTGCCGCCGCTGTTACCACCACCACCAGCCCCGCCGCTTCCTAGCAAGCTCACTGCTGCCCAAAAGCTCCCAGCCAGGGAACTCCACCAGCCTATTTATCTGAGCCCCGGGAAAGCTCCGTGACGTAGCTGCCCATATATGGACAGACAAAGCCCAGCCGAAGGGGCGCGACGTCACAATGGAAGCTCCTCACAATGGAACATTAGAAAGCAGGAAGCGGGCCTCAGCCAACGTGCGGCGCCCGCAACGCTCGCGGCTCTTGAAAAAAAGAGAGAGAAGGGGAGAAGAAAGAAGAAGAATGCGAGAAGAGAGAGGAAGGAAGGATGCAGCTGAATGCAAAGCGCAAAGCGCGTAGCGTGGAGTCGAAACACCAGTATCTCATTATGAGTGTTTATTTGAGGTTTGCATTAGGAGAGGGTAGTAGGGGGTGCTGGGCGGTGGGGTGGGGTTGTTTGTAAGTGGTCTCCAACACACCAGCAGTTAGAGAGAGAGTTGAAAATACCCAGCGAAGTCCCTTTGCAGCTTGGGAACCGCTGGGGAACCCGGAAGGCTTGCGTTGCGCCCCTGCTCCCGCAGCGGCTCCCGCGTCCGGGATCCTATCCGAGATTAAGAGAAAGGGAGTGCTTTCCTTTGTGGGGGTTAGGAGGGGTTCGCGCAGGGTGTGTGTGTGGGGGGATGTTCCAACGTGTCAGAATTCCTTAGTCCAATATCCCAAGAACTTTTGTGCCAACTTCACTCTGATTCGCCTCCCACACCCCTGCCCCTCCCTGGGCCCCTGACCCGGCGCTGACACTAGGCTTAGCGCAGTGGCGAGGATATTCGCAGCACCCCAGCGGTTGCGCCAAAGAGCCCCATCCATCTGGGGTGGAGGATGTGTGGTTTTGGTGGTGAAGAAGAAAGAATGAAGTTGCAGGGATAGATAAACACGTGCACCGAATCCCCAGTAAATTCCCTAACGGTTCCAAAGCAGCCTCTGTGGCCACCGGATGGCAGGAGGGCCCAGCAGGCCCGGGCGCAGTCGCTGTCTACTGCTGCCTGCTAAGGGCCCGCCACGGAGTTGCAGCAGGAGGACGCCGAACCCACTGTCTCTGAGCCACCGGCGGCCTCCCCTAGTCTCTGCCCTCCCCCTCGCCTTCCACAGGGCTGTCCCTATTGCTGCCTGCCGGCGCTCTGCAGTCTAGGGCGGCCTGTGTGCCGACCCGGAGCGCTGTCACCTCCAAGAGAGGCAGCGGATCCCGGGGGCGGCTGCTGTGCTCCCTGGGGCCTGCTCCCAAGGCGCGCGCAGCCGGCCCGAGGGCGAGGGAGAGGGCGGGAGCATGGGGGTGCGACCCCAAATCACAGCGGCTTGGCGGAGGAGGATTCCCTCCTCGGTGGCCGCGTGGGCGCGGTGAATCCCTCGTCCCCTGCTAGGGAGTCGGGGTTGGGGGAACGTGCATTTCTCAGGGGGGAGTGGGAGCGTTGACGAGGAGGAGGAGAGGATCCCCGGGCCTCACGCCGTGGGAGGGCCACGCGGGCCAGGGACGTGTGGGAGGAACTCCCGAGCTGCACGTTGTAGTGGGGGTGGATGACAACCTCGCTCCCCTCCCCTTCCCTCCACCCGGTGGAGGACTGGGGACCGGAGGGCCCGGCCTCCCCCCATCTTCTCTAGTTCTTAGGGAAAGAGGGATTCCCGCCTCCTGCAAGCCCCCTCTCCCCACCTCCGCCACCTCTCCCGCCAGGCTCCCCACTCCTATACTAGGGAGTCACAGCGCCCCCGGGCTCTCCTCCGCCCGCGCGGTGCGGGGAGGTAGCGCGCTGCGGCGGTCCCGCGCTCCGGCCAGAATCAGGGCAGGCTGTGCCTCCCGCCCCCAGCTCCCTCCCTGGGGGGGCGCGCGCGGCCGGTCAGGGGGCGTGGGCGGCGGTGTGAGCCGGGCTGGGTGCGGGAGGGGCCCCGGCGGCTGCAGGGAGGGTCGCGGGGCGGCGGGCCAAGCCGGGAAGAGCCATACAAGGAGCGGATCCGGTGACGCGCCGGCCGCGCCCCTTCTCCTTCTCGATTTGGCTGCAGATTCCGGTCCCAAGATTTGCATATTTTGGCATCCAGTGGAAAAGGAAAGAAGAACGGAACCCGCAGCCTTTAAAGGAACCGCACAGGCTGCAGCGTCACCCAGGGAGGCGGTCTGGGGGGGAAGCGTGAAAAAATTAGCCGGCGGCTCTGGCCTCTGGCGGTAGAGCCCGGCCGTAGGGGAGGAGCGAGGAGGGGAGGCGACCAGAGAGCTGCGGGCGCGCCAGTCCCAGTCCTGGCCCCTCTAGTGCGCTTCCTGCTGAGCGTGCACTGGAGGCTGCGGAGGGTCTCCACGGTTCTCGCCCGGGGCCGGGAGACGCAGTGGGGTCGGCGGTCCTGGGCAGCTGCAGGCCGGAAGGCTGCAGTGCCCCTGTCTCCCCGCGCGAGGCAGAGCTCAGCCTGCTGGGGTGGTGAGAAGGAAGTGAGAGGCCTCCGGGCAGCCCAGCTCAACTCCGGAGGACCCCTCTGTGATGCGCTCACTTTCCACCTGTCAGGATCTCTCCCCAGGAGGGGCTGCAGAGTGAGGAGCTAGAAGTCCATATCCTGTTCGATTAGGGCCTGCGTTGGGAAAGGCAGAGGCAGTGGAAGCGTTTGGGATCCTTAAGCTTCCAGGGCCACAGAGGCGGTGGAGTGCAGCCACTTCCATCTGGAGCAGACGGCCCCCTTCCCTGACCCTTTTCGGCTCGCTGGACTTGTAGCTCCCAAGGAGAAGAGCATGGGGCAAAGTCTGCCAACCTGCACCAGGGCTTGCTTACCGGGCAGCAAAATTGGATAGCAGTCTGGAGACATGATTCGTCCCCTCTCCTTTCTACTAGTTCTTTGCATAAAACGGGAGCCTTCAATTCAATTAAATAAAGTCTTCATTAAAGCTTCATTGTGACCTTGGGCAAATGTCTGTATTTTTTCTTCTTAGCCTCAGTTTCCTCATCTTTAAATTGGGATAATAACAGTATCTACCCTTTAAGAAGAATTAAATTCGATAATCCTCATAGAGTACTTTCCAGTCCCTTAGGGAAGCACCCAATCAACTGCAGTTACTATTGTTAAACTGTTCTTCCTCACCCCGCCATGTGACGGACAGGCTCTTCCCTCCTGTGTATGGCAGGAGTAAATTCAGATGATATAGGTACTAGAAAGGCCAGGTATGAAACTTCATCACAGAGCAGCATGATCATATGCAAGAAGTGTTCATAATGTTTATTATTTAAGGGGAAAAGGAAATTTCTATCCGTATGTGTGGTATCTCCTGGGCACTGTCCCAATCGAGAGATCCTTAAGGAATGGTCCCAGGTCTTCAAGAGCCCAGACACAAAGTGAGCCCTCAACAGCTGGTGGTGACACAAAGCAGGGTTCAAAGAAGTCACTCAGTTGCTCTCTAACACTCTGGAGCACGCTTTCAGACATTTTTTGGGGGGTGGCGTAGCCCCTGGAGTGGGAGGGAGCCTTTCCTTCTCTCCTCTGCTAGAAGGGACCATGCTGGGGAAAGCCTGCCCCACAAGGTTGGGCCCTCAGTACCCAGTGCCTGTTTGGGTTGTGGCCTGCAGAGATGTCCCCCGTCACCCTGGAGGACTGTAGCAGATAGTAGCACAGGGTTCTGTGGCAGGAGGGGACAACGCTGGGTGTGGAGTAGGAATGGGGTATTGGAGTGGCTGCTTTGTAAATGAATCGCATATTCCCTTCTGGTTGCCAAGCCTTAGAATAGAAAAAAGTTTTCCTTCTTCCCTTCCTCCCTCCTGGTTTCCTCTCTTCCTCCTGAACAGGAGCTGAAGGTGTTTGTCTGGTTTATTGGCGGGCTCAGGTGAGACTGCCAAGAGCCTAATTACCTGAACTCTAAGCCCTGAACTTGCTGGGGAGCGAGTAGGCACTGGTTCAGGGCGTCCTTATCCTGGAGGTGGTGAAAGGCAGGCCGGCTCCTCTGCAGCAGAGCCAAGGCCACCAGCTCCTGGCCGCTGTCTCCTATGGAGTCCAGCTCATCAGCTGTACTTATGGGGAATGTGGCTGCTTGTCCTGGGCATGGGCGTGTTTGTCTTAATTAAGGACAAAGGAGGGAGGAGAAGTGGCCCCTGAAATCCACTGTAGAAAAATGCAAAGTGACAGCTCTGTCTTGGTCTTGTTTTATAGTCACCCCTGCCCTCTGAACTGTAGCTGCCCTGTTTGCTGAAGATATCTAGTCCCTCTCTGCTATCTTAAAATAACTCCCCACACCCTGAATTAATTCAGTCTGGGGTGTGAGCAATCTAACGCATTGCCCTTCTCAGAGGGTGTGTGCCTTTTAAAAGAAAACGCTTAGGGAGGGTGATATACAACCCAGAGGAATCAAGCCCAATACTCAGCATGAAGGCTGGAAAGTGGCGGGTGCCCATAATGCTGGTGGAATCACATCTGGTTGTGGCATATCAGAGTCAAGGTGTGGGAGACTTGGGGTGCAGAGAGTGTCTGGGTTCCTCCAATCACACCAAGCACCTGTGTACGGGGCCCAGCCTGGTGGGACTGCTCCTGAATGGCTGTTCTCTTGAGGGTCCTCAGTTGTTTTCCATTTTGGGGTGTGCCGCAGGGGTTCATAGGTGATGGACAAGTCACAGTAGAATCCTGGCCAGCCCTGTCTGGCGTTCTAGAGGTCATTGTCATTTCTTGGATAATGACAGCTAGCTCAGAGGCTAGGCTGGTTTTGCCTAGAAGCTTTAGAAAGGGAATGCTGTTGGCAGCCTCACAGATTCCCACAGGCTTGAAGACCTTGAGGCTGCTGCTCCTGGTGGAGTCGGAACGGAGCCCAGTCTCGGGAGCTGCAGGAGCTTCCAGGCTGTAGACATGGAAGATAGGGGTGACCGATGTCTGATGCCTGCCTTGGGCAGGCCTTGTGGACACACTTCATTTTCTTCATTTTTTTTTTTTTTTTTTTTTTAAAATAAATAGGGTCTTGTTCTGTTGTCCAGGCTGGAGGGCAAAGGCATGATCATGGCTACTACAGTCTTGATCTCCTTGGTGCAAGCAATCCTCCGGCCTCAGACTCCTGAGTAGTTGGGACTACTGGTGCACATCACCGTGCCCAGCTAATGAAAAAAAAATTTTTTTTCGAGTTTTTTTTTAGAGGGAGTTTTGCTCTTGTTCCCCAGCCTGAAGGGCAATGGTTCTATCTCAGCTCACCGCAACCTCCACCTTCTGGATTCAAGCGATTCTTCTGCCTCAACCTACCGAGTAGCTGGGATTACAGGCATGCATCACCACGCCCAGCTAATTTTTGTATTTTTAGTAGAGACAGGGTTTCTCCATGTTGGTCAAGCTGGTCTCAAACTCCCGACCTCAGGTGATCCACCTGCCTCGGCCTCCCAAAGTGTTGGGATTACAGGTGTGAGCCACCGTTCCAGGCCATAATTTTCTTCATTCTTTATCACATTCCTGTGAGAGGAAGCTTTTAGTGTTGTCCTTTCAAGTCTTAAGAGTCTGAGTAGCTTACAGGAGAATACCTGGCTGGTCTGACATTGGAACTCATCCCACGTGACTCCAAAACAAATGCTCTTACCTCCATCCGTTGTCCCCACTGTGGCTGTGTCAAGGGAAAGAAATGGGGTGGTAGATGTGAGTAAGAGAAGGAATCAGGATGAAACTGTGGAGAAGTCAACGTGTGGGAGAAAGGCAAGCTTGAATGGTGCACCGCAGGACCCCCTTGGACCCAGCATGGGGGCAGGGGAGAAGCCATAGCCCAGGGGAGAGTAAGGGTACTCACCATTCCCACAGGCATCAGGGAGGAACTGTTTCTGCCAGGGTCTCTCAGAAGGTGAAACAGCCACTGTGCCACTCTGTACCTGACTACCACTTTCCTAGGCTGTCTCGGAGGCTACCGGGTCTTCTTCAAGCCAGTTACATACTTCCCTTCTAAACACCTGTTTGTGCCAAAATTCAAACTAACATATTATAATGATGTTGAAACAAGAGTGTTTTTGATTATGCTTTAAGCAATTTCAGGTAGAGTCTGGTAACTAAAGAGAAAAAGTCTTGTTACATAGTAACATTTACTGGAGGGAAAGGTAGCTCACGCCTGTAATCCCAACACTTTGGAGGCCAAGGTGGGAGGATCACTTGAGGTCAGGAGTTTGAGACCAGCCTGGCCAACAGGGCGAAACCCCATCTCTACTTAAAATACAAAAATTAGCTGGGCGTAGTGGCGCATGACTCTAGTCCCAACTACTTGGGAGGCTGAGGCAGGAGAATCTCGAACTCGGGAGGTGGAGGCTGTGGTGAGTTGAGATTTTGCCACTGTACTATAGCAGAGAAGAGAAAGAAGAGAAGAGAGAAAAAGTAACTTTTTTTTTTTTTTTCTTTTAACACAGAGTCTGACTCTTGTGGAATGCAATAGTGCGATCTCAGCTCACTGCAACCTTCCACTTTCTGGGTTCAAGTGATTCTCCTGCCTCAGACTCCCAAGTAGCTGGGATTACAGGTGTCCGCCACCACACCCAGCTAATTTTTTTGCATTTTTAGTAGAGATGGGATTCCACCATGCTGGCCAGGCTGGTCTCAAACTCTTGACTTTAGGTGATCTGCCTGCCTTGGCCTCCCAAAGTGCTGGGATTACAGGCATGAGCCACTGTGCCTCGCCAGAAAAGGTACCACATATTGAGGAGGTCAGGCACCCAAAGTGGACTGTCCTGTAGGTCTCTCCCAAGACACAAGTCCAAGGCAGCGAGTCACTGCCATGTGTACTCCAGAGGATGAGAGTTTGGGGCTGGCTGGGCTGGGGCAGGCGGGAAGGAGGATCTTAGGTGAGACTCGTGCAAAGTGTGGTGTGTGGGTAGATATCAGGTGTTAGCCCTGGCCTGGGAATCAGGAGTTCTGGGTTCTGCTATGAATGATCTAAGATTTTAGGCCAAGGCCTTCTCATTCCTAGCTTTTGGGAAGGGGTTGGACTGGGATAACCTAGCTCTGAGTTCCTCCCAGCTCTGTTAATCCATGAGTTTCTGGTTCTATTGCAGAGGGTCGAGAGACATCTGCTCAAGTTCTTAATCAAATTTAGGGGTTCTGTAGGGCTTGGGCTGGGGTCTTCAGGGAGAAGGGGGAGGGATGAATGCTTGTAGTGGGAACTTCACTGTCTTAGCTCGGGGTTCAGGGAGAGTAAGTGGGGTCATGTGCTCCGAGGGACCGTCATTCCCCCTGGGGGCCACTGGGACAGGCCCTTCTCAGCCAGCAGGGACGGGTGTCTTTGCAGAAAGGACTCTCTGCGGACGGGGCTTTTTGGAAAGAGGAACTTTGTGACTGAAATGAACCAGAAAAGGTGTGAGTGTGGGGTGGGGGGTGGTGCGGGAGGCAGTCAGGGGAAGCAAAGAGGGAGAGAGAGAGAGAGAGAAGAGGGAGGGTTAGAGAGACAAGAGATGACAGCAGTTCTCACCTCCATTGCTTGCTACACAGCTGGATTCTTGCTGGATACAGGCTTTGCCCATGGGACAGATGCTGAGACCAAAGGCTGGCAGATTCCTCTCTTTGTGCCCTGTAAGAAAAAGCTTCAGGAAACCAGAGAGAGTTGCGAACCCTAGACCCCTGTCTCTTAACCGCTCTCAGCCTCAGGAGCCTCCTCAGCCTAAAACAATCAGGTGTTGGCCTCATCCATTCAGGTGAGTAATTGGATGGAGGCCAACTTTTGGTTTCTTCTTTGCTGTTCTATGTAGTCAAAACCCTGGCATCCAGGGAACAGCAGTTAATGACTCTTTGGGACCCAGAATTGGAACTCTTTGGTGGCATTTGCACCCTCTTTCACCAGATGGCTTAGGCAGGGCTTCCCAACCTTTGCCATGCAGTAATTCTCGTAGAAAATGAAACTCTTTTTACAGCCACTGCCGTAGAGAACCGCGGCTGCCCTGGCCCCATCGCATCACACCGAGACCAATATTGGCCCAACCAGAACCCACTGGAGGGCTGCACGTTGGCCAGGAAGCTCTGACTGATGGCATGGGCTTCCCGGTCAGCGCTCATGGTGCATAGGCGAAGGAAGAGGGGCGTGATGCTAAGAATTCTTTGGGTTGCTCTGAATTATTTGGCCTAGGATCAACCAGAAAGTTGCTGAAGACAAGTGATGGTATCCAAGCTCCCTGAGGGCAGGGACTGAGTCTCACCCACCTTTGTCTCCCCAGTGCCTAGAATTGTGCCCGGCCCCAATCAGTACTCAGTAAGGGCTTGTGGACCCAATTCAAATATCCCACTTGATGATTCTGAAGCATGGTTGATTGGAGGAGGAGTCTGACCCACTTTGCCCTTCCCACCTTTGGCTTCTCTCTCCCCAGGTCGCCCGACTCTCCTAACCCTCACAGCACTGGATAGGAGGCCTGTTGACTACTAGAATTCCATTTTGGAGTGGGTGTGGGGTTTTCAGGACTGGGTCTTAGCGCTCTAATTTCAGTGAGGTCAACATGTACGCAGAACTCCCGTGCATTCTTGGTGGAAGGAAACCACTTGAGGTTTGGATTCTGCTGTCAGGGAGCAGCAGTTTAATGAGAAGTGTGGAATGAGGCTCAGTGGAAATATCACATATGAGACATGATACATGTCCAGAGGAGGTATAAGCAGGGAGTTCTGATTGGTAAGGGCCACTGCAGGCTTGGAGGAGAGAGATGTTCAGGACCAGGGAAGGCCCTATAGAAGGCGGGGCGCCTGACCAAGACCTCAAGGAAGGGCTGAGAAGAAGAGAGGAGGGGAAGGGTAAGGGGTGTTCCCTGCAACGTGCTGTGATCTTTTCCCCTCCTCTTTAACTTTGTTTTCATCTATGAAACTAGAGCCTGTTAGCATTGCCCACCCAGGACTGGGGTGCCTGGCCTAGGACTGCCCATGGTTTGTTGTTTGAATGAGGAAGCCTAGAGGGAGAGGGGGAAGGCAGGAGGAAGCCATGGACATACACCTGATCCCACGTAGACATTTGTGCACTTACCAGAAGGCAAGCTTCAGGAAGGCAAGGGCTTGGGTCTGTGACCTTCACTTCTCTACCATCTAGCCCCTGGCTTTGTGGGGAGCTTAACAATACTTGTTGAAGATGGTTGTGCCAAACGTTCTTCCAGGTCCCAAGAGTATTGGCAGGAACAGGAAAGGCACTAACTCCAGGTATGAATCCAGGAGGAATGAGGAGCTTGTGGGAGTCCAAGGAAGGGGCATCAGGGAGCAACATGGATCCAAGGCAAGGGGCAGGGGGCAGATTAATCAGCTCTAAACTCCAGGAGTAAACAGCTCCGTTAATTGAGTGGTAATGATCCGTGGTATTTTTCATCTTCAAAGCCAGGAACAAACTGTAATTAATACTCTTGCCACCCGGGGGCAGGGTGTGGAGGATGGTGTGGAGAATCTTATGCTACTGGCACTCAGTTGGGGAAACTGAGGTACTGGGACAAAAATTGTCCTTAGGAGAGCAGATGTGAAACCCAGAATCTTCAGGGGTGCCTTGAACCCACCAGAGAGTGGCCCCTCCAAAATCCAGGCGCCTGGGAAGCCCAGCGGTGAGTAGGGAGGAAGAGGAAGAGCCCCTTGCAGGCCTGATCCAACGCTGCAGTGGATAAGTCGGGTCTGCTGGAGGCTTGGCTGATGGGGGCGTGGTTTCCCGGCGGGTGTGGGCGTGCCTGGGGTGTAGACCCCGCAGCCCTGCGAGCAAGCCGCCACGCTCTCGGCGCTCCAGGGGCCGCGCAGTGGTGCGCGCGGTGGGGAGGGCGCCCGGGCGTCCTTCTAGCCTAGCGCAGGCCGGCGCGCTGCACACTCACTGTGACTCACTGGCGGCTCCGAGATGCCTCCCGGTTTCCTCATCGCAGTCTGGCTGCCCTGAGCCTCGAGGGCGTTTTTCATTAGGGTGATTACCTTGCCGTCATTAAAAGCCGGTAAATAGCACCCAGGGACGAGGCCGCGCGGCCGCGTCTGAACTGCAGCCCGGGTTCACAAGTCCCCCCCCTCACCCCGCCCCCTGGCCCTGGGCGGCGCCGTTCGGCCTCTCAGGCGACTGGTTCGAATTCCCGGTGCCCGGGTGCCAAAGGGAGGCACCCCTGCCACTGCACTCAGCCCCGCGCGGTGCCAGGAAGGGGCTGGGGCCTTCACAGAGTCAAACCCCATCGGTGAGTCTAAGCACGCTCTAAAAAGCCTTCCCGGTGTACCTCTTCCAGGTGTCACCCCAAATACCTCTCCTAGGTTGCCCGAAATCCCCCCTGCTTACCTTTCGACCTTTGTGTATCCTTTGACAAATGTCTGTTCCGCCCTCCTCCCCAAAAGGCTTGTTCCACAAGGGCCGGAGCGTCTCATTTTGTATGGTATTCCCATCGTACCCCCCAATTCTCCCCTCTGGAGCCCCACTGCACCCTGATGTGGCCCCAGAGGCTGGGGTAGAGTCACCGAAACAGTTTTGAATTTACAAGTTCCCATGAGGCAAGACAACTGTCTGATGACCTCTCTTCCTCCCGTTTTCCCCCAGCATTTGAGCATCGCTTACGGTGCACCTACTGTGTGGTCAGCCATTGGGGATATGGCACCGACGAAAGCCAAGTCCAAGTCCTTCCAGTGGGGCAAGTTCAGGTCTAATGAGTATTCAGGGTGGGAACAGACAAATACACATATTTGAGAAGCTGATAAGTGGTGTGAAGTTAAATAGATAGGCATAAGGGCACAGGTGATGGGAGTGCACACTGAGATCCTGTAATTCTCTGGGAATCCTTACAGTTTGGAGCTAGCACTGGTGGTCATTAAAGGACCGAGTCTGAATATATGGGTCTGTGTTTTGGTCCAGCTACAGCCTCATTTACTGAGTGCTCTTTGAAAAATTCTGTGTAAAGAGAATTTTTGTTAAAACAACAACAGCAGCAAAGAATCAACGCTCACAAGGGGAAGTCTAGTATCCGAAGACAAAGTCACCTGCCACTTGTCCCCTTCCCCGTCTAATCAGCCTCTCTTCCCCCGGTGGGCTTTCCCGCCCTGCCACCAGGTGGCCCGAGATGAAATTCTGACAGTGCGTGAGGACAGGGCTGTTTTCAGAGGCCACATCTGGGGAGAGATGGCAGTGGAAGAAGGGTGACTGCTGTCACTTCAGGCGCCCCAGACCCCAAATCTCAGAGCCGCACTCCCCTCTCACACAAACTCTCTCCAAGTGGCAGGAAAGCTGCTTCTAGACCCCAAATGAAATATAGAGTCACCCGCAATGGAAACTCGAACTAATCTTCCCCTCTTGCCCCACTTCCCTCCCGCGGTCACACTTCCGGCGGCCACCACAGGGTATTTTGGGTTCGAAAACAAAGCGTCACATCTATTTGAGCAACTTTTGTTCCATTGGAGTAGAAGCTCAGGGGCCTGTGGCCGCCTGGGCTCAGCCACTTCCCCAGGGAACTGACGCGTTTCCCCTTCTCTGCCAAGGTCCAATTTAGCAACTCAGACTGGCCACTTTTAGCTTCTCCTTTCCCTGGCTTGGCAGCAGGCGAGGGGCCAGAGGCAGGGCTGCTGGGAGAAGGGCATGTGTCTGGGTGCCTTCCTCGTGGACTTCAGGGGAGGCCTCGTTCCCGTCTTCGGCCAGAACCTCCCCGTTACCCCACACACTCCTCCCAGTTCCCCCTCCTCCATGAAACCTCCACTGCCGCCGTCAAAAATCCACTTGTTGCATCAGACGATGCAAAGTGAGAGTTGCGGTTAGGCCTTGTCTGATCCTCAGTCTAATCCACACGGAGGGGTGTCTCTCTGTCAGTGGTGGGCTGGTGTGTGTACCGGCTGTGAACAAAGTGGGTGTGCATATATGGAGATCACCTGTGCATGCAAATTCCACATCCACATTTGTGGAAGCCGAACAGCGCACGTGTACACAGGCCGCATGGGTGTCTAGAAAGAGCTTGGCAGAGCCGATAGCCTGGAGTGTCTAGCGGGTGCATACACCATGTGATTTTGTGTGGGTTGCTGTATTTACAGTAAGCGTGTGCAAGTTTCATACAGTAGAGGTGTGTGTCAATGTGTGCACGCACACTTGTCTGTGTGGGCTTGCCTCTCAGGGGGTGGAAAAGGAAGACAGGCAGGCTCTGGACCATGGTGACTAGGGCTCATGTGGGCAAATGCTGTGCTGTAGGTGCCCCCTCGGATCAAGGCTTGAGGGCAGGTTAGTGAACTGCAGGTGTGAGCCTGAGGCCAGCAACTGTTCTGTCCTTTGTTTTAGGCCTCTCTCTTCAGGTCCCCTTCCCCTTCCATAGGCTGCTACATCCCCTCCGGGCTTGGAATGCTCCCGCCCCTCTTGTTAACCAGCCTTCCCATCCCTCTCTTCTGGAACTTACGTCCTGCACAGGCCTCACCATCAAAACGACTCTTGGCCACCTCTGGGTCTGTCCATCTTCTCTCCCACACTGGAAGAGCTTCCAGAAGACAGAGACCTGGGTTCTGCTCGTCTCCCTTTTCTTTCTCTTTCTCTTTTCTTTCTTTTCTTTTACGTTCTTTCTTTTTCTCTTTCCTTTTTTCTTTTTCTTTCTTTCCTTTCTTTTTCTTCCTTTCTCTTTCTTTTGTTTTTTCTTTCTTTCTTTTCTCTCTCTTTCTCTCTTTAAGATGGAGTCTCATTCTATCAGCCAGGATGGAGTGCAGTGGCATGATCTTGGCTCACTGCAAACTCCACCTCCGGGGTTCAAGTGATTCTCCTGCCTTAACCTCCCGAATAGCCGGGATTACAGGTGTCTGTCACCATGCCCAGCTAAGTTTTGTATTTTTAGTGAAGATGGGATTTTGTCATGTTGGTCAGGCTGGTCTTGAACTCCTGACCTCAGTGATCAACCCACCTCAGCCTCCCAAAGTGCTGGGATTGTAGGTGTGAGTCACTGCACTTGACCAATAAGGCAGAGACCTAAATTGTTTTTTTTGTAGTGCATTCAATTCTTGACTCACAGCTGAGCCTCCCTAAATCCTGCAGAAAGGCTGACTGTATGCTGGCTTCACAGCCACAGCATGTGTACAAAGTATTGGTTTCTTTACAGTGATTTGAAGGTGCATGTCTAGCTGTTGTAGCATGCTGGTGTTTGCGGGGCATCCTGGGGGTTGGGGGAGGGTGTTTGAACTCCCAGGATGCTTCCCGGGCCTGCCCCTATGGCCCAGTCCCTAAGGGAAGCACACTCAGCTGCTCTCCTGCTTCCATCATGGGTCTGGAAAGCAAGGTTCGGACTCAGTGGCCTTGCTGCTCCTCCTTCCTGACACGGTCAGCCTCCTCCCTTTTACCCACTCCTCTCCGCCCAGCTGACTTAACGCCAATGGTGTGGAGCCCAGCTCATGGGGAATACAGAGTGTGCTCCTGCATCCTGCTCTACGGGCAGGCCCATGCCTATGCGCTCCTCCATCCTCTTTCCAGGAGGTGCTGAGGGCCCCTGAGAGGTTTTCTCTTGCCCGGGGTTTGGGGGACACTGGCCTGTCTGCTGCTTCTGCGGACTCCCAGGGTCTTCAGCCTCCACATCTGTAAACTCCTTTTAGCCTGGGCTTCACGCTAGGGAGGGCTTCCTGGCTCCTACAGCCAAATGCACTTGGCTCTCTTTCATTCTGGATTCTGAAAATGCTCATTTCAAATTTTTCTAGTGGCTTCCGCTTACTCCCCGCCCCAGCGAGTGGTCATAGCTTTCTCTGCCACTCCCCCCAAATGACCATATAAAATCGCAGAACATTCTGCTAGAGGGGGGCCTCAGAGAATACCTGTCCCAAGTTATGTTATCAGTGAGGAAACTGAGGCCCAGAGAGGGTGGCTGACTTACCTGGGCTCACACAGCAGTGAATGGTGAAGCTGATACTGGAATCGGATCTTGACTCCTGGTCAGTGATTCTTTTCAGGCTAGACAGCCATGTTTTTCTTTTCTGTTTCCTTCTGCTTCCTACTCTTTCTCGACCTTTCCTTTACTATTAAAACATTTTCTTTCTTTTTTTCTTTAAAATGTTCTGTGTTAAGCAGGACAACTTGTGCTTGGAGGCTCTGAGGTGGCACCTGGTGCTGAGTCCACTGTCCCGGCAGGATTTCCCTTGGTCCTTTTAAAAGTCCTTTGCTGTCCTTCACCCCCTGATACCTAGGGACCCTGTTCTCCCTTCTCCCTAAACCATCATTTTTTAGCTCTCATTTCTCCTTCCAAATACCAGGGAGGCAGCAGACAGAAACCCTCAAAAAATGGGTTCCTTTCACTAACCATACTTTTCTGGTCTTTAAAATAGAGAGAGCCTCAGAAAGAAAATATGGGCATTTGTGTGTGCGTGTGTGTGTGCATGTGCGTGTGCGTGTGTGTGTGTGTGTGTGTGTGTGTGCGTGTATCTCATGTGTCTCCCAGGAGCTCCCGGGGGTAAGTGGAAAAATTAATTAGCACTAGGATGAAAGGTGTTCTGGCATAATTGCAGGTAATATCAGGACAGCCAGGAGGGTGAGGCAAGAGGCTTCTAGATGTCCTGGGGACAGGATAGCCCTCAGCCCCCCTCCAGCAAAGCAGATCAGACACCTGGAGAGAGGGGGGAGGGAGCATTCTGAGTGAAGGGTCTTTGTCTTTACAGGGAAATGCTTGTTAGTTGCTAAGGAACTGGGTTGTCTTTCCTGATCCAAGCCTTCCAATGTTTTGCTTAGCTTGGGAGGGGATGCTGGGCTGAGGCTTGAGGCTCCCTTGGCAGTTTATCCTTTCCCTGGGGCTGCTGAGCCTCTGATGGGTCTCTGGGGAAGGACTCTCTTCTGGGAGAGATGCTTCCTTCCCAATACCCTAAGCCTCACTGCTTGCTCCAGCCAAGCTGAGAACAGGTGAGGTGGAGGCAGGGAAAGAGAGGAACATGCACATTTACCGAACAGCCTGCACACCAGGCATTGTGCTCAGATGACTTCCCTGCTATCTCATTTAACCATTGCAACACATCTTTGGAGGAAAGCACTTCTTTTCATTTATTTTTCATTATACTGTTTTCTCTTTTTCTTTTCTTTCTTTTTTTTTTTTTTCAGTTGAAACATAGGTCCAGAGCAGTTGCAAAGGTCACGGAGCTATCAATGGTAAAAATTTGATGTGAATTTAGATCTGCTCAGTAAGAAAACTTGTGTTTTTAAATGGCATAACTGAATGTATGTACTATGCTTTCTTATTATCCCATGGCTGCTGAACTCTGACACCTGGACCCATTGCTGTCATCATGATCATCACCATCACCTCATCATCACCATCACCATCACTCATCACCATCACCATCATCCTTACCATCACCATCACCATGATCATCATTACCATCACCATCATCCTTACCATCACTATCACCTTATCATCACCATCACCATGACCATCACCATGACCATCACCATCACCTCATCATCATCACCATCACCATCACCTTATATCACCATCACCATCAGTATCACCTTATCATCACCATCATCATCACCATCACCATCACTATCACCTTATCATCACTATCATCATCACCATCACCATCACCATGATCATCATTACCATCACCATCATCCTCACCATCACTATCACCTTATCATCACCATCATCATGACCATCACCATGATCATTATCACCATCGTCATCATCACCATCACTATCACCTTATCATTGCCATCACCATGATCATCATCACCATCACTATCATGGTCACCATCACTATCACCTTATCATCAGCATCACCATCATCACCATCACCATGATCATCATCACCATCACCATCACCAAGATCACCACCATCACTATCACCATGATGATCATCAATTATCACCATCATCATCACCATGATCATCATCATCACCATCACCATCACCATGACCATCATCACCATCACCATGATCATCACCATCACCATCACCCATCACCATGACCATCATCATCACTATCACCATCATCAGCATGATCACCATCACCATGATCATCACCATCAGCATCATCACCATCATTAGCATCGTTAACACCACCATCACCATGATCATCACCATCACTATCACCTTATCATCAGCATCACCATCATCACCATCACCATGATCATCATCACCATCACCATCACCAAGATCACCACCATCACTATCACCATGATGATCATCAGTCATCACCATCATCATCACCATGATCATCATCATCACCATCACCATCACCATGACCGTCATCACCATCACCATGATCATCACCATCACCATCACCCATCACCATGATCATCATCACCATCATCATCACTATCACCATCATCAGCATGATCACCATCACCATTGTCATCACCATCAGCATCATCACCATCATTAGCATCGTTAACATCACCATCACCATGATCATCACCATCACCATCACCATGATCATCATCACCATCATCACCATCACCATCACCATGATCATCACCATCACCATCACCATGATCACCATCACCATCACCATGATCATCAGCATCATTAGCATCACCATCATCAGCATCATTACCATCATCATCACCATGATCATCACCATCACCATGATCATCATCAGCATCATCACCATCACCATGATCATCATCACCATCAGCATCATCACCATGATCATCATCACCATCAGCATCATCACCATGATCATTACTATCACCATCACCATCATCAGCATCATCACCAATCACCATCATCATCACCATCATCATCAACCTGGAGCCTTCCTAGGTGGCTTTTCCTTCTTTTCTACCTTTCTTCCTTACCTAAGAGCAGTTATCACATAGGAATCACGGGGAGGGAGAAGGGTAATTAAATGCACTAAGGATGGTAAACTGTTGGGGTAGTGACCTTGGGCAGGTGGGGAGGGATGGTAATGGCCTTGGGCTGGGCCAGCTGTTGCCTTGAGTATCTAGGAACCCTGGCCATCCCCACAAATCACACGTGGTCCAGGTTGGCTTAACTTGGAGTAAAGAAAGACACTTGGAGAAGAGTCCCCTTAATTTCTTCTGGAACTTCCGGCCCTCTCTCTTTGGCCCACTCCAGATCCTGATCTGGCTTTTATCTTATATAGCCCAGAGAGTAAAATTAGAGTACAGTTTACCTCTAAATACTACACCTGAGGAGGCTTTAGTTAACACCAGATTCCACCATGACTAGTTATGGAACAGGGACCCCTGCTCCATAATAACTCAACTGATGGGACTGTCAGTTTCCTCATCTCCAAAATCAGAATAACACCCACTTTATTAGGGTGTTGTGACAATAAAATGAGAGAACATGTATGAAGGTCCCCAGAAAACCTTGAAGCAGCATGGGGATCCATTCAGTGAGACACCGCACATTAGACATTTTGTGCAGTGCCTGGTATACAGAAAGTGTTCAATAAATGCATCTGATTACAATGATGATAATAATGTCAATTCTCTTTACCCTTGTAAAGGGGTCACTAATGCTCCCTTATATTTTTCTTAGTTGCTTCATTAGAAATCTCAAAGCAATTTAGATGTCCATCTTTTTCCTTCTTGAAGAAGGTGGTGCAAAGAAAAGGGATGAGAGACCCAAAGGCTTCTGCAGGCAGAAAGCACCGGCAAAGCCTGGGTTTTCCCCAAGATCCCCGTGGCCTCCAGGTTTCCCCTCTCCACAACTGGGACCTCCTTCTCTGTGGTTTCCAGGGATCGCCTGGTCAGGGCTGGCTTCAACCTAGAGCCTGGGCCAGCTTTATTCTCTTTTCACATTTCGGGGCCAGGAGGGTGGGGGTTTCTCCAGCAGCTGAATTCAAAGCCCCAAACGTCAAGTCAAAAGGAAGGAGGGGGTTGGGAGAAGGAAAGCAAGCAAGCCGATAATTTCCTCGAAGGATAAACATCCGATTTTTTTTCCTCACCCAAAATAAACAGGCTAGCCACAATGAATTAAAAGCAGAAGAGGGGAGGATGTGTCTCGATTTGGGGCTGCTCTAGGAAGCTGACCTTTTATTTATCCTGGCCCTGGGCACCAACCGGAGCTGCCAATTACATTCTGAGCCTGTTAGGGTGGGGGCTGTGGGGGGAAGGTCTCAGGGAGCAGGGGACCCAGAAAGTACCTTGTGGGGCTGCCTTCCATGGCACTACAGATGGATACTTCCCTTTGCTTCTTATTTTCGGCCTATTTGCAGGCTTGCCTGATGGGGTAGAAGGAAGTGGGGAGGCTCCACCATTTCTACTGTCCAGGCTTCCTTTTGCCCTGGGCTGGCATTAAATGCCCTCGGCAGCACCAGAAGTTGGTGCCCATTTCCTGGGCAGAGAGCTGAATCTATTATGAAGGGGGCATGATTCAAGTCTCTCCTCATTTACAAACTCAACCTCCGGCCCCATGGCATTCTTCAGATCCCCACCACTGCAATTGTTCCACTAGTCAAAAGCGTACTCAGCGGGGCCGAGGGGTCATCTAGGGCCCTCTGCCTTCCGGCTAACGAGGGGCAGGACTCTGAGATGGTAATAACCTTGTACTCAGACGAAGCCTGCTCTTTTCATCTGGGGGCCTCCAAGCAGTCTGTACACATGAATTACCGACATTGCTAGGTGCTAGCCAAGAGTGCCCCCAGTTATTAACTCTTGGAGGGAAACCAAACTAAAGGGGGTGTTGGGGGTGCTGAGAGGACTGGAGTGGTGGTGGGGAGGCGAGAGGCCTCCAGAACTTTAGGCTGGGAATGAGGCTGTAGCAGAGAGGGGTCTCCCACGGGTCCTTGGGTAGGGAAGTCAAGAGGCCTGCAGAGAAAGTCCAGGGAAGTTAGATGCTGAAAGTTCATTCTTTGCAGATACCAAGGAGTTAATTCACAGCTTTTAAAAAGCATACATTTGATTATGCCATCTGCCCCTCCAATCTATTTTTATTTTATTAATTTTTTAGAGATGAGGTCTTGCCTGGTTGCCCAGGCTGTAGTGCAGAGATCACTGCAGTCTCAAACCCCTGGGCCCAGGTGATTCTCCTATGCCAGCCTCCTGAGTAGCTGGGACTATAGGCATCACCATCATATCTGGCTAAGTTTTTAGCCTTATTTTTGTAGAGACAGGGTTTCCCTATGCTGCCCAGGCTGGTCTTGAACTCTTGGCTTCAGTGATCCTCTGACCTTGACCTCCATAAGCACCGGGATGATAGGCACGAGCCATCACGCCTGGTCCAATCTACCTATCATTTAATGATTTCCCATTGCTTTTAGAATACAATTCAGAGCTTTAACTCGGCAACGAGGCCTGGCATGGCCTGCCTTTTGCCCTGTCATGCTGTTCTCGTCCTTGCATACTTTTCAGTGGGCCTTTCATTTCCTGGAAGGTACCATGCATGCCCGTGCCAGCCCCAGGGGCTTGGAGGAGCTTTGGAATGTTCTCTATTCTTGTCTCCACTCACCTGGTAACCCCTAGCCCGCTTTTCAGCCTGAAGTTAAACATCAGGGCTCTGCCTGAGTCTTCAACCCTTCCTCTCCATCAGAAATCAGGCCCCCTTTGCACCCTCATTGTACTTACTACAATTCACCATGTGTTGGGGATATTTGCTTCCCCTGCTGGACTGGAAGCTCCATGAGGTGAGCACCATGCTGTGTCTGCCCTGCTTACCCATGCATGTGGATAAGGCATGCATCCCCAGTGCCTGGAGGAAGGCCAGGTGCATCCCACATGCAACAATATTCTGTGAATGAATGTTGTCGAATGTCAGAGCTGGAAAGGCTACGGTGATAAACCAATCACCCTCTCCCACTTCTTCCTACCTCCGTGTCACAGTCAAAGGAGCAGAACTTTGGAGAGGATAAGAGGTTTCCCTGAGGTCCCACAGTGACTCAGTGACAGTTTGGGCATAGGGATCACTATGTCCTGCCTGCCTGTCTATTCCCCGAACTTCCCACCCAACCACTTGCATTTACAGAAAAACCTCAGTCCCCAGTGCTGGATATTGGCTGTTTCTTCCTCTTGTTGTTTTCAAAGGAACACAAGTTAGGAAGCAAAGCACCAAGCCCTGGATGATTTTTTTTTTTAATTTGGAAGAGAAGGGGTTCCATATCCAGAGGGGGTTCCGTACCCACACTGTCGGTGGCGGGCAGTGTGACACGCACCTGGACAGCGAAGCGTGCTGTTTAGCAGGCAGTTATCTCCGCTTGCGTTTGTGCTTGGGCTCGCTGGCCCCTCCTCTGGGAGCCTGGAGGGTTGTCGAGTCCTGGTAGTTCTGGGTCACGAACTGGGTGCTTGCTTCAGGTTCGCCCAGGTGGAAGCGGTTCAGAAATCTGTCCATTTTCCAAGAGCCTGGAAGGACAAACAGACCACAGGGAGGCAGTGAGAGAGAGCCATGGACTTGAAAGCTGGCAGCGGCCTGAGAGGGAGGCCGGTTTAGGGCAGCAGAGGCAGCAGGTGACACAATGGCCATGTGGCATAGTGGCTGGGGGAGCTTCTGGCTCCTGCCACAGAGGCAGCCCCTGCATGTCAGCAGAGCCTCTGAACAGCAGCAAAGCTGCCTGCCCCCCAGAGGGCAGTGGGGACTGAGCCCAGACTGAGTCAAGGATGCCTGAGTTCCCTTCCCCAGCACCTCTGTTTAGCAAAACTCTGCATTCTCACTCCTAGGCAGAAAGGAAGCCCAATCACGCGGGCTGCCCACTTCCTCCACTCACACCCTCTCCCTGCATGCTCTCCTGACCCCAGGAGGAGGCTTTACTGCTGCCTTCCTTCACACCTGCTCACCCCTGCTGCTGAGGCTGAGATTGGCGGAAGTATCTGTGCTGTTCTTTCAATCTTCTCCCTCAAACCCTAACCACCTCCTCCTCTCTGTCCCAGGACATGGCATGCACCAGAGTGCCTTCCCCGTGGCAAAGGCAGAGGAGCAGCCCCTGGACCCTGGTGGGGGAGCTGGGCCTGCAGAAACCCAGCCAGTGCCCAGGTCAGAGGGGCTCCTTTTCAGGGGGAAAAAGCACCAGTGTGTACAGGGGGGCACGAGGTACATCTCCCCAGAGTGAGTGTGAACAGGCCTCGTGGCAAGGCGCGGAGGGCACAGCCCGGGGCGTGGAGTGAGGCTGAGGGAAGTGGTCAGAGGCACATTCCCACATTCTTGTTTCCCAAACCCTGGGAGTCAGGCACCCTGGGCAGATGCTTGCCAGGAAAAGGCAGGATGTAGTTCGATTTGAATCTCAGATAAACAGCAAATCGTTTGTTGCTGTGAGCCTGTCCCACATTCTGCATGGAGAATGTACGGATTTTTTCTTTTCATTGTTTATCTGGAATTCAAATTTTACTGAATTTTATTTCCAATCCTGCTTTGTTGTTGTTCGTTTTTTGCTAAATCCAGCAACCTCCCTGGGCGGAGAGGGTGCTTGGGGAACACCCTGTCCAGAGCAGAGCGAGGCAGTGTGGGTATTAAGTGGGTTAATGGAGACCAGTTATCTCCGATACCCCAACAGAAAAGGGCAGGAGGCTGGCAGCCTAGATTTCCTCTCAGAGCCTGACCCAAGACGCACGGGCCACCAACCCTCCCATCTACCTGTCTCATCGGCTAGCACCCACCACCCTTTTCATGGCAATGGAGGTATCAAGTCCATTGCAGCATCCTTCTCTTCCAGAGGCTGCTGGCATTTCAAATACGTTCTTTTTTTTTTTTTCTTTTTTTTTTTTTTGAGACGGAGTTTCGCTCTTGTTACCCAGGCTGGAGTGCAATGGCGCGATCTCGGCTTACCGCAACCTCCGCCTCCTGGGCTCAGGCAATTCTCCTGCCTCAGCCTCCTGAGTAGCTGGGATTACAGGCACGTGCCACCATGCCCAGCTAATTTTTTGTATCTTTAGTAGAGACGGGGTTTCACCATGTTGACCAGGATGGTCTCGATCTCTCGACCTCGTGATCCACCCGCCTCAGCCTCCCAAAGTGCTGGGATTACAGGCTTGAGCCACCGCGCCCGGCTCAAATACGTTCTTAAGGAGAGGATAATTTTTAATCCCAAACCCAAAATAACAATAACAATAATGCAAATAACAATAGCAGTAACACCTCAATTTCCGTGCTTCTTATGTGTTAAGAGCTTGACTCATAAATCATTTAATCCTCACAGCAATCCTAAAAAGGGAGGACCGTTCCCATCCCCGGATCGCAGATGGGATGACTGAGGTACAAGGTGGGTACTGGCGAGGAAGCTTCATAGGGGTAGGGAGGGAGGAAAGGCCTTTGCACGTTCTCTCAAATCCTATCTGACACAGCGGCTGCATGCTCAGATGGGGCTCAGAGGGGCTGGAAAGCAAGGGGCTCCAGGAGTTCTTTTGGAGAAAGGGTGGCCAAGATGCTGAGAAAGCCTCTCCTGCTGGAGGTGTACTGACTGCAGCCAGGTTCTCCTAGGAGGCTCGTTGTCACCTGAGTGACCTTTCAGAGGGTCTGTGTGTGAGCATCTGCACCCCGGGAGCCCAGCTGGCTGGGAGGAAAGGGATTTTGGTATTATGACCCTGGAAAAGAGTGTGTGCACACACATGCGTATGCGTCGGTACATGTGTGTGTATGTATGTATGCCGGTCTGTGTGTGTGCATGCCTGCCAGGGTAATAAGGACTTAGGGGTGAATTGGTGTGTGGCAGGAACCAGGACCAGGGGCCTTCCCCACCGTAGAGCAGAAAGGAACCTTCATGGCAGGAAGGAAACTGAAACCCTCACGAGGCTAGGGCAAGAAATCCCCTGAGTCCAGAGCAAGAGCTGGCTCCCCTCGCTAGTTTGGAAGCCTCTGAACCTGCGGTGTCCTGGGGGCCTCGTGGCTTCTTTCCAGCCCCAAGTCGATAGCCCTGTGATTCTCAGGCTCCCCGGGCAGCTCCTGAGACCCAGCCTCTCGCTGCCTCCTATCCTGGCTCGGCCGCGACTCCTTACACCCCCTGTTTCCTGCCACAGAGGGCAAGTTCTAGAAGGCAGAGGGGGTGAGTCAGGCCCTTGGGGTGTGTGGGGAGAGCTGGGGAGCTAGGAAGCTGCGGCTTCCGTGGTCACGGCTCAGAGGAAAGCCCCTTCCTGAACGGCACCGCTGTCCCTGAGAGGCAGAGCGTCCGAGGCCAGGCAGGAAGAGGGCAGTGCTGCTGTCTGTGCTTGGGCTGCTCCGCTGTGCCCTGGATGCACCCAGGCCGGGCTTTTCCTGGAATGAGGGCAGGGGCAGTGCGGGCATCACAGAGGCCTCTGTGGTGGGGGGCCTTGGCTGAAGGGAGAAGGAAAGAGGAAGCTGTCTGATGCCTGTCTCACGAGCCAACTGCCCTGTGGCTGGGACACAGAGGCCTGGGCGTCTCAGGACAGCGCTGCCACATGAGATGCACGGGTTGATCCCTGCACAGCGTGGGGTGCCATTCTCATCCTGCAGAGCCAGACCCAGTGGCCCTGCCTAGAGGCCATTCTCCCACTTGCTGGTCAGTCCTGATAGGAAAGATGTTAGCGACGAGAGATGTCAGATACCAGTGATGTTCCAGACGGGGGCCAAGCGGGGAGTTGGATAACCTCATCTAAAGCCACCGGGTGTCTGGGCCACAACTGTGTGCCTGGCCTCCTATTAGACTCTAGTGGGGAATGATGTCCCCTGTCTTCAGCAGCTGGGGAAGGGGCTCCTCCTCAGAGTTTTAGTCCCAGGGACTGTGATGATGGCAGGAATGTTTGGGAATAGCCCTGGGGCAGGTCTTGACAGTCGGTTTCTCTACCCCCAGCTTCCCCTATCTACCGGGCTGGCTTTCCGCTGTTTGGGAGTGGTTTGTCTCTCTCATGCATCTGGATGGCTCCATTGGGCCTGCTTGGGCTAAGCATGCATCTGAGGAACTGAGAGGTGCCCTGCCGAGTCCAGCCAGCCCCAGCCCCCTTGCAGGAATTAGTAGAATGGGGAAGTCTGCTCCCTTGCTAGAAGTGCAAGCTCTTAGGTGAGGTCAGACCCCAGCTTCAGGGCCCCTTTAGCACTGGCAGCCGTCCCCCTGGTCCTTTGCCAGGCATGGGGTCGGTGGAGCTGCCTTATTTCACCGCCTGCCCTCGGCAGGTTTCTAATGTAATACAAGTAATACTGAATTAATTACAATCTGGTCCTTCGAAGGGTGGCTTTGGCCAGCAGTAGAACTTTGTAGTCTGGGTCCCTGGCAGACAAGGTCCCAGCCCTAGTGACACCCCTGGCTTCCCTTTGGCAGGCCCCTTCTTTTCTTATTTTGCCCAGGCTGGGGTGCAATGGCATGACCACTGCTCACCACAGCCTTGACCTCCCAGGCTCAGGTGATTGATTCTCTTGCCTCAGCCTCCCGAGTAGCTGGAACCACAGTTTTGTGCTATTGTACCTGGCTAATTAAAAAAAATTATTTGGACAGACAAGATCTCCCTACGTTGCCCAGGTTGGTCTTGAACTCCTGGCCAAGTGATCCTCCTGCCTGGGACTCCCAAAGTGCTGGGATTACAGGTGTGAGCCACTGCACCTGGCCAGGCCCACTCTTAAGACTTCCCAGCAGTAGAGGATAACACTTCCTGGGTACCCGTGCTGTAGCCAAGGGACTGACCTGTCACTTGGTCCTTAGCGGGTGCTGATGTATTTCCCTCTTCGCCTGGGAAGTGGGGTAGGGAGGCTGAGAGAGGGAGCTGTCCCCCCACCCCAGCTCCATTATCCCATGGGCCCCTATTCTGGCGGACTGGAGAACAGGGAGTGGGTTGCTGAGTCCTTGAGGCTGGAGCTGTAGCAGCCTCTTGTCCCAAGGCAGTCTCGGCAAGGACAGCGGCCACTGGATCCGGCTTGGAACAGCCCTGTCCCTTCAGGTGGTGACCCATATCCACCCAAGGCGAGCACTCTCTTCCCCGGCCTCCCTGCCTCTCCCCTTATGCAAGGGCACCACTGCTTCTTCTTGGGGCCGGTGGCCCTGAAGAAAAAAACAAAAACCCAACTCCAGCCTAATAACCGCCCCGCAGAGAGCCCAGCTCAGGTCTGTAATTTGTCTGGCTCGTCGCGGGACTGGCTGCATTGATAGAAGCGCTGATACCTTTCTGCTGAGATTAATGATGTCCCGGCGGTGGTAGGCGGGAGGCCTGAGCCTTTTATTTTTTGTGCCATTAAATGACATCCAGAGACTTCCACTCAGGACCTGAAAAGCCCTCGTTCCATCACATCCAATTACTCTGGGAGGAGATTTGCTGAGTGGCTGATCCCGCCAGCTCCAGAGGCTTTGGGGTAGTGGGGGGCACTTTGACTTTGGCAGGAGAGGACGGAGATGCCAGAGGAGTTCAGGGGTGCTGAGGGGTGACCTGCATCTCCTCTGGAGAGAGGACCGAGGGGGGCTGAAGAGGGGAAGCTGGTTCTCATTATCCAGCCAGTGCATTCCCTAGGCCTCCTTCTCTCTTTTGCAGCTTGGGGTGGGCGGGAAAGGGATCGGGAGGATGGGAGACTCCAAGTTGCCAGTTTAGCCCCCAGTGATAAATTCCAGTATTCGGTAGTGGCGAGAGTTGGCTGGAGTTTTGGGTAGAATCTGGGGGCTTATCCGTGGTTTCCCCACGATGTGTTCAGTATTGCTCGAGATGGCTGACATCTGGCTGGACTGGGACCTGCTTCTTGAGGGGATCTGCCTGGGGCCCATGGAGATTTCAGGCGGTTCCCAGCCTGGGCGCCTGTCTGAGTGTTGCCCGGGATGGCCCCAGCTGGGCGGCTGCCAGGCCCCCAGTTCTACCCGCTTGGCCAGGTGGGTGGGGCCCTTCCGAGGAGGAGCGCCTCCTGCCACAAGCCCACACAGTGATCAGGGGCTGGACCCTGGGGGATGCTGGGGCTGGGCCAGGTGAACCACCATGGGAGGTCACGGGGGTGGGCTGTGTTTGTGTCTGTCTGTGTGTGTGCTGGTGGGAGGCAGTCTGAGGGTGAGGGCTGCTCTCCAGGCAGAGGCCCCTTTCCTCTCAGGCCTCTTCCCTCCATGCTTCCTGACACAATGTGCTGCTGTGCTCTGCTACCAGGCTGGTGGATTTCCTCCCAGCCTCATCCCTTTGCGGCAATACCTCCTATCCTTGAAAGTGCATGGGGCTCTGCTGCTCTTGGCCCCAGGATACCCTTCATTCTCACCCATCGAGCCCTGCAGGCCTTCGGATGCCACAAGCAAGACTTCAGCCCTGCGTGGCAAGTCCCTGCCTGTCTCTCCTCTCTGACCCCTGTGGGTGGGTGGCTCCACCTCTGAGCTGCTGAATTTGGGTGGCTGTGGTACTGGCCAGGTTTATGGCTGCCTGGCCCAGGACTCCTGTTTTGCAATGAGCAAGTGTCCCCTCTGAAGGCTCCGAGGCTGCCCAGGAGGTAGTGACCTGAGCCTCTCTTGCCCGTTAGTTCCCAGCCTGTTGGCACCATCCTTGGCTCTCGGCCTTCGAGTGGCTTCTGGAGCAAGTGGTGGCATGTCCTCTGGTGGGGCAGAGAGGGGATTTCCCCTGCTCACTTGCAAGAGGAGTGTGAGACTGGCTTGTGACACCTCTGGTGAGGTGGCTGAGGTGTGATGTGGCACAGACCACAGCTCCGCAGGAGTCTGAGGCTCGGCCACAGCCAGGGAGAGGGCGTGCGCATGGACCATTCTGGGCAGCTGTTGCTGGCCAAGGAGGCCTGGGACAGCAGGATGCAATTGTGCCCTGTCTGTACCCCCACTGGAGCCCAGAAGTCTAGCGGTCTGGGTCAGGAGAGCGGGGATGTAGGCAAGGTGGTGGCAGGTGCAAAGAGCCCTTCCTGGGAAGCCAGGAGCACATGGAATGGCTGTTAACTGTGGGTGTCCTCAGTCAATCACGCCACTCACTGTTCCAGGCTTTGCTTTCCTCATTTGCCCTGGGGTAGGGGGAATGGCCACTGTCCTGCCCCCTTGACATCATTGGCAAGTGGAAGGCCAGGGAGGGAAAGGGTGGCTGATGGAGAGGCTGGTGGATGGGGAGCCCTGCCTGCCCCGGATTGCCACAGGGAGGACGCGGATCAGTGCAGACTGTCACTTGTGGGCACGGTGCTCACAGAGGTGGCTGCCTTCTCAGGTGCTGAGGGGAGCTGACCTGTGTTTGTGAATGTGGGGGTGTGAGAACGCGCAGATCCATGTGTGTAAATGGCTTGTGGATGGGCATACATGGGTGTGTCCCCCACACAGACACACTCATTGACGGGAAGCCCACAGTGGGCTGGGCACAGGGAGGTGGGAGAAGGGAAGGAAGACTGAGGTGAGCTCTTTGCTCAAGGAATTCATAGACTCGTGGTGGAAGGGGGGCCACCACCCGCCGCTAGTGGAAAGTGATTTAGGAACACAAAAGAGATCAAAGCCGATGTCTGGGGAGGCACAACAAATGCTGTGTGAGTGGAGAAGATGAGAGACACTAGGGAAGCCAACAGCAGGTGGGGGTGGGGCGGGGGGCCTGGCTGAGTGGAACAGCCCTGTCGGGTTGTTCTAGATGGCGGGATGGAGGGCCAGCGGCCGGGACTAGTGCTTGGAAGGTGGACAAAGCATTGCAGGTCTGGGAAGTGGAGAGTGAGGTGCCCAGGTGGGCAGTGGTGGGCAGGACGTGAGCAAAGAAGCGGTTCAGGGGCATTCTGGCAGTATCCCACAGGGAGGGGCAACTGTACGAGGTACAAATGAAAGCTGCCTGGGAGGGAAGATGTCCCCCTCAGAGGAGAGTTCACTTGGAATCAGAGGGAGAAGGCCCAGCATATCACAGGCGTGAGATAATGCCGCCCGCAAATCTGGAAGGGCAAAGTGTGGCCTTTGGGACAAGCGTCGCACAGCTGCCCTGTGATGTCAGGCCAGCCAGCCCTTGTCAGAGGCACCACTTAAGGCTGTTTAGGTTTCAGGGGTCTCCCTGCTCCTCCTGCAGTGGGGACCAGTTATGCTTGTACTGTCTGAATATCTCCCTGACTCAGCGAACACCACCTATCCACAGAGCTACACCAGGGTGACTTCAGGGTGTAGCTCTGTGGATAGGTGGTGCATGACAGCAGGGACACCATCACATGGTGACTTCTCACAGCACTTCTCTTGCACGCACTAGGCATCTGGCATTGGCTGAGTGAATGCAGAGGGCATTACTGAGTCATGCCAAGCGTGGTTCAGAAAGTGGCCAGAGAGGAAGGAGGTATGCAAAGGTAGGAGGAGGGGGTGGCAGCACAGGGTTTCATCAGCTAGAAGCGGGTAGCTCTCAGCCCCTCCAGGGCTCTTGCTGTGTTCCTGACCTCCTGGTATCTGATGGAAGACCTCTACCAGGAAATGTCGGGGCTGGACAGGAGAGTCGAGACTCATCAGCCGGTCCTTGCATTTATCAGGCAGAACAGGGAGGTGAGGAGAGCTGGGGAATCTGGGAGCAAATCAATTTCAGGTCATTCAATTGCAGATCAGCTAGTCCAACCCCTTATCTTGATGAGGTCAACATCGAGGCCCAGGGATGGGAGGTCACTCGGCCAAGGTCACACAGTCAGAGTTGGGACATCAAGATCTCCTCCTTTGCTGACCACATGTACATAGTCCTGGGGAATCCTGGGGAGAATTCTGAACAACACGTATCATCCCCGCACCTCTCTACATAGTCATGGCCGGCTCTATTAGAATCATCTCAAAGCCCGTTCTCCACCCTAAGCCTGTCATTCACCCACAAGATCCAGAGAGGGAAGAGGCCTGAACAGGATGGGGTTCGGTAGCCCGTCTGCCGTAGATGCTCCTCTACCTGGCTTCTGTAGGGTGACTTTTCCCCTCGAGTCTCTAGAAGCTGTTCCTGCCTGTTCACGCAGGGGACACAAGCAGCTGGTTAAACCACACTGCTTCCCCCAACTCCTGACACCCCACTTCCTCCACGGACTCTCTCCCATGGAGAGAAATCTAGATCAAGGCAAGTCCTGGGGCCTGTGTTCATTGGCAGGGCCCCAAGCTCTGGCCTCCCGAGCACCAGTCCAGCCCTGGGCTCCATGAGTCCCCAGGCACCGTCCAGGTGCTTCAGAGAGCACCAAGCCCTCAGCATTTCAATGTTGTGCAAGGACCTGGGGTTTCTGCTTTTGTGATTGCCCCGGGTTCATCCACACCTCACTGCCTCGTGTCTCGACTCCTCTGGCGGTATCCTGTCCTCTCCAGGTTCATCATCTCCAAAGAGTGACTTCTGAGTGTTGCTTCTCTGGTGAATAATCTCTAATGGCTTCCCAGACTCAACCCAAAAAAGTCACTCCTCTGCCGGACTTTCGAGAACCTTCTTTTTCCCCTGCCTTCCCCTCCATTTTCTCACTTAAAAAATAATCTGCATCTGTGGTTTCTCCAGCCCAGAGCTCCCTCTTCCTTCACTCAAGGATTCAGATCTCCTCCTTCTCTAGGGCCCAGCCCTGCTCCAACCTCCTCTCTGTGGCCTCAGGGCTGTAGAAATTTGTAGATCACTTGGAGCCAACCCCTCATTTTCTAGATGAGGAAACCGAGGCCCAGCGAGGTTCATTGATTGACCTCAAAGAGAAATCACTAGCTAGAGAGAGGAGAGTCCAGATTACCTCACTCTATAATAAAACCCCTTTGTACCCTCTCTGGCTGGAGAGGGTACAGTGTTCTGGAGGGAAGAAGATGATAGGAAGGGAAGAGCTCTGTCCCTGCGTCCACAGATCTCCAACTATCTTTACAGTAAGAATCACACAATTAAGTGTTTAATTATAACCTGCTCTGCATTGTTGTTTAATTGTTTCCAAAGTAGACTGTAAGCCGCTTGAGGGCAGGGAAAATTCCTGGTGCCCTTAACTGTGTCTTCTCTGAAGTTCCCAGCACAGCAATGGGCACATGGAAGGCATCACATGGCAGGATTGGAAGCGTGGCTGGGGCTTTCTTCTGGGAGGGCCATTTTCAACTCCATCCAGATGCAAGTCCAGTGCCTAAGTTCCCCATGGACGAACGGTGGGTCAAGGCATGGGGTGGAGAAGTACACAAGACTCAACAACAGGTTTCAGGCCCAAAGCATGCCTTTCCATCATCAACATCCTGGGAGGGTGGGTCAGGCTTTGGCCGGTCCCTCAGGCCACTGTGTTTTCTGGAGGACAGGCTGCAGTCAAGCCTCAGGATCCCCGGTGTGCAGAGCAGGGAGGCGTCTTTGTGCCTGCAGTTCTCTTCTACCCTTTCTGTCCCTTCTCATGGCATCTCCTGATGCTCTGTCCTTCCCTCCATCCTGTCTTCAGAAAGCTCTTGCCCCGAGAGAGGCTCTGGCCCTAGGCATAGGCATGGCGCCCCCAGAGTCTCATGGTGGGGCTCAGAGGCATTGCCTTATTTTATGAGAACCCCATGGGTGGGGGAATGTCACAGGCTGAGGTCCTGACATCTTCGGTGAGACGGGTACCCAGGGTGCTAGAGACGTTTTTTGCTTGGTCTGGGCAAGATACGTATTTTGTTTCCTTCTTTCTGCATCTAAACTTAAAAGTGTGTCTTTGGCAAAGCCGTTTAAACAGATTTGCAGATTGGCAAGGCACTGAGGGCACCTGGGGAAGGTTCACCTGTGGAAAGTTTGCACCAACTCCCCTCCCAGGGTGATCTGGAGCCCTCTGTGATTGGTGGGCCGTGCTTGGCACATCTGAAGGGCCCCGTCGCTCGACCTGTGCCTTTCTGAGCTCCGTGTTCCTCTCCTCTGGGGCCTCGGGCATCGTGGTTGTAGCAATACCTGTGCTGGCTTCCCAGTGGGTGGATGTTTGGCCAAGGTCACTGGGTGAGAGGAAACGGCTGACGATACCTACCCTCCCACTCGCCTTCCCGCCAGCCCGGGGGATGTGTTCCTTGCACTCTCAGATGGCATTTGTGCAGCCTCTATTGTCTCCCTTTCCCTAACACTGGGGAGGTGATATAGTGCACAGGGGTGGCTTTATCTCCCGTTTGCTGGAAGAGAAGTCTAAGGCTCAGATGGCGGGTGGGGGAGTCGGGGGCATGGCTCACATGGGTTCAGGTGAGTCAGTGTGCATGTTGCAGGGGCCAAGTAGCCACGGCTCCTGCTCCCTGGCACTCGTGGTGGGAGGACCCAGGCCAAGTAGGCGGGGTTCGCCATTACGAGGCTACAGGAGTTGGTCTGCTCCAGAGGCCAAGGAGGGCTGCTCGGAGAAGCTAGCGGAGGTGGGATCGTGGGGGACATCTGCACCCCATCACTGAGATGGCATAGCCGACCTAATAATTAGCAACCCGTGAGGATAGACCGGCAGGGTGGCATTCCAGGGCCCTCTTGCCCAGATCAGACTCAATTACAGAGTACAATGACTTGCCAAAGTTCTGGGGCAGCTGCCTGTACATGCCATCCAAAGTTTCAGGGTACTCTTCTCCCTGGCTCCAGTCATCACCTTTGAGACTCTGCCTCACATACCAACCCACCCAGCTAGAGCCTCCACGTTGGTCTGCGGGACTTACTTCTCAAGAGAGACCATATCTGATGCCAGCATTTTTAGGGCACTCATTCCAATTGGCTGCCAAGAAACACTAGCCTTTGACCCCGGTTCCCAAGGCTCATGAATGGGGGTCAAGGTCCCAATTTCCCCATAAATGCATGAAGCATCAGTTCCACCCCAGAATTCACCCTGGTGGTGGTTGGAGGATGAGAAGGTCTTACCTCTAGTTTTGTTTTCCTTGGGAAGGAGAGAGATGACTTTTCCTTCCTGAAGGTAGACGAAGAACTGGTAGCGATGGAAGCCGCTGTGTGCTGGTGGGGAGGGAGGCTGGTAGGCTACAGGCAGAAGAAGGAGAGAGGTGGGCGTCACATTCCACAATACCCAGCGCAGAGCTCTCTGCCTTCCCACGGTCCTACTGACCTCCCTGGGGTCCCAGATCAAGGCTCACCTGTGCGAACCGTCAGGATTTGTATTTGATGGGATCTCACCTTCAGTGTCTTCATTGAAGAAGTACATGTATTGGTGAGGGTGACAGTGGGGAGAAGGTGGTCCGAGAGGAAACACCCTGAGCTGGCTTGAAGGCCTTGGGTGCTGGCGTGGCTCCCAGGCCTTTATGGGCTAGTGGGTGCTGGCATTGTCCTGTTTTTGCTTTAGTCTATCCTGATGGACTTCCTGCCGCAAGAGAAGCCCATCTTCCTCTGTGAGTGTGTTTGGCAGAGGATTTTTATTTATTTTTTCGGCATTTCCTTATGAACTCAATCCCCAAAGAAGCCAATTTCTTGGCTGCGTCTGGAGGATCTGGAAATGGTTATGAGGGTGGGTGGGACTGGGTTCAAAGGTTTGATCATGGGAGCTGTAGGAGCTGGGCGCTTGCAGCACCGGGGAGAAGGCCCCTCTCCCACTCCTTCCCTCTCCCTGCAGGAGGCTGGGCTTTTTTTATGGGGGAAACGTTGGGTGGCGACATCCTTCATTCTTGCCCTAAGTGTATGCAAGGAGTCAAGGTCCTGCTGGCCTGGCCTGGGTCTTTCAAGATGGGCCTCTTTCCCAGAGTACTTCACCCCTTCCCACTCCCCTTCCCTCTCTCCAGCTTCCTTTCCAAGGAGGAGAGCCAGGCTAGAGCCAAGAGTCCTCCTGGGTGGGTGGGAAAGAAGCATTTGCCATGAGGATGTTGGTGGGAGGGAGTATTGGTCCTTTATGACCACCTCCTCTTCTTTCCCCTCCTGATCATTAAACAAAAGCATGACTTGCTGCTTGGAGCCACTGGAAGAGTCTCTCACTGTGCACTTCCGGCCACTGGTGGCCTCCAGCATGCCAACAGCTGGGGAATTCCTGACTATTCATCTTTCCCTGCATTTTTGGATCACAGATCAGATGTGTGTGTGTGTGTGTGTGTGTGTGTGTGTGTGTGTGCACGCGCGTGCATGCACATGCTCAGAATGAGAGCACAGCTGGGTGTACTGAGATCCATGAGTGTGTGTGTTTGGAGGTCTCCACTCGGGGCGGGTGTGCACACATGAAGAGCCAGTCCTGTGAGTGTGTGTGTAAAAGCAGGTCGACCAGCATTTCTTCCTAAACACCGACAGTGCTGAGAAAGACTTCTGAACACAGTGGGTGCCAGGGAGTCTCTTCGTGTGTGTGGGTATGGGGGGCAGATGGGACAAGTCAGTGTGGGTGAGGTGGGTGGGCATGTGGGCTGTGGCATGCACTCCACGATGGGCACACTCCACACTGCCCAAAATTGGTGACCTCGGTTCTGTGCGGACAAGTCTGAAGTGAGAACTCACTGGTTCTGTGCAATGGGGAATTTATCGTCAAGAGAGACAGAGACTAATGCTTCTCACTAGGGCTTTCCTGGAGAATCCCCTCTTCAGAACCTCCAAAGGCGGAGGATTGAGGTGTGGAGAGGAGGGGAAGTGGTTCACACATGCTAGGCCACTTCTCTGGGCCAGGCCCTGGGCCGCAGGCCTTCACTTATGACATCTCCTCCACTTTCCCATTTCCTGGAGGCTCTGAGAGGTGAAGCCAGGCCAACAGTGAGTGGTGGTGCTGGGATCTGAATCCAGGCCTGCTTGGTGCCCAAGCCCAAGCTGCTTCTTGGAACTGGAAGGTGAGGTCTGGTGCCCAGTCCTGTGCCAGAGGCTGGCTCACTACCTGAGTATCCCTTTCAAGGTAGGTTGGCGGCATCCTCCTGGGGCAGGGACCTGAGAGAGGGGAGCTGGAGGGGTGATGGGGGTGGACAGGGATTACAAGCAGCCTCCAGTCAGATGGCCCCTGCACTGTGACGCTGGCTGCATTCCTTACTAGCCATGCACATGGCACAGGATGGTCTGTGCCTCAGTATTATCTTCTTTAAAATGGGGACACTGATGGCAGTGACCATAAAAGGCAGTTGTGGAAATGAAATCAGGGCATCCAGGAAAACTCTCAGGCTGGCGCTAGCATACAACAGAGCAGTGCCATGAGGTTTTCGTTTCTCTGATTGTCACTAATGCCCTGGGTGGGGGAAGGTGTCCCTAGGGTCTTACTCACCTGATAACTCCTGGCCCTGAATCTTCCCTTTCTTCAGGTCAGCACCCTGAAAGAAGAGACAGACAGGGCTGTGGGTTATGCCTGGGGTGCACTTCAGGCCACGTGGGCTCTGCGGGGTTCCTTCTCTCTCTGAGGAAGGAGGATGGGAGAGGAGGAGGATGTATGGCTGCTTTTGGGAAACAGGGCAGTGAGTGGGGTTTTGGAGTGGGTATCTCAGGGGATCCAGGGAGAAAGGACAGACGTAGGTGTTGCTGAGGTGGCCTGGAGGCAGATGGACACTTTCCCTCTAGAGAGACCCTGTAGGACACTTCCCAAAGTGCTGTCACACAATCCCCTTGGTGCCTGAGACTGGGCACTGGACATCACCTGCAGGTTCTGGTCAGATCTAAGGGAGGCGCTTCCATCTATGGTTCTCTGGATCTTGCTGAGGAGCCCATCCTCTCTGGAGGGAGGATCCTACTCCCTTTGGAGCCTTTAGAATATCAGGCAATGGACTCTGAGCAACCAGTGGGGGAAGGGAAGGCAGGAGGAGGCTACACTGCCTGACGCTGTGGCAGAGCTTCAGTTAACTCAGCCCACAACCCTGGGGCAGTTTCTTTGGTCACTGGGACAGCCTCAGTTTCCCTCCTCTCTTTCCCTCCCTCCTCCCCTCCGCTCAGTGTTTGTGGGATAATGAGGTGACCCTGAGGGTGGGTGCTAATTACTGTTTGTGCAGGACTGGGAGATGCTCAGATGAAAGAGACTGGAGCTGGGTCCCTGGGTCTGTGCCATGGCTCAGGGCCCCCAGGCCATGCCAGGGAGCCCTGCGGCCCCTAGGTGTGGGGTTTTATAGCCTTAATGAAGGTGATTAGCGTGGCTCTTAATTGAGTCTGCCAACACCTAACTGTGCCCTGGCTACCTTTTCACCAAGCCTAGAAGAGGGGCCCATGGGATGCTGGGAGGATGGGGAGAGGCGGGAGGCCCTGTTGACGTGGGGGCAGGTGAGATCCAACCCCCTAGCTTGACGTTTACCTTTTATAGAACTAAAGTCCCACTCGCCCAGCCCAGAACCCACTAGATCTCCTTCCCTTCGGACTGCAGCTTGTCTGTTACTGTACACACTTGGGACCTCTTGGTCAGATATCCCTCTCCCAAGGCTGGTTCCTATAGACCTAGGTCCCATTTGGATGGAAGAAGGGGCAGGACACTGTGGAAGGATAGACCTTTCCCCCACAAGCCCCTTGCTCTTTTTCTTCTTCACCTGAGGCAGGTGAAATAGATAGATTCCTCCCTCCTTCCCTCTGTCCCTCCCTCCCTCTCTCCTTCCCTCCCTCTTTCCCTCCCTCCTTCCCTTCTTCCTTACCTCCCTCCCTCCCTCCCTCCCTCCCTTCCTTCTCCTCCTCCTCCTCCTTCTCCTCCTCCTCCTTCTCCTCCTCCTCCTCCTCCTCCTCCTCCTCCTCCTCCTCCTCCTCCTTCTTCTCCTCCTTCTCTCTCTCTCTCTCTTTCTCTCTTTCATTTTTGGATTCTTGCTCTGTCACCCAGGCTGGAGTACAGTGGCATGATCTCAGCTCACTGCAACCTCCACCTCCCGGGTTCAAGCAATTCTCCTACCTCAGCCTCCTTAGTAGCTGGTATTATAGGCGCCCACCACCACATCTGGCTAATTTTTGTATTTTTAGTAGAGATGGGATTTCATCATGTTGGTCAGACTGGTCTTGAACTCCTGACCTCAGGTGATGAACCCGCCTCAGTCTCCCAAAGTGCTGGGATTACAGGCGTGAGCCCCGTGCCTCGCTGCAATCTCTTTCCTTTAACCTCCTCCCACTCTCCCTCATCCTGTTGTTTTCTGCTCAGGAGAATCTGGGTAGCTTTCCATGTCAGTCCCACCCATACGGTGGTGTTCACTCCAGCTCTGCCTCACTCCCCATTCAGCACAGTCCCGACTCCCCACATTTTCGGCCTGGCATTATCCAGGGCTGGCATTATCTATGCCCCGGTGTGACCAAGGTCTGTGGCCCGAGACAAGGATAAGGGGGTTGAGAATGGAAGCCCATCTTGACACCCATCTGTTCCAGGAGAGGAGGGAAGGCCTTCACAGATGCCTAGCAGCCACTGTCCCTACAGAGGTCTTCTGCCACCCTAGCAAGATGGAGAGGTCTGGGACTGAGCTCAGGAAAGCCCCGCCCAGCCCAGTCTGCCCTGAGCTCCTCAGCCTTCCCTTACTCCTTTCCAAGTCAGTCCAGCCAGCAGCTTGTTAAAACAAAACAATAACAACCTAAGCTGGCTGTTTTTTTTCAATTTTCCCTAGGCTTGTATCCCACCCAGAGTGAGGCCGGGAAGTGGGTAAGGGTGGGCGCCAGGGCTCCTCAGGTTGGAGAGCTGGTTTGTGTGGAGCTGGAGTGGGCAGAAAGGCTGGTCTGGAGCCCTGATGCATTGGGAAGGCTCTCTATCCCCGCCCTTTCACCCTAGGGAGCTTTTCTTATCAGTCAGGACCAGCGTAGGCAAAGACTCTGCAAATCCTGACATTGGGTTCGCTCAGGCAAGCCACCCACCCTTCCTAGCCACCCAGCAGACCCTGTGCTTGACTGAGGCACTGATGGCAAATGGACTGTTCAGGCCCGCCCTGGAGCTAATCCCATGGATGGGCACTGGTTCTCACCGGCAGAAAGGACAGGGGAGGACTCGATGGCAGAGGGGCCCCCACATGGCATGGGGTCAGCAGCTGTGATTTGCCCAGATTGTCTTGAGAATCGCCTAAGCTCCCTTTGGCCATAAACCTTCCTTCATTGGTCAATCCTGGAGGGGCTACAATTTCTACCGTAGAATCAACACCTGTTAGGGGGCTTAGAAAACTAAATTCTGAAAAGTAAGAAAGTTGGGCTCCAGAGAGGGAAAATCCAAAACATTCAAAGGGCTTAGACCCCAAGTCCTTCGAGATTAGCTGACTCAAGTTCTCATGACTTTTGACCTCAGCGCTGTCTTGTGCTCTCTCTGTGACATCGTGACAATTCCATCATTTCTATGGGAGGCATAATTTTCCAAAGACCCTTATTAAAATACAGAGATATTCTGGAGGGCTGGGGCTGTGGTGAAAATGGGGACCTCCCACCTGATGGCCAACTGCAACGGCTCACACCTGTAATCTCAGCACTTTGGGAGGCTGAGGTGGGTGGATCACTTGAGCCAAGGAGTTGAGGCCAGCCTAGGCAACATTGCAAAATCTCCTCTCTCTACAAAAAAATGCAAAAATTAGCTGGGCATGATGGCCCATGCCTGTGGTCTCAGCTACTTAGAGGACTGAGCTGGGAGGATCATCCGAGCCCAGGGAGCTGATCCTGAGCCATGACGGTGCCGCTGCACTCCAGCCTGGATGACAGAGTGAGACCCTGTCTCAAGACACATGCATGGATTAGAATGTCACTTCTAGTCTGTGATCACCCTAGAAAGCTGAAACTCTCCAGGGACGGTTGAGATTTAAGGAAGTTTCGGGAGGTAAGAGGGAGAATTCTGTAGTTTTGACCACTGCTCAGGGCTGCTGGTCTGAGAAGAGATGGACTTTGGAAGGAGCCCTGGAAGGAGGTTGAAAGTTGAGCTTTCTCACCTTTTAGAATTTAGTTTCTGAAGGCCCCCACCAGGTGTTGATTCTATGGTAGAAATTTTAGCTCCTCTAGGACTGACCAGTGAGGGGAGGTTTATGGCCAAACCCGCAGGGTCTGCTAAGAGCTCCCCCACACCGTGGGGGGAAGTCCTCACTGAGACCTTGCTGCCTCTCCCAGCCCGGACTCCAGATGTGCTCTTGCCTCTTTAAGATGGGCTGAGCACAGAGACCACATCTCCTTTCCCTTCCTATAGCTAAGACGGGCTGACATTTTCAAAAGGAACGTGTTTAAATGCTAAGGTTAAAAAAAATAAAATATAGTTGACTCTTGAACAACATGGTTTGATTTGTGTCCACCTGTAAACAGATTTTTTTCAACAAAAGTTACACTGAGTGTGCCTGCCTCTCCCACTTCCCCTTCCACCTCCTACACCTCTGCTGCCTCTGCTACCCAAGACAGCAAGACCAACCCCTCCTCTTCTTCCTCCTCCTCAGCCCACTCAACGTGAAGACGATGAGGATGAATATCTTCATGAGGATCCACTTCCATTTCATGAATAGGAAATATATTTTCTCTTCCTTAGGATTTTCTTAATGGCATTTTCTTTTCTCTAGCTTACTTCATTGTAAGAGTACAGTGTAGAATACATGCAACATATAAAACATGTTAATTGATTGTTTACGTTATTGGCTTTCAGTCAACAGTAGGCTATTAGTAGTTAAATTTGGGGGGAGTCCAAAGTTATACTCAGATTTTTGACTTTGTTGGGGGTGGCACCCATACCCCCTCATTGTTTAAGGGTGAACTGTAATTATAGAAATTACAGACAACAGACATGTAGTTCAGTTTCGAATCCTCCAGAATGCTCAAAAGCCCAGGGTGGGTTTCTCAGGAGAGCAGGCCAGGAACACCGAGGTATTTGTAGGATGCGTTGGAGGACATTCTGGGCCCTTCTAATCATCTGGGACTGGAGGGCCCGGGAAAGGCAATTGTTCTTCATCAGCATCCTCTGGAGTTGGGGAGTCTGAGATACCCATGACTTCCCTAGTGAGGGAAGGGAGGAGGAGGTGAGTTCCTTAGAAGGAGCCTCAAATGCTCAGGGTCTGAGAAGAATAGTAGTCATCGCATGTTCTCACTTTGGACAATGAGAACACGTGGACACAGGGAGAGGAACGAGACACGCACTGGGGTGGGTCGGGGATGGGAGCGGGAGGGAGAGCATCAGGATAGATAGCTAATGCATGTGGGGCTTAATATCTAGGTGATGGGTTGATAGGTACAGCAAACCACCATGGCACGCATTTACGTATGCAACAAACCTGCACTTCCTGCACACGGACCCCAGAACTTAAATAAAATTTTAAAAAAAGAAAGAAAGAAAAAAAGACTAGTAGTCACTCCTTTTTCCTAGAAGCTGTCCACAGTTGTGTGTATATGCACATGTGTGTGCATATGCGTGTGTATATGTGCACGTGTGTGAGTGTAGGGTACCTGGTTTGTGCATGACTGCTTGGCACAGGACTAGGCGCAAATTATTCTAATTGCAGAGAAGCAGCTCAACATTGTGGACACTTTGGAGGTGCTTCTGGGTTCCTAGAACATGACATTTCCTTTTCAGTTCTCTCCCACCTCAGAGCTGACTGCTTCTCTGGCAAGCTAGCCTGCAACTGGCAGGTGAGATACTCAGGGAACGTTGTGGCTTGACTAAGAGTAATGGCAACCCCATTCTCAGTCCGGGATGATGCAGTTTATCTTCCCAGACTTGTCCTGTCCGGGTCAGGTAAAGAGCGTGCTTCTGGAAGCCAGGGGTCTATCCCCACCACTAGTACCTTGTATTTTTAACAGGTTTTCAGCGCTTATTCTCCAGGCAACCATCCAACTGATTGATCTAGAAACATCCCATGCAGGGGAAGGGCAGATATCTTTAGCCCCATTGGACTGGAGAGAAACCACAGAAGCTTCAGCTCCCTCAAGGCCAGGGACTATACTCTACCTGTCTTTGTGACCACGAGACGCTCTGCACATAGTGGGCATAGTCAATGTCCATGGGTGCCCTGGCCCAGTGCCCAGCCCTTGCAACTTCAGTCATCCCTACTTAACAACGCTATCCTTTGTGTGTCCCCATAGGGACAGAGAGCTGCATTTTCTGCAGCCTTTCATAGACTCGAGGGTCCAGCGACACCCCTCCCTCACCTGAGGACCCCCTTAGGTAAAGGCTCTTTGGCTGGATTTGGTGTGTGAAGGCTGGCATGTGGGGAAGGGGTCTGGCTCACTGCTGGTCCCAGCAGGGATGCTAGCCCAGTTTCCTTATTACCCTTCAGTTACCTGTAGGCAACAGCCCACTCACCTGGGTGTTTGTGAAGGCCCCAGAGACTCAGGCTAGAGGTCCCCCAGAGCAAAGGGTCAGTCCCACATATCCTCCAGCGAGGGAGATGATTTAATCTCTTTACCCACATCTTCCCATTTGCACAGGAAGATTCGATCTTCTCCTGCCTGGGTGCAAACTCCCATCAGAGTGGGAAGTTTCGCTTTTTGATCTCTGGGTGAAAGGTGAAGGTGGTGATGGGGGGATTGGGGAGGGTGGGGATGGGGGGACACCCATCAGAAGAGTCCCTAACTTGAAAGATGAGGCGTAGAAAGGTGTCATGGAGATAAGGGAGAGTAGAGGGAGAAATTAGCAAAACAGAGCACTTCGGGGTGGGGAGGAAGAAATGAGAAAAAAAGGGAAAAGGGAAACAGAATTCCAAGCTCCCCGACACTGGCACCAAACAAGAAAGCTCCTTGCTGTTTTGCACAGCTGCCTGCAGGCTGCCAAGTGGCAAAGGATCCAGGAAAAGGCACAGGACTGGAAAGTGCTACCCAGCAATCTGTGTATTCTGCAATTAACAAAGGGTAAGTGAGCGGAAGGCACTGACAGCTCCCAGGCTCTGAGGTCCCCAGGGGCCGCCTAACGCCAGCCTGGAGAAGACCCAGCTTCAGAGACTGCTGCCTGCTGCCAGGGAGAGGCTTCCAGTCAATTAACCCCACAGCCTGCTCTTTTGCCCTGGGGCTGGGGAGAGGAGGGATGGCCACTGAGGTGCATGGAATGAAGCTCATGGGAAGTGGAAGAAGGAGGCGCAGATCTGAGCTCTTCTGGAAGCTGAGTACTTCTAGACTCCAGGGTGCAGGATGGCCAGTTATTTTGTGCCCAGTTTCCCTCCAGAAATGTCCGTATCAAAGACCTGATGGGCCTTTCCCTGGCACTTGCATGGGCAGTGGCGATAGCTTGGTGAATATCATCTTAAAAGATGCCGATGGGTGCATGGCAGATCCTGGTATCTTGGCACAGACTGGCAATGGGACTCCTGGGTTTTGATTCCTAGTTTGGCTTCAAATCTGGAATTGGCTACTTCTCTGGATCTCCAGATGCCAAAGTGGGGTGGGCGTTATCAAAAGGAGGCTAGATTTTGAGGCCTTGAAGGATGTGTAGGAGCTTTTCAGTTCTCCAGTGGACAAGATAAGGGAGGGGAAGGGCAGCTTAAGCTGAGAAAGCTGCCTAAGCCGTGTGTCAATATGCAGTTGAGGAAGAATGATTTGCTTCTTGGAGAAAGGAGTTTATCCAGGATGGGAGGAGCTTCACCCAGAGTGTCACCATCCTCCATGACACTGGGTTAAGAGGCGAGATTTTCCAAGGCCCAGATCGTCTGAGGCTTGAAAAGTACAGGCTCTCCAGGCCCTTTGTTCTAGGACACGCGGTTGCCAAAAATGTCACACCGTCTTGCAGCTGTGTGTGTGTAATAGTATCTAGCACAAAGCTGGCCCTGATGAATGGTAGCTGGGGATATGGGTAGACAGATGAATGGATGAGAGCCCCTGTGTTGGAGACGGAAACATAATTAAGACACAGGGCATGGTATCAAGGAGCCTCTGATCTAATAGAACAGAAAAATCACAAATAACGATTACAGGCCTAAATAATTGAGGCCTGGGGGAGCACAAATGAAGGAAGAGATAACGGCTTGGGGGTAGCCATCAGAGGAAGTTATCGAAAGGAGGCTAGATTTGGGACCTTGAAGGATGTAGAGGAGTTTTTCAGTTCTCCAATAGACAAGATAAAGGAGGGGAAGGGCAGCCTAGGTTGAGAAAGCTGCCTAAGTAATGTATAAATGTGTGCATGAGATAGGAGAAGATTTCAAATGACTTGGCTGTCTGTTGAAGCCAGAATCAGCATGTGTGTCCGCAAGAATCTCAAGATAAGGCTGGAAATGAGGGCTGGGGCTAAGATTGGAATGGCAGGCAGTGCCTCTGATTTCTGAGAATCAAAGCTCTCGGCAACCTAAACCCTGTCTCCACAGATCCCAGGCGAAGCTTTTTCTCTTTTCCAAATGATCAGCAACTGTGTCCCAGGAGGGCCACCAGAGCTGGCTGGCTGAGCTGCCTTCCTTGTGAAGAAAGGATGTGGGTGGGTCCCGGCTAGGGGACATGGCCCACGTGGCAGGCCAGAGCAGAAGGGTGCTGAATTTGGGCACCGGTGTCCTCACTCAGAGCAGGTATGTCTGGGGCCCCTAAGCCCAAACACTTCCCTTTTACAAACAGTAACTTTTGTTTTAGGTCATAAAAGGACTACATGCTCCTTGTAGAAAAATTGTAAGACAGAAAAGCACTAGAAAGAAAAAGCATTCCCTGGATCCTAGCACACAGACAACTGCCCTGAGAATATCCTTCCTTTCTTTGCATTTTGGTTCCAAAGCTTCTTGTCATACAGATGCCAGCTTTGAACCCCTGGTCCCTTTGGGTCCTGTATTGGCTGGGACTCCCCTCTGTCTGCCCTTGGGGACCTCCTGCTTGGGGAAACTTGCCCAAGTTACTTTCAGTCCCTGACACTCAGAGAGCAGGCTGCGTCACGGGAAATTGTGGAACTACCTCCTTTTGACCCTTGCCGGTCATGGGTCATTCATTCTCTGTATGGGGCTCAGGGGTGGGGTTAAGAAGAAGGTAAGAAGTGAAGAACACAACATACGGTCTTATTAAGCCTGTTCCTAGAAGCAGATAAGACTGGGGGTGCAGTGGCTCATGCCCGTAATCCCAGCAGTTTGGGAGGCTGAGGCAGAAGGATTGCTTGGGGCCAGGAGTTCCAGACCAGCCTGGGCAGCATAGTGGGACCCTATTTCTACAAAATATTAAAAAATGAACCAGACTAGGTGGTATATTCCTGTAGTCCTGACTACTCGGGAGGTAGAAGTGCGAGGATCGCTTGAGCTGGGAGTTCGAGGCTGTAGTGAGCTATTAGGTTGCACCACTGCATTCCAGCCTGGGTGACAGAGTGAGACTCTGTCTTGAATATTGAAAAAGTAGGCAGGAAATATGAAGTTGAAAGCAAATATCAGGAGTTTATTGCTAAATATGATTACTATGCACTGGTGTCACTTTAAACTAAAGACTGCCCTTTCTAGACACTCAGAACAAAAGTAGCTTTTGATATAACCTCAGGTTGCCGGGATGCCTCATTTATCTGAACTCATGTAGGAAATTGGGTATTTCTTATAAAAACATTTCTCTGATATCTCGAATCTTATACTTTTAGCTCCCGGACTCCTTTTCTCTTACCTATTTTGGATCGCCATCTTATTAGAACACTAGTTCTTGTCTTCCTAAACATAATTCATGGCAAACACTTTATGTAATTTTAAATACCATTGTGGTTGTCACTGTGGGTGCCAATTTTGTACCCAACCACGGCATGAAACTGCAAAGCTGGAAAGCAAACAAAGGCTGGGCACGATGGCTCATGCCTGTAATTTCAGCACTTTGGGAGGCCAAGATGGGCAGATGATCTAAGTTCAGGAGTTCGAGACCAGCTTGGCCAACTTGGCAAAACTCCGTTTCTATTAAAAATACAAAAATTAGTCAGGCGTGGTGGTGGCAGGTGCCTGTAGTCCCAGCTACTCAGGAGGTAGGAGGTTGAGGCAGGCGAATCACTTGAATCCGGAAGGCAGAGGTTCCAGTGAGGCCAGACTGCGCCACTGCACTCCAGCCTGGACGATAGAGCGAGACTCCATCTCAAAAAAAAAGAAAAAAAAAAAAAAAAAAAAAAGGCAAATAAAAAGAATGGACCATTTAGCTTTCCACCTGCCCCAATCTCCTTAGGAGCCAATAATTGCACGTTTATGTCATGGTCGTCAGGCAGAGAAAGGGGAACCACCTCTCTTGGAGTGCCCGTGCCGTGTGGGCATGTCACCAGGGTCTTTACCTGACTTCACTCACTCAGATCCCCGCCCTACAGAAAATTACCGGCTAAGGTACAGGAGCTCTCCTTCTACCCCTGCCTTGGAGAGCAAAGGTTTGCTGCCTTGCTTTGTGGTCTGATTTCTGGCAGCCAGAAGAACAAGGGAAATGGAGCCATCCAGTCAAAGCAGCCTCAGTCAATGAGCAACTCAGCGTCTAACACAGCCATTCTCCTACAGGGCGGCTGGGCTACAGTCCAATGTCATTACCAATTAGCTACATGACTTTGAGCAAGACATTTAATTTCACAGCGTCTCAGTTTCCATACCTATAAAGTGGTCATGATAACGATACCTGTCCTGGTTTCTTCACGGAGCTGTTGTGAAGATGCAATTAGGAAATGGAATACTCTAAAGTCCCGCAGCGCCACCCAAGTGGAAGGGTCATTACTGGGATCAGCTCCTGGCTGGACTCTGGAGGGAAAGGCTCGGCGGCTGCTGGGGAGTAGATGGTGTAGGGGTGAGGATGGGGCTGCCGGGGAGTAGATGGTTTGGGGATGAGCATGAGGGGCTGCTGGGGAGTAGACGGTGTGGGGGTGAGGAGGGGGCTGCTTCCTCCACCCACCGGTGGAGCCCTGGGAGCCCATTTTCGAAGTCTCCCAGCAGGGCCAGCCTCCTGAGGCTGATGGCTGTGCCGTGGGCTTGGAGGTTACTCAGCTGTGAATGTTGGGCCTGCCCGCTGGGTCTGCGCTCAGCCAGGGTGCGCAGAGCGAGTGGCACATCATGTTTATTAATAACCCTTGATGAGGGGCATTAATATCTCTTAATGACACCATCTGAGCCCGGCCTCCTTCCTTCTCTTGCTCCTCACCCCTTCCTCTTTCCCCCCATCCCTTGGGGACACACGATCCCACAGCCAGAAAGACACAGGAGGGCTGGGAAGAGGCTCAGGAGAAGGAGAGGTGTTGTCTAGGAGGAGGGGGCTCAGGAGGGGGTCCGGCCTCAGGGGTCAGACAAGGATCCCAGGTTGGAGAGCAAGTAGGATGCTGCTGGCTCTGCCGTCAAGTGGAAACTTGGCCAGAAACTGCTCAGTGACGGGAGCAAGGGAAGCACAGCAGTGGGAAGAATTTTCCAGAACTGGTGGGAACGGGAGTGGCAGGGTGTGAGAAGGGAGAAGCTGGAGCTGGGACCAGAATGAGGCTGAGGGGGCCTAGGGGAACCCTCAGGCTGGGTCTGAGAGGGCCAGAGATGGGAGAGCACAAGTCACACCAAAGTACACACTTGCACACATGTGGTATACTCAAAAGGCACATGCTCACATCCACACACTCACATATACACACGTTCACACACAACACGCTCGCATACTCACACACCCACACATACATGCTCACACATGCTCTCACAAACACACATGCTGCCACATGTGTACACACACAGGCACAGGCTCACATACATGCTCACAACCACGTGCACACGCAGACACACACAGGCTCACACACCCTCACATGCACTCAAGCACCCCTCTCCTAGACTGCCTTTCACCGGGTATGCCTGGGGCTGGGCATGGTGGGGAGGACCAGGAGAAGGGGGCATTTGGGAAAGGGTGGGTGGCCAGGCTGAAGCTGGGGCCATGCAATTTGGAAAAGTGGGTGTGGGAATTTCTAGGCCCCTGGCAGGAGGCCAGAACAAGCAGATGACTGATTAGCACTGAGGTCTGTGAGTGAGACCTAAGCTGGTCTGTTACCCACCCAGGGGCTGAGAGCCAATGGGGCCGGGCTGCATCTGAGCAGAGGTGGGAGAGGAGGCAGCCAACCAGGAGGCGGGGCGGGCCAGGGGGCACCCTCAGGTTAATCCCTCAGACAAACCGGGCTTGGGACACCGCGGCCCAGCTGGAGAGGAGAGAGCTGTAGGGCTAACTCCTCAGCCCCACTCATCACTCCCCAGCTCCCATCCAGCACCCCGCTCATCACTCCCCAGCTCTCATCCAGCACCCAGTCTTTCCGGCTTGGGTGGCCGCATCTCCAAGAGGGAGAGGAAGAGGAAGTCGGGGGCACCAACACGCTGGGAGGAGGTGACTCGACAAGACCTTTGCTCCCTAACTCGGGCGGGACGGAGGGGGCCCAGCAGACCACTAGCCTCCACCTGGCCTGGGCAGTGGTAACCCCAGGGTTAAGGAGTGAGCTGGAACCCCCTGCCCTGGGATCCCCGGTGGCTGTGACTGCTGAGTGATGCCCCCCGCAAGCTCTGCAGAGTGGCTCAGCAGTCTCCCCCAGCTCCAGCCTTAGCGGCTCTCCGGTCTCCCCTCTATGTGGCTGAGAAGAGCCCCTCAGCCCCCAACCCTGACTCATCCTGTTCCTCTACTGCCAACCGGAAGATGGCTACTGTCTTGGCTTACTCTGCCCTCCCCACATGCCACCTATGAGAGGAGATGTCCTTGGGAACCCAGGCCACAAAGGCTGGGCTGGGGGAATGGAGGGGGAGGGGGTGCCTAACAGCCATGAGCCTCGACTGTGGCTCTCTGGGGAAAGCTGGTAGCAGCAGGTGGGAGTCAGATTCCTCGTTCTGTTCTCTGCTTTGTCTCCCTCCTTTGCCCTATTTTAGGTTTCCATACTTGGCTCTGGTGGGAAGAGAAAGCATAATCTACCCTTTGGAGCCTCGTCTCTCCCTCCCTACCAATGGACCCAGGCCTGGGGCTGCCTTGTGAACAGAAAGGAAGGAAGGAGGGAGGGATGGCTGGAAGGAAAAAGACAGAGAGAGGCTCTGGAAGAAAGGTTGGGAATTTCTAGCAAGAAAAGATGCTGGCAAGATTTGGAAGCTCTAAGAAACCCTGTGCTCATTAGAAAGTGTGACAAGAAGCAGAAACAGTCTAAGTCTTATTCAAATCACAACTTGCTCTTTTCCCAGGGACTGATGATGCACTTGGCCCCAGTCCCCCAGCCCCTCAGAACAGCAGCAGCATGCCCTGGGAGCTGGTCAGAAACGCAGACTCCCTCTCGGGCTGAACCCTAGACCAAGTGAGCCAGGCGCTTCCTTTTCACAGGAACCCAAGGTGATTTCCACGTGCACTAACGTCTGTGAAGCCTTGCAGCACCATCACAGCAGGGTCCTGCTGGTGGAAACGTCCTGCCTGATTCCCCTGGGGTCTCGGGCCAGGGAAGGGAACTCTTCATTGGACCTGCGGTGGCGGCTGTGGTGGGAACCATCTGAGCCCCCATTCCTATGGTGCCTCCTTTCGTGTTCCTTCAGGAGCTCCCAGGAGCTCACCTTTCCCCTATGCCCTGTGCCCCCAGCTCTCGAGTCAAACCCTTCAGACAGGTTGGGCTCCTGGGTGTTCGGAGGGTCTGGGCCAGACCTGAGAGGCAGGAGGCATAGCCCCTTCCCTTTGTCCCTGCTTAGAGCCACAGAAAGTGGCCCCAGGTGAGCGACTCTGGGTGTGCTGTTCTGACCCTTGGAGTTCTGGGGGAGAAGGGCAAGGGCTGAGCACGCAGTGGGTGTTTGTTAGCTCCTCTCCACAAATCGTGAGACCCTCAGCTACCCTATGTGAGGAGGGAGGGGTGTTTGTCTCCCAGGCACTCAGGGACCTCAGGGACCCAGGAAGAGATGGATGGGATGGAAGATGCTAGAGAACAGTGGTTCTTCCATGCTGTCTATAGATCAGAGGAGGGCATGGGGTAGCCCCAGTTTGCAGGTCAGAATCAACTCTAGGGCCCTGGCTCCAGCAGGAGGCCAGCAGTCAGGTGACTTCCTCGGGTCTCACTGCTCTGAGGCGCCCAAGTCAGCTGCCATCTCTGCCGAGCTGCCGTTCTCACGTGCCTTGGTCATGCCAAGGCCTGTGTGGTGGGCCTTCGTGTCCCTGCCTGCCTGTGTCAACCCAGATTCATTTCAGAGCCGACACAACAGTGAATGTGACCCACCAGGGCCTGCTGGGGTCCAGGGCCCTGCCACTGCCCACCAGGCCCGGGGCTTGTTCTCATTCTGTTGTGGCACTTTTTACAGTGCCCGGCAGGCAAATGCCAATCCAGGAAGTTTGGCAATCACAGTGAAAAAACACCTGAGCCTGTGCTCTGTGAACTCCACCTGGAGCTTGCAGTTGGCCCCATGTCCCGGGAATGCTTTGAGGACTGACAGAGCCCCAGGTAGAGGAAGGTGGCAGGAAGGTTTGCGTGCAGAGGAGGAACCCTGACTGTCCAGGAAGCCAGTGCCACTGTGCCCCCCCTGGCAGGCAGGAGAGTGGGGCTGGGGGCAGCCCAGAGTTCTTGGCTTCCAGGCCCCACGGGGAACATGGTCCGTCTCCGAGTGTGTCGAAATGAGTCTTTGCACAACCATGACAAGGGCCCAGCTGTTCCTCGTGATAGCGCCCAGGCGCACGAGGAGATGGGAGGAAACGGGACAGGGTCACAGCAGAGGGAAGGGCCTAAAGAGGATCAAGGGACAGCTGCTGACTCCCCAGGCCGCCCAATCTGGGACTCCCCTGCCTTCTTCCAATCAAAGTCCACCATGCTCTGGTCCAGGGCAGGGCCTCACCCTCGAAGCCAGACCTTCAGAGAGCCTTCCTCCGAGAAGTCTGGGATTCTAGAACACCAGGCTCCTCCCTAGGCTGTGCTGCAGAGAGCCGAGAGAAACTTCTCCCCAGAACTTTTTGCTGTGAGCAGTTAATTGCCCTGGCATCTTGAGTCTGCCGTGCACACAAGCAAGGGGCCTTTAATGAATGCAAACGGCAGCTGATTAATCTGCCAGCTCTTGAGCCCCTGGTCCTCGCTGTGGGGTTTGGCTACGCTCCATTCAGCCTCGATGGCCTGCACCAGCGGGGTGGGCTCCAATCTATCACCAGTGGTGCTGCCAGCCCTAATGGGAAAGGGGGTGAGCCCCCGCCCCTCCTCTGCCCCCGTCGGCCTGTGGTCCTCAAGCATGAGAAGCTCTTGGGACTGGCCCTGGAAGTGTGGGCTTGCCCCTGCTGGACTTTGTCACTGGGCATTCCCTATTGTGATGTGGTCCCTCTGGGGACAGAAAGGGGGCTGATGATAAGGGAGACCTGTCGAGCTGCTCAGTGGGAATCATTTTAAGGGATTCAATTTAAGAGGTAAGGGGGCGCTGCCTAGACAGCAGGAGATGATTTATTTTTCAGTCACTTGCTGACTATGGCCTTCAGAAAGCAGCCAGGACAGCTGACCATCACCTTCTGGAAAAGCAGAGGGAGAGGGATTGGGGCTGGGAGAGCCCCAATCCCACCTCAATTTATAATCCTACCCTGGACCTGGCTGATGTCTACTCAGCCCATCTCTGTGGAGCTCCTGCTAGGTGCCAAGTGCTGTGCCCCTGTGTGGGGTGGCTTGCAGTGTGCCAGGACACAAGAGTCAAGAGATCATTACAGCTATCAGGAACACAGGAAGAGGAGGTGCCGAGAGCCTTGGGGGAGCAGGGTAGGCTTCCTGAAGGAGGCTGCATAGGGTCTCTGCCAGCTATTGGTGCTTGGTTGGGACAGGGGGTGAAGGCCTGTGTGCTGGGGAGCCCACACTCTCCTATGCCAGACTCCAGTGCCCAAGAAACCCCAGACCCTTGTCAGCGCTTCCTTGAGCTACCTGACCTTCCCTTGGGCTGCCAGCTCCTGGAGCTGGGGAGTGAGCAGGGGCACTGAGAGTCAGGCCTGCCTAAGAGTGGAGGCTGCTGACCTCCTGGGCGGGACTTCCTGCCCGGAAGCAGAAGCAGAGCCCCCTTTGGGGGAGAAACTCTGTCAGTTTCTACTGCAATAAAGACGGGCCCTGAGCTCTTGCTGGAGCCTCTAATGATGGGGTTGGGGTGTAATGAATATCTGTGTGCTCATAAAACAGGCTAATGACGGCCCTCGGCCCTCATTTCATGGACCCCTTTCATCCTTACTCGCTCCCAAACCAGAAGGGACCATCTTAGGGGCTGAGGCCGGAGCCTGGTGGCAGCTCCCAGACCACAGCTGTTTGGAGTGGGGACTAATCGGTTCCTGGGCCCGAAGCCCCTCTGGAGGTGCCTTTTCCTCCTCCATCCCTTATCTGGTTGAGACAGCCTGAGGAATTTAGGTCAATGGCTGACAACAACCAGCCTTAGGAAATGGGCAGGGGACAGGGAGGGAGGAAGCACATCCACCCTGATTCTTCAGAAGTGTCAACACTTGTCACACATGGAAGCCAGAAAGAGCATTCAGCACCTGCTGGAAGCACCACACCCCCTTCCTCTGCCCAGGTACTGATACGAGCTCCCTGAATCATCCCAGCTGTAATTCCAATACCTGAGCAGAACTAGACTCCCTCGAGGGAGGGGCTGGCCGGCTGAATCACCAGCAACACCTGTGTTTTGCTTGGGAGGTCTCCCAGCTCTGGGACCAGCCAAGCCTGACCCTGTTTGGCTTCTTGGAGCTTAGTGAGATCACAGCCTCGGGGTTGTGGCTGCAGGCCAGTGTGACCTGCTGTGCAGGGAGTATTTTTAAAGAGATACTTGCCCTGTGTTCCCAGGACTAGCTCCCTGAGAGACTCAAGTTATTCTTTGAATTCTGCCTCCCTCTCCCAATTTGATTGTAGACATTGGTCAGAGGAACATAAAATCACTTGGGATAAAGTGTGTAGTGGAAATTGACATGCAATCTACTTGCCATATTCAAGTCCCTGGCCGGGGTTGGGGGGGAGGGGGGGTGCCCAGGGAGTCTTGGTGACTGGTGGCACCTGAGGGAGGCGGGATGGGCAGAATCAGACACCCGCCCCCACCCCCCCTACCTCTGCCATCCACTGAGGATGAAGAGATGGGTCCATCTGTTTTCCCCAGAGTTTTAGAACTGCCTAACTGTGGTCTTCTGGTCAAAGTGTGGACAGAAGCCACAGGCCACCATGACAGGGTCTGCTGGTGGAAAGACACTCATGGGTGAGTCAGTCTGCAGCCTCAGTTCCTAGCCAGGCACGGCCCAACTCTGCTTCCAGGCCACCTGCTGATAGTTGGGGTCAGTGGAGGGCAGAGGAGCCCAAGCAGGCAGGTTCCTTGTGCCCCTGACCAAGCACCCTTTTCATGTCTTCTCTTCCTGCAGACATCACCTTCTTACAATGCAGGACAGACAGTGCACTGTCCCAGGTCACTCAGCCTCCTACTGGGGCATGGTAGGAGAGGAACATTAGAGAGGTGCAGCTCCTACATCCTTGGATGGGAAGAGTGGGGAGCAAACGGGCCAGGTGAGTCACTTGGAGGTTGTGCCATGGTTGTTAGACAGTCACAGCAACTGTCCCAGACCTGTATCCAGCACTCTCCTCTCCAGGGCTGTCAGGCCTGTGCACTGCTGTATCACTTAATCCTCCTTCACCAGGAGGCAGAGAGGACAGCCTTTGTAGATGGGGATGCAAGCTCTGGAGAGGTTAATGACTTGCTCGAGATGGGAGTTCCAATCGGCAGCAGATCAGCGAATGGAATGCAGGTGTCCTGGCCCGTGATCTTAGTCTCCTGATTCATAGTCTAATTTTCTTTTGTCTACGCCTCAGAACAAAGAGGAGCTGTGTTCGGGAAATCAGTTTTGAAGGGAAGGGAATTTTTTTTGTTTTGCTTTTGAGACGGAGTCTCACTTTGTTGCCCAGGCTGGAGTGCTGTGGTGCAATCTCGGTTCACTGCAACCTCTACCTCCCTGGTTCAAGCGATTTTCCTACCTCAGCCTCCAAAGCAGCTGGGATTACAGGCACCTGCCACTACACCCAGCTAATTTTTTATCTTTAGTTTACACAGCGTCTCACCATTGGCCAAGCTGGTCTCGAACTCCTGACCACAAATTCTCCACCCACCTCAGCATCCCAAAGTGCTGGGATTACAGGCGTGAGCCACCGTGCCCGGCCGGGAAGGGAATATTTTTTTTTCCCCTTTGCTGGAATTTCTCTGGAGATATTGGACTTGCTCAGGTTGGATGGAAGGGCCAGTCTAGATCTTCCCAACTCTCTCCTGGGTAATGCCTGGGCCTGGGTGCAGAAAGCTTTTGAGAAAAGCACAGGCCACATTCTCTAGTGCCCTCTTGACTTAGGCGACCCTGTGCTCCGTGGTGGGAAGAGCTGAGAGTGGTGTGATGAGTCATCAGGTCCCCAGCCTTGGGTCCTGCAGAGACATCGGCAGCCTGATGGGGTAGTGAGCCCCACAGGGAGGTGGGGTAGCCCTGGTGATTCAGGGCAGGGATGAGGCTGGGGCCTTGTGGCTAAAGGTTTCATGCACCCCAGGCTGAGACCTCTCTTCAGAGCCTCTGTCTAGCTCAACTGAGAAGAGCTGATGAAGTTTCTTGTGAGCTTGGCTCGTGGATGGTCAGTCTCAAGAGGCCCTGCTCTGATTCTCTTTATCTTTCCAGTCCAGTTCACACTTCCTTTCCTCTGTGAAGTCTTCCTGTTCCCAGCATCCCCTCCCTTCCCCTTCGGTGCTGTGGCCGCCACGCTACCTGGAACCACAGCCGCATGTCCTTCTGCCTCTCCTCTGCCCGAGAGCAATTTGAGAGGATCCCGTTCCTATTCCCTACCCGTAACACAGGAGGAAGGACACACAGTAAGTATTTGGGGAACAAGGGGAAGAACTCACATCCTGAGAGCCCACCTCGCCCATGAACTCTCCATCCGCCACAACAGCCCGCAAGGCAGGAAACTGAGGCTAAGGGAGGCGACGCTTTATCTAAGTCATTAGGTGGCAGAACTGGAATTCAACCCAGGTATTTCTGACTTCAGAGGGGATGCTCTTTGCCAAGATCAATGATGCTGCACAAATGTTTGCTAAGAAGAATGTGAGAGAAAGTGACAAATGGACGGCTCATGTGTCTATGGAATTGAATCAAAGTGTTGTCCCCGGTCTGAAAAACGTACCCATCTCATGGCAGGAGAAGCCTTTTCATATTACTACATTCAGCTTTCTTTCTTTCACCCCCCAATCCTCCACCCCAAGAGACATTTTTGCTGAAATGAATGTGAAAAGGACTGCAGGGTCCTCCCTGTTCAATTTCCCCCAGAGGAACAGAGCAGGAGGTGTCTCTGTGAATCCAGATGCTGAGGTGTGGAGGACACTCTGGGGGTAGAGAAAGCTCAGGGCACAAGGGCTGATCACTTTGGAGTAGGTTGGACACTTTGGGTCTGGAAAACCACCAGGTGCTGTCTCTTTGAACCCTGGCTAGTTTCGGTGTCTATGATTGTGACCCCGGCCCTTTTGGACTGGGATGGAGGGTGGACTGGGGTGAGGAGAGTATTAGTCTCCCCCTGGTTGGTCAGATCTCAGCCAGAAAAGAAAGCCAGAGATGTGTCCTCTCTCCCTTCCTTCACCGCCTTCCCCTTCTCTCCGATTCCAGCCTCTTCCTCCCTGGTCTCTCCCCTCTCTCCAGCCTCTCCACCCCCCCTCCTTCGTTCTGCCCTCTCCTCCTCTTCTCCCTCCTCTCTCTCCTCTTTCCTTCACAGAGGACCTCAGCCTTCTATCAGAGAACAGATTTCTTCTGAACAATTTGCCTCCCTCCAGATCGGCGCTGTCCAACGCCATGTTCTGTGGTGGTCGAGAAGTCCTCTCTTTGTGTTGTCCTACAGAGTAGTGGCCAGCTGCCGGTGGCCAAAGTTCAAAGGAACAGAATTTTAAAAAGAGTTCTTTAGCTCTCATTCTGTCACCCAGGCTGGAGTGCAGTGGCGTAATTACGGCTCACTGCAGCCTCAAACTCTGGGCTCAAGTGATCTTCCTGCGCCAGCCTTCCAAGTAGCTGGGACTACGGGCATGCACCACCATGCCCAGTTAATTTTTATAATCTTTAAATTTTTTGTAGAGGTGGGGGAGGTCTCACTATGTTGCCCAGCCTGGTCTTGAACCCCTGGGCTCAGGTGATCCTCCTGCCTTGGCTTCCCAAAGTGCTGGGATTACAGGCATGAACTACTACACTTGGCGGAATTATTTAATTTGAATTAATTTAAATTAAAATAGCCACATGCAGTTAGTGGCTACTGTAGTGGATACCAGAGCTCTGGATGATAAGAAGTGCTGGACTCCTGGGAAGTCCCTGGGGGCGCCCCCACGCTTGTTCGGGCTGCATCCCTTCCTCTGGTGCCACTGTGTGGACTCAGGGTATCTGCTGTGCCCAGCCTCCTGTACAGCACCCGTGAGAGGACACAGAGGCCTGGGTTCTGGGCTTGGACCTGGGCGACCCTGGGCAAGTCACCTCATGTGTGGGTCTCCATGGCCTCGTCTGTGAAATAGTGAAGATGATTTCTTGTAAGGCTCAAGGTCTGTGTTTCTTTGGGCAGGCGCCTGCTGTGATCAGAGCTGGGTGAGCCAGTGTGAGCAGCAGGGTGAGTGGGGTATGCATGGCTGTGCATGCACAGGGGGGTGGGGGGTGAGGGGTGAGAGTGGGACCCTAGGGGAGGTTGCTTCTCATGCTGGCGCTGCCTCACTGAGCAGCCTGAGACTAGGAAAAGGGTTAAAGGATTCACAGTGGGAAGGCTGCAGCCTGACTCCGCTCCTGGCCAGCGTTTGCCTGCTGCCTGGCCCTCGCTGTTCCAACGATGGACTTCCTTCCTCTTTGGCCATAAAAGTCTCCCGGAAAGCCTTCCCACAGAGGCCCCAGGGGCTTTCTCGTGGAATGTGTGAGTGTGTGCTCACACAAGCACTGAGGAGCAGGAGCCCAGAGCCGTGTGCTGGCTCTCCCACAGAACTGTGGGCCCTGGCACTGGAGGAGAGGTTCATCCCAGCTCGGGTGGAGAGCGGAGGAAAGGCTGGCCCTTGCCTGGACTCAGGCCCTGGCTTTTGCAATGCTCAGACTCTTAGACAACTTGAGCAACTGGGGCACAGCCACACACATGTGCACACATAGGCAGGCACACACCCATGCAGGGAGGTGTGAGGAAGGGAGGCCACCCATGCCAAACTCTGCCTGCAGGTCTCCCCAGATCTGGAGGGAAAAGGGGGGTCCTCCTCCAAGAGAGGGCTGTGCTTAGGCTGCTTAGGTGCGATGATGGCTCCAAGCCTATGGCTGAGGTCGGATGGATCACTGAGAGGAGCCCCCCAGGGTGAGGGGACAGAAGCCCATCAGTCCATACTGATGGAATGTGGCTGCAGTCTGGAGAGAAGAACTTTCTCTTCCTGCCCCAGAAGGTGCCCAAGCCTCGGGGATGCTGGGTCACAGAACCCGCCTGGCAGAGAGTTGCATCAGAGCGAAACTGCGTGCTGGATGCCTGGGGGGAGAGGGCGCTGAGGACCTGTGATCCTCATTTCTCAACCTTCAGCTGCTCAGGGTCAAGTCCTTGGGCTCTGCTTGCTCTTCTTCCCGTCCCCAGCATTGTTCTGTGCTAGATCACACATGATAGGGTGGGCTGGGGGGAGAACGAAGAGGGGGTGTGACTCAGAGGTCACCAGGCTGTCAGCAGCCCTGAGTCACAGGGAGGGCGGGGAGGTGGGTAAAACAGCTTCTGGTAGTCTTGGGGTTCCCTATAAGCAAGAGCATCCCAGAAAAATACAGCTCTGCAAGAAGCAGGCTAGGCCTCTTCTCGGCCACCAGGACACACCCCAGGAGAACAGGAGACGTCTCCATGAGTCCTGGATGACCTAGGGGCAGACTTGCCTGCCAGCAGGGGGTTGGCCCAGGGACCCCTTGGGTAGCTCTGAACTCTGTGATTCTGCACAGAGGCCTCACCGCATCAGTGCTTTTTGCTCTGTGTACCCAGATGAGTCTGCTTTGAATTTGGGTAGTCCCATTGCTGGTACTGGGGAAATGGCAGTCTGGGGTCAGGGGACTGAGATGGACGTGGGATGTGGGAACAGGAGTGTCCCACAGCACCACTGGAGTTTCTGCATCTGCTCCAGGACTCTTGTTTTCCTGGAAGTAGGAAGGAGAGTGGGGATGGCTGGAAAGTTCTGAAAATTGCCTTGTGCTTATGTATGGTCTTGGCAAGAAAGCTGTGGGGTGTGGTCCTCCTTTAGCATAGCTGACAGCCCTGACTTCCCATAATACAATGATTGGGAGGCTGAGGACTGGTTACTTGGTACTTCCTCTGTGTGTCTCTGTGGACCTCTCTGAGGCTCTTGTTTTAGCTCCATAGGCAAGAGATCCCATCCATGTAATGTCAGCCTAGGGGCACAGCTGTCTTCCTGGGCTCACAGCCTCCACCTGCCCAGCTAGAGCCGGAGAGCCATGCCCGCCCCAGGCCCTGCATCCCTTCCCTTCCCTGACAGGGGTGTCACCACCAAGGGCATGGCCACCAAACACAGCATGTGGATCAAGTCTCTGAGATGGCCCTCATTTGCTCGCTGTCTGAACAGAGCATTTTCGTTCCTTCCCTTCCTGTGAGCGGATTCCCCATCCAGGTGGGTAGCTGCGGCCAGTGGTGCAGGCACCAATGAGCTGCAAGGGAGGTCAGCCATCCTTTAGCCAGGTCCCCTCCCCCTACCTTTTACAGAGGAGCAAATTCACGGCCACGGCAGCCACAGGACCAGTCACGGGCATTGGTGTGGGTCTAGAACCTACCTCTCCCGATTTTCAGCTTGTGATTCTTTATGATGAATTGATACTTTCATTTTCCCAGGGGCTTGGATGTACAGGGGACTGGAATTGGGAAAAATTTATCTGGGCAGAAGTTTTTCTTCTTCCAAAATTGAGGTGGATGGTTCTGGGCACACGGCTGGTGCTTCGTAGATACTTGTTGATCTGCCCATCGGGGTGACTCCTGTTTCACCTTCTATGGGAAGGACGGGAATACCCCGTGGGAACTTTTTTTTTTTTTTTCCTTCACTGTTCTCATCCTTGTGATTGCATTCCGGCTGGGCAGTTGGAAAGGAGGGTGTCAGATGGGCCACGCCCCCATCCCTAGGGTCATGCTTGTCTCTCTCTCAGCTCCTCTCAGCACTAAGACCAGAGCAAAGGGGTCGGTCTGTGCAATACAGCCACCCTGACTGACTGTTAGAGAAATAAACAAGATGCTATTGTGCCAAGGGGAGAAGAGTTACATCAAAAGTATCTCAGAGAGGAAGAAAGCCAAATTTCTTTTTATATGAGATGCAGGGATAGGGGGAGAGAGAGAAAAAATGCCTGGATAATTAACTTAATAGGTTTCTTAAAGAATGCCCTTGTGAGTGATGTTAAACACATTCAAGTGTTGACAAGAAGGCATTGAACTTCACGCCCACGCAGCGGGCAGAAGCATGCTCTCGGCTCCAACACACCTTCTTTGTCTGAAACTTGTGGTAAAACTCAGTGCTGGGTTGTGAAATCTGTCCCAGGGAATCTGTGCTGCAGGAGCTCCAAGGTCAAGACCCATGCTTCTGGGTAGGGTTGGGGCTGGCAAGGGTGACCACTCTGAACTGAAATCCCACAGGTAGGAGAGCAGAGGAAGAGACCCTCAAGTCAGATGCTCAGAGATGCTACCATGCCTGGGAGAGACCTAGGAGCTCTAGGGCTCCCAGGATAACCTGCCACTCTTGGGGGGGGGGTCAGAACCAGCCTCTGCTTCTTCCCTGCAAGGCCCAGTTGCCTTGAGAAACAGGTCTGATGTCCAGGAGCATGTGTGAGACCCTAGATCTTCCATATCTTGATGAATTAGGGGAGGAGGCCAGGTGAATGTGTGAATGTGGATTTTCCCTTTCTCCTGAATCTGCGGTAGATAGAGGGGCCCCAAATCATTGATGGGCTGGTGAAACAGGAGGCTCTGCACTGGAGGAGGAGGACGGGTGGTGGTGGTGGTGGTGGGGTGTGTGTGTGTGTGTGTGTGTGTGTGTGTGTGTGGTGCATCTATATATTTGTATTTACAGAACACTTTGGGTTGCTCTTGATTGAAACTGCAGGAACATAAATCACTGTTTCTAAAACAAAGGAGTCTCCTCTGCCAGGCAGCCTGCCTCAGAGGCCCCAGATCCGAATAGGGCCCCTGGCCTCTTCGCCTGCTGCTGGCAGATTAGCCTGCCTTCCCACTGGCTGTCACCCGCTCCTCTCATCATCAGCCACCCGCTCAACATCCTCTCTTATTTTTTTCTTTTTTTGAGACAGGGTCTCATTTTGGCACCGAGGCTGCAGTGCGGTGGTGTGATCATAGCTCACTGCAGCAGCCTTGAACTGCTGGGCTCAAGCAATCCTCCCACCTCAGCCTCCCGAGTAGCTAGGACTACAAGCACACACCAACCATGCCCAACTAATTTTTTTAAAATTTTTATATTTCATAGAGTTGGAGTCTTGCCATTTCCCAGGTTGGCCTCAAACTCCTGGCCTCAAGCAGTCCTCCCACCTTGGCCTCCCAAAGTGCTGAGATTACAGGTGTGAGCCTCCCTGTCTGTTACCTTAGGCCCAGGCTTATCAGGAGATGGGGGTTTTCAGGCTGGAACCTGAATCTCAGAGACTCTGTCACAATCACAGTGCCCAGATTCCAAAATGAAAAAAACAAAACAAAACAAAACAAACAAAACAGATGACATGAATGGCTTTGTGAAAGAACTTCTCTTTCTTAGATACTTTACCAAGCAAAGCAACCTAAGTCTACAGCTGCCTGGCCATAGACCCTGTGGAAGCTCACTATAAGGGAGCAATCCAAAAGGCCTGAATCCACATCCTTGGTTAACAGGTTTCCAGCCTGGGAGATGGACCTGCATCGCCCCTTGCCCAGAGTCACATACCAAGACCGCGAGTGTTTGCGTATGCAGTGGGGACAGTGGGGTGAACTGGAATTTCTCCTCATTTACAAGCGGTGGTCACGGAAGGGTCAGAAAGTCTGGGCTAGCTCTCTGCTCCTGTTCTTGGCCCCAGCCCTTGTTCTGGGGGCTCATTTCTGCCTGCAGAAGCTGTTCCCACCGAGGTAATGGCACTCTTCTGGAGATGCAGGATTCCAGAATTTGCACGTGCTCTTAAGGCATTTCTGTTTCTAGGAAAAGGGAAGAGGCTGTCGTCTCTCTGCCTAACTCCCCACGCATTAGGACGCGATATTCAAGAAAAGGCTGTGGGCTCAGCTGAGGACGCCTGTTAATGTTACAGTCCATTTTCTCCTTCCTTCACCACCCATCCCTTCTCCATGCTGGAGATATATTCCTGCCACGTCTTCTCTTTTCCCCATGGCCCAAGTTGAGTTTCCTAAGGGCAAATGGAGAGGGTTAATCGGATTCCCCCCTTGCCTGTTTGGCCCAGGTGTGTGGTCAGGGACATATCCTGGCAGCTTAGTTCAGCACACACTTACTGAGTGCCTACCAAGTACCAAGCCAGGGCTGGGTGCACAGGGGATACAAAAATTAATCGTCTCACATCTCCTGAAGTGTTTATTCTGTGGGAACCGCACAGCTGCCTGTACCATCCCTATGCTCCCAGAGAATAGGTGCTCCCTGCTCAGGAGCCAGGTGGGAGCTGTGAGCATCCCAGAGACAAGCAGATGTCCAGAAACTCTCTCTCAGCAATGTAGACCCTGCCTTTCAGCACCGAAACCGGTGGCGGGGGAATGGGGGCACATGTGGACTTCAACAAGGAGACTGCAATCAAGGTGGGAGAGCTTTGTGAATCAAACACTCTTGAAAATATAATTTTCTTTCCTGGGATATATCTGGCTTGAGTGAGGCAGCCTTCTTTTAATCTTGACAAAATAATGAAATCAGATCAGTGACGCCTGGGTTTTTCACGCAAACATATGATGCTGGGCAGCTCCCACGACTGTCAGAAGACTGAAGTTGAACTTCAAGGCAGTGTCCTCCAGAAGGTCCTGGGCCAAGTCTCCACCTCGTTGAAGCCCTTCCTGGGCCACCACTCCTTGTGAGGAAGTGGGGAGGGCGGGAGCCAGGGTCTGGCGCTTTCCTGGGCTGGTGGCTGCCTCAACATCGGCTTTGGGATGAATCTCAGGACCAGACTTCCCCGCCCCTGCGTGGGAGGTGTGAGGGGCTAGAACTGGGAGGCAGGAAGTGAGCGCAGATGGGCTGCCGCCGGGACAGCTGTGCGGGAAACAGAGCTCATCTGTCTGGGCGTGAGTGGAGCCCCTCCCCACAACCCCTGCTGATTCTACACGTTCGTTCGAGAGGGTGTGGGCTGAGTTTGGGTTCCAGATGGGGAAGAAGATGGGAAAGTCTGATGATAGAGCAGGAACGAGGGGTTGCTGATGGGGTATGTTCGGATGGAGGGAGAGGAGGGATGAAGAGAACGTGGAAAATGGAAGCAAATAGATTAAATTTTATCTTTCTCAGGATGGGCTCTGGGCTTTCAGTGGCTCTCTAAGCCCCAGGGTCTGATGTCTTTTCCTCTGGGAAGCTGCCCTAGACCCCTGGCCGCCACACTCAATAGGGTGTTCCCACCACACTCTGCAGGCTGTCAGTATCTTACATCGTAGCTCTGAAAGTCCCTGGGATCACTGATAATTTTTCTGCCTTACCTACCAGAGTGCAGGTGTAGGAAGATCAGAGACTTTGCCTCTATGACTGAATCCTCACTCTATAGACATGTGTTGAGTGAATGAATGATTTTATGGCCTTGACCAACACAAAATTTTCTATTTAATCCCTTAATTTTTCTCCAATTGGTCTTAAATATTAGATGCCTGGGAGATCTTTGGGAGTTAGAAGCTAGAGTAGATTTCTCATCAGAAATTGGCCAGCAGGCCTGAGAGTGAGTGAGCCTTTTACTCTTTTCAGGGAGCAAAGCAGAGAGGAAAGGCTTGTTCTAGAAACTGCACACCCTGACTTGGCTTCATGGCCATTTGTGTGGCCTCCTTCAGGTGGTTGCTCTCCCTCCATGTGAAGGTGTCACCTGCCTGATACTGGGCCAGCTAGGCGGGAAGTATGGATCACACAGACCTCCACGGGCTCAGGAGGCTGACAGTTTCCCCATGTTCGTCCCCTCCCTCACCTCTCTCCTGTTTTCACAGTGTAATGAAAGGATGTGGGAGTCTGAGGTCCGTCTGTACTGTGTTTCCCTGGGTGAGTCAGTTTTCCTCTTTGGGCTTCAGTGTTCTCATCTATAGAATGGGAGAGCTGGACTGACATTCCTGTCGGCTCTTAACTAACAAGAATCTGGTAGGCTAATAAGGAGGGAATGTGGTCCTTGGTGGTTATCACTGTCTCCTGAGGGCCTGGGCTGGGGGTTTTCTCTTAACTTGGGCTTGGGAAAGAGAGGAACAGCATAAGAGGCCATCACCCAACTCCTGGGTTTTGAACCCACTCCTGGGTTGACCCGCTGCTATAACGGTGATTCTTCTTGGATGATTTAGTCAAGTCTTGCTTGGAGTCCGAATATCTGCTTGAGTGACTCTTAAATGTTTCTCAAACTTCTGCTCCTGGCTTTCTGTTATCTAGAGAGTATAACAGAAATGCCAACAGGCAGGCAGGAAGAGCTGAAGTTCCCAGGGCTTGGAGCCAAAACAATATACTCCTTTCTTTCTTTCTTTTGAGATGGTGTCTCACTCTGTCGCCCAGGCTGGAGTGCAGTGGTGCAATCTCAGCTCACTGCAACCTCCACTTCCTGGGTTCAAGAGATTCTCCTGCCTCAGCCTCCTGAGTAGCTGGGATTACAGGCGCCCACCACCACACCCAGCTAATATTTGTATTTTTAGTCGAGATGGGGTTCCACCATGTTAGCCAGGCTGGTCTGAAACTCCTGACCTCAAGTGATCCGTCTGCCTTGGCCTCCCAAAGTGTTGGGATTACAGGCGTCAGCCACCGCGCCTGGCCAAAACTGTATACTCTTTTCTAACATCACTTTTGTCATCCTCACCACCACCATCATCATCACCATCCATTACTGATATTTTTAGACATTTATTGTTCTTTTTTCAGCCATGTGCAATGGGTGAGGACATCGGCATGGAAGGTGGCCGCAAGAAACCTGACCCATCCTGGGCATTTGGGGTTGAGCCTGGCTCTGCCAACCTTTGCACAAGGTTTCAGTCTTACTCTGAGCAGGAAATGGAGCCACTCGCTTAGAGCCCCTCCCTCTGAACACGCTTTCCCCTCTGGAGGAAAATCACTGCAGTCCCAAGCTTCTGCTACTGCCATACACATGGGTCTTATTCATCTTTGCAGCTCCTACAATACATCCACTGGGACCACAACTAAAGGTGCTTGCTAAATGCTTACTGATAATAATACTTATAATGCTGTATCATAATAGATTCAGCGGGGAAGCGGGACTGGAAGAGGACAGGGGGACACTGAGCTGCCCTGAGCTGAGATTCATATTTAACTCCTTGTCTGAGCATCTTCTGTGCTCAGGCCAGAGCGACAGCCTTGTGAGGCTAGCGTGGGATGGTCTGGAGACAAGGTGGCGAGACTCAGGCAGGAGGTGAACAGCTGGCGCCTCCTTCTGGCTCCGCAGGGCTGGAGCAGGGCTGGGGAGGGCGGGCTTGTGCAAGAACCTTTGCCCCTGGGCTCCCAGGATGTGACCCACCCTGCCAGAGACCCTTCACCCCTGCAGAGCTCCAACTCAGGGGAGCCAACGGCGGCGAGCGAGGGAGGCTGTTGTGTAACTGACTGAACTCCTCGTCAACACTGATGAGTAATTCCGATAGCCTCGGCCAGTTGTGGCTGATTCTCACACCCTCTGCTGGATGCAACTCTCCACTTCCTCCCTGGCCCTGGCCCCAGCCCCAGCCCCACCAATCTCTCCCATTCTCCAGTGCTCCTTCCCCCCATGTGGACTGGGGATGCTTGGGGAAGCAAGCCTTTTCTAGGTGCATCCAACCCCCAATCTTTGTGTCCCTTCCTGCCTTAAAAAGATGCCAGGAGCAGATTGTCCACTTCTGTCTGTATCAAAACTCACTTTCTTGGGGGCTCACTGAGGCCCTTCTTTTTCTCCTGGGTAAGGGAGAAAAAAGTGGTTGCTGGTGGGCTGGGAGTTTTGGCTTGCTAAGCCTGAGACTGCTGAGTTCAGAAATCGTGGGGGCTGAACTCCACCACTGCCCAAGGGAAAGGGACCCAGGGAAATCTAACCTCCCTCAGTCCCTGGACTTAGGAGCCCTGGCCCTGTGGGTTGCAGGTTCCCTGGGTGATGCTGGGGAAAAGGCCTGTGTTCACTGCCTCAGTTCCAATTTTTCTTTTGCAAAAGGAGGTGCTCAGAATGCCCAGCCATCCCCACTGCAGAAGGCACTCCTGGAAGGGCACAGGTGGAGGCCATTTGCATTTATCTGGAGACAGTTCACGGAGAAACACAAAGAGGTGTCCCGACAAGACAATAGTCTTGTCCCCAGCAGTCGTCATAATGAGCGCTCCTTTTAAAATCCTTAACCAATCAACCTGACTGTGGTTGGAATTATTTTCATTTTATAGGTGAGGAAACTGAGGCCGAAAGTGACTGGGTGGTTTGCTAAAGCTGGGAAGTAACAGCTGGGGTTTGTACTCACACCGTGGTGACTCGGATGCCCAAGCCGGTTCTGACACACTGCCTTCCCATGACATTCCCAGGACGGGTTCCTGAGGCCGTTGGAATGCTTGCACATCTCAGCAACTTCATGGCAACTGCCCAACTCGACCCAGAAGATAATACTACCTTGTACTCCCCCTGCTGCTTCCTTCCACCAGGCGGCTCGCAGACATGACCTCATTCCCTCTCCCAGAGTCCCGTAGGGGTGAAGGACGGGGTGGGGATTGTTAACTCGGCTTCCTACGGAGGGAAGGGAGGCTCAGAGAAGGACGCTGGCCCACCTTGGGTCATCCAGCTTGCTAGTGGGAGAGCCAAGACTGGAAATGAGGCTTTCCTGCCCTCCGGAATAGTTCTTTAGCATGCTGGATGTGAGCTAGAATCACCCAAGATGCAGCAAACTGGGGTACTCCCCTTGGGGGTGACTCAGGGGCTGAAACAGCTCCAAGAGAGTTGGGTTTGTGCGGAAAACAGAAAGCCAAGATGCATATAAATTCAATCCGTATGAAAAGAGCAGGGTGGCCTGGGAGGAGTGATCATCGCAGTGCTCCGCCTCCTGCCCAGCCGCCGCACAGCCCTGCCTGGGCCGCTCTTGGTCTCTCTGTGTCCAGCTTCCCTGGCCAGATGCCCTGGGGGCCAGAGCAGCCTCAGTGTGATGGAAAGAACACTGGCCTTGAGGTCATGGGGCCTGGGGAGGATATTCACCAGAGGCCCTTAAGTTAGTCATTTGAGCTCTCAGCTTTTCCATTTTTCATTCAAAAAATGGGGACTCCAGCTCCGTGAAAGAGACATTGTGTGTGAAACATTTCATCACAAGCTGTGAAGCCTGCAAAGAGAAAAACTACTGGTGTTTCCTGTAGCCTGATTTCATCTCTACTAAACACTATTTTGAAAGTGGTATTGAAGCTGGTGGGTCACACAGCAGGACGGCTTGAGCGTCCGTCCGTCTTCCCTCTGGTGACCCTTTCACTTGGTGTCTGTGGTACCCAGTGCCTGGCACTGAATGTTCCTGGGTGGCCCTGTGGTTCGGCAAACGTTCTGGAAACGCTCAGGTAGTACATATTTGAGGCTTGGTGGGCCACATACGGTTTTCGTCACATGTTCTATGTTTGCGTCTTTTCTTACAACCTTTTGAAAATGCAAACACCATTCTCAGCTCACAGGCCCTACAAGAGCATATTTATTGGGACTGCAGGCTGTCATTTGCTGGGGGCTGGTTTACCTCGTGGAAAGCGGGTGGTAGGAGTTTGGAAATGGACAGCAAAGCCCGAAGCCCGGTTTTGCACTTGCCTGTCCGTGTACCGTTAGACCACTCACTTTGCCTGCCCCAGACTTCGTTTAATGGTCTGCCCTATGGCTCTAATGATGCTTCAGAGGCTGTCATGAGAATCACACGCACACCGTAGCAGGCTCTCAGCAGATGGGAGCTGATGTCATTGCTTCTGTCCAGCACACATGAGAATGCAGGGTCCAGGGCTGGCCCACCCCGTCTGTGGTGTGGTGGAGTAGCGGACAGCGCTATCCTAGGGCCTGGGGTATTTTATCACGGAACCAATGCCTTGCCTTGGATGGGAGAGGCCCCTAGGCTGGCGTGTCATGAGGGAAAGAGAAGTGAAGTCCAGGGCTCATGTCAGGAGCTGGTCAGTGCACACTGGGGAAGCATGGAGAAGTGGAAGCCAGGGGAGGGAGGACCATGCGCAGGGAGTGAGGGAGCGCGGGTGGGAGGAGGACCATGGGAAGCAGCTCTTCACCTGTTTGGACAGCTGTGATGGGCTCTGCTGGCCTTGAGGGAGCGACCCTGGGGGCCTAGAGTGGCCACGGCAGTCTGGTGGGCTCAGGGGAAGGTCGGGGGTAGATGCGAGGCGCTGGAGACCTGGGCCCCAATACTGACTTTGTTGTTGGCAGGGGTAGGGGCTGGGAGTCTTTGAGGCTGGAAGAGATCCCACATAGACCGAGGCCCAAGGAGGCTCAGGGCTTTGCCAAGAGAGGATACCCGGGGAATACCCAGTCCTCTTGAGTCCTGGCTCCTTGTCAAGTGAAACCTTAGAGCCGGACAGTCCTTTATTTTTATTTTTTCTGAACAAAGGGTGGACTGGAGTAAGCTCTCCCCATAATAATGAAAGTGATCATGTCCCGAGTGCCTTCTGCTTACCAGGCACTGTGTCGGACCTTCGTGAACCTTGGCGCCTATCCTCTCCACAACCCTCTGCCACTGGGAGGGGTGGAGGTGCCCACTCTGTCTCAGGGTCGCGGGGCTGGAGCTGGGGTGAGAACTGGCTGGAATCAGTGGTCCTGCCTTCTCCATGCCCCACCATCTCCCCGGGAGCCCAGCTCTGCCGCGCGCAGGTTCAAGTTGCAGTAGGATACCCAGGTCGAGGGGGTTTGCGATCTTGATTCCTTTCTTTTTGAGAAATACAGAGAGAAGCAACTGGTTCCTCAAGAAGACCCCATCACCACCCAGCCATGGAGGCTTGGAGTGCTCCCCTTCTGCATACCTGTGCTGTCTCATAGCTGGTTCTGAAGGGCTCAACTGGGAACAGCGGACACGGAGCTCAAGGCAGTGTCTCAGTGTTTGCTCATTTCTGCACCCCCTGGCATCTGTGTGTGCCCTCCCTCTATCAGACAGCACTTCTGTCACTTGTCTCCTGGTAAACTTCTATTTAGTCCTTTCAAATGCAGCTCAGATATCACCGCCTCTGAGAAGCCTTCCAAGACTACTCAGGCACGGGTAGTACTTCCCTCTTCTACCTTCAAGCATTTTGATTGTGCTCCTACCGTTGCACTATTTTCAGGAACAAACATTGCTTGAGCACTTACTACACCCTAAGTTTTGTGCTAGGCACCTCACCACATTATCTCACTGAATAGTTACAAACCTATGAGCCGGTTGTTCTTATCCCCATTTTATAGACAGAGAAACTGAGGCTTAGAGCAGCTAAATCACCTGGCGAAAGTCACCTGGCTGCTGAGTGTTAAGACTGGGAGATGAACTTAGGCAATTTGACTCCAGTGCCCCTCTCCTAACCACTAAATTATTTTGCCTCCTTTACATGACTTAAAATTGCCCCAAACTGTAATTACACATTTATGGGTCTGGTAAATGCCTCACAAACAGAGACCATGACTTACTTATCTTTGCTGTCCTAGAATGTAGCACATAGTACAATGCATACAGTAGGTGCTGGGCGGATGCATATGGGATGAACAGTGAACGAAGAGATTTGAGGCTGCTGATGGAAGGTGAGTGGCTGAGGCCAGAGAAAGGAAGATGGCGGGGGGTGGGGGCAGTGAGTGGACTGTGTGTGTGTGTGTGTGTGTGTGTGTGTGTGTGTGTGTGTGTGTGGTGGGTACGGGGAGAAGGCTCCGGAGGTCTGGGAAGGAAGGTAGTTCCTACAGGGCCTGTGTCATGCCATTTTGGAATCACCAGCCTACTACCTAGTAAGCATCTTCAAAATGCTAGGAAGTGCTTCAGACATGGGCATTCTAAGTCCACAATGAAAGAAGGCTTGTTCAAATCCCTAGACAACGCACACAGGAGTTGCCTAGACCTCAGTTCTTGCAGGATGAACTCTGGGAAAGGTTCCCCCTGGAGGTGAGGTCTGGATCACATGACCTTGAACATGACTCTGAGCCTTGCTGGCATTCTTTGGGTCTAGGGTGTTCAAGGAGGTTTCGTGCACAGAGTCCCCTGTACATTGGTCCTCTCTTGCACCGTGTGACTCTGTCACAGCAGCCTGGGTTCCAAAGGAAGTGAGCTCTAGGGCAAGCGGGGAGCCACACATCAGATCTCCATCTCCTCCTGGCCCTCTCTGCCCATGGCCCACAGAAGGTGGGACCCTGCCATGTCCCAAAGCCTGGAGCCTCCCCAGCAAGCACAGGTGGGCTGTGAGGTCATGCTTCCCAGATCTGAAAAGAGACAGCTGTCACGTCTTACAGGTGGGCCTGCCCTGGGGAGCTGTGGGGTGGGCTGCGTGTGTGTGAATACCTCTAGCCTTATTCACAGTCCCCTCTGGGGGCCAGGGGCACCCCTTGATGCCAACCGGAAAGTACTTATCTTGCCCGGAAGAGGTCCAAAGCGTGTGTGGCTGCTGACATGGCGAGGGAAGGCTAGGGGGAGGCGGGGGAGGCGGGGAGAGCGAGAAGACCCCCCTGCAAGCCGTGTTCATACAAAATGCATTTCCCAACGTATCCCTCTGGCCTGTCGGAGCCCCTTCTGCTCACTGCTCTGTTTATACATGATAGACAACTAATTAACATCCAAACCTCTTGAAAGGTCTTTTCAGAGGTAATGTTCTGACAGATTATGTCAGCAAGGAGCACTGATTTGTCTAAGCATGATCACATTGTTTCAGATTGAATGAGGTGAATATTAAACTGCTTTAAATGTACTCTTCATAAAGTACTAATTACACACTCCCAAGGGAGAACAGCCAAGGAATACTAAACAGCAGAGAAGTCAACAGAGGGTTCTTTTTATAGTATGTTGCTGGGCTCTGTGTTTTTCTGTCTCCTTCTTTCTTGCTCTCTCTCTTTCTCTTTTTTTTTTTTTTTTACAGTAAAATCACAGCACGCTAAAGAATACACATTTATAGCACAATGCTTCTCATCTAATTATATGGCAATCATTAGTTTTAAGCTGGATGCATTATATTTTCTTTGATATATTATGCCTAAGGCATAACTCTGCATTTATTGTTGCTACTGGCAGCTTTTAGCTCCCCACCCGAGCCCCCTTTTCCAAGCCCCAACTCCTCTCTGCCCCTCACCTTTTGACAAATTATTTAACCCCTATGCTAGTTTGCTTATTGTCTCAGAAAAAAAAAAACACACAATTTAAATCGGCAAAAAAAAAAAAAAAAAAAAAAAAGGAAAACAATACACCCTTCATTAATTTAAAGAAAAGAAATCGCATGTGTTCTGGGGAGCTGTGTAATTTTTATTAACCAGGTGATGTCCTGAATACACAATTTCTCCCTCCCACCCCAGCGAATTTTCTTTGCAACAAATTCCACCAGATCACACTGAATTCCCTCTTGGCTGAGCCTCCTTGTCCCTCAGGGAAAGAGATATTTATATGTATATAAATATATATCTAGAAAAGCAACACAGGGTGGAAAACCATGTGCCAGAGAGCATTCCTTCAAAGTGCCTATCCAGAGACGTAGTCAGAATGCTGCTCCGTCAGTTTTTCTGGGCCTCTCTGACACTAGCCTTTGCCCATGGTTGAGAAAAACCAAGGTCAATTTTGAGGTGCCCTCGTCTCTCAGATTCTCAGTCTCGAAGGGAGGAAGAGGCCAAGTTCCTTGGGGATGGATGATACTGACCCATCTGGTTTCCTCTCGGTCGGGCCTCCAATTCCCATGCCACTGGAGAGCAGAGAGACTGCAGTTCTCTGAGAGGTAGAATTACTTCTCCGTAAGTGGCAAAGTGGGGTCGTGTTCTCCCCTGCTGTGACTTTCTTTTTCCTCCCCACCCCCAAATCATAGAACTCTGGAGTCTTGGGGTTGAAGGCATCAGAAATTTCCTGTGCTCATTGTTTTCTAGCCAAGGAACCCTGGCTGAAAGCGGCTGTGCGTGTCCCTTAATATCACAGACTGCCTGCGGTCAGAACTGGACTCCAGCTTTCTGACTCCTTTACCAGTGTCTACTTCAAACAGAGAAATTCCAAGAAACTCTTCCTATACAAGAATGACCAAGGGCCAAGGAGTAAAATGACAGCAGCAGCATCTTCTCTGAGGGCTGAAAGAAGTCTTTTTTTTTTTTTTTTTTTTTGAGATGGAGTCTCGCGCTGTCTCCCAGGTTGAAGTACAGCGGTAAGATCTCAGCTCACTGCAAACTCTGCCTCCCGGCTTCAAGCGATTCTCCTGCCTCAGTCTTCCAAGTAGCTTGGATTACAGGCACCCACCACCACGCCCAGCTAATATTTGTATTTTTAGTAGAGATAGGATTTTGCTGTGTTGGCCAGGCTGGTCTTGAACTCCTGACCTCAGGTGATTCGCCTGCCAAAGTGCTGGGATTACAGGTGTGAGCCACTGTGCCCCGCCGGAAGAAGTCTTAAACCCCTTGGCTTGCTTCTTGCATCCCACTCCACAATGTCCTCAAGCAAGGACTTGTTCAATCTTGGCTCTGGGCACTGCCCCCAACCCCCCATAGTGGTCCTACCATCATTGTGTATCTCATGGTTTAAAGTAAGAGTTTAAGAGCCGGGAATGCTGGCCCTAGAATGTGCGGTTTCAAATCTTGCACTGCCACTTCCCAGATCTCTGACCTTGGCTAAGACACCGAGCATTTCTTTGCCTCCATTTCCCCTGTATCTGTAAACTGGGAACAATGTGAGTGTCTGCTTCACAGGGAGTTGTGAGGAGGAGGCTAGGTAATATGTAAGAGCCGCCCAGCCTGCTAGGCTAACTATGGTTAGCTATCATTATTGTTAGAAAGCTCATCTTCTCAAATGAGCTCTTTCTCCCCCAAACAACTACCATGAAAGAACCATCTCGCCTCTAAGAACTACCATGGTTCTAGTTCTGCTCAGGGCCCCATAGAACAAGATTAATTTTTCTCCTACATGACTGCCTTTAACTATTTCATTCATTCATTGCACAACTTCTGCTAGGTGGCCCCTGCCTGCTGGGTACGTAGTGCTAGGTATGGAGAGAGCCATGAAGAAGACCTGGTCCCTGCTCTCAAGAGCCCACACTCCAGAAGGACGTGTAATTTGTCTTTGGACTTCTCTTCCCCAGGGGAAATGCTCATCAGTTTCTTCACATATTGATGTCAAGCCTTTCCTGGCCCATGTTCCTAATGTGAAATCGTCTAGAGAAATTTACCAAGCATAAAGAAAAAAATGGCAGTGAATCTGGGCTTCCATTACCCAAACATACTCTACAGCACCCATTACTCAGGAGACTGGGATTCTGTTGGGCTGGAATGGGCCCAAGTACGTTTTTTTGTTTGTTTGTTTTGTTTTGTTTTGTTTTGTTTTTGATTTTTTTTTTTTTAAAAACTCCCCACACATGAATCTAATGCACACACACATACACCCTCCATCCTGAATAAATGGAGAAGGATACACTCTTCTCTCCAAATGTGGATGTCCACCTCTTCCAGGGTCTCTCCTCAAGTAGTCCAGCTTACTCTCTGTGGAGGTGTTACTGGATACTCGAAGGTGCAAACTGCTGACCCGTGAACCCTCCAGAGTGCACTGAGTTAGCTGGCAGTCCCACTGCCCACCCCATATGCCAGCCAAAACCCAGAGACCAGGGCTGGCTTAGCAGGCGTGTGAGCACTGTAGCTGCATAATGCCCTGTGTTTGAAGGGCTTCATGTTTTTAATTTAATGTCCCATGGTTGCTGCCAAGTTCCTAGTAATTTCATCTTTGAATGTGTTTTTGGTAAGTGAAGTCTGATGGGACAGTGGAACATGTGGTGGGAATTTGGAGCCTCAGCTGGCTGATGCCACCTTCTGCGCTCTGTGGGAGCCTGGGTGCGGGTGCAGAGTGGAGATAAGGCATACACCCCATGGCATCTTAGAGTGGGACAAACATTGGCTGCTCCTATCCCCAGCTGACAACATTCAGTGGATGATTTGGCAGGGGTTTCTCAGCCAGCCCCAATCCAGGTTCCAAGCACATCTGGGCACGGAGTTTGCAATCCTTGGGTACACCTCCAGCCACGAGGACCAGTGGGTCACAGAGAAGAGGGGATGTACTTGCCCTCTCCCAGGCAGGGCCAAATCTCCCCCGGTCCTGCAAATTACAGCTTTGCCAGAGACGGAGACAAGTACTCCTTCTCTTATATGTACCTCTTTCCATCCGCCGGCTCCTCTTTCCTTTCTTTATCGTTTCTTTTCTTCTTTCCCTCCCTCCCTCCCTTCCTTTTCTTCCTTCCTTCCTCCCTCCCTCCCTTCCTTCTTTCCCTCTCTCTCTCCTTCTCCTTCTCTCTCTCTCTCTCTCTCTCTCTCTCTCGCTGAGACGGTGGATGCGATGGCCAGGCTGGAGTGCAATGGCGCAATCTCAGCTCACTACAACCTCTGCTTCCCATGTTCAAGTGATTCTCCTGCCTCAGCCTCCTGAGTAGCTGAGACTACAGGTGCGCACCACCACACCCAGCTACTTTTTCTATTTTTAGTAGAGACAGGGTTTCACCATGTTGGCCAGGCTGGTCTTAAACTCCTGACCTCAAGTGATCCGCCCGCCTCTGCCTCCCAAAGTGCTTGTATTACAGGTGTGAGCCGCTGTGCCCAGACTAGGTCCTCAGTTTCTTAAGAACACCTTCTTTTAGGGATGAATATTGTTCCTTGTGAGCCCATGTCTGGACGACTGTAACCACCTTGGAGGGGCCTCACCTCTGTTCTCTCATCCGTCCCATCATGGATGCTGCCAAAGCTAGTGTAATAGAAAACAAATTCAATTTTTACCTTCTCCTGCTAAAACCCTGTCCACAAGATTCCCCATCTACTCCAGGATAGCATACAAACCCCGTGGTGTGCCCGTCGGTGCCTGCGAGCGTGTGCATAGGTTCTAAGCACCTAACAGGTATTCGCTCCCCGCTGTGGATGGGCTCTCTCCACAGCCTGTGGGTCGCCACCATTGGTGGACTTTGCACGACGCCTTTTCAACGCTCGACAACAAAACTGCATTTTATTCATTGTCAAACGCACAGCCTGACGCAGCGCCTGGCACAGTGTAGGTCTCTGATACGAAGTTTGGTGAATTTCCATGCAAGCATTGACCCTCAGCATTCAAGACCAAGAGAGTATAGACGTCACAGTGGAATCCAGGCAGTGAGGATGCTGCTTTTGAGGAAGAGCTTTTGCCTCACACCAACAGACACAGACAACCAGCTCCCTGGCCTGACCTGACGGACTCCCTAAGCACATCCTCTTCCCTGCCAAGCCTGCGTCTCCTTCCTCATCCTCACGTCACGCCCCTGGCTAGTCTTGTCATGGTGAGGCCACCTGGTGATGAGGATGTGGTGTGGAGGATGTGCTCTTCAGGGTGGGGCAGACCCAGCCACACACACCTGTGTGACTGTGGGTGGCGAAAGCCCACCGACAGGTCACACGCGTCTGAAAAATGCCAAAGTGGAAGAAGCTGGCCTTGGGCGATGACCAGTTCATAGATGGCCTCCGACCTCACGGAGCTTGCAGCCCAGCGGCGATACCATGACCCTCTGAGGACTGGCTTTCTCGCTCACAAAAGGAGCCTTGGAACACCCATTCCACAGACTAAAATAATGCAGCTAAGCTGCATGGCATGGAATAAACACCATGAAATTTCTGAACGGGCGTTCTTCCATAGCCCAAGAGGCACATCAGGAAGCTGGCCCTCAAGGGTCAGGAACACGTGTGCACCACCTCTCTGCGAGGATGTGAGCTGGTGCCTGTGACCCGTCCCTGCACCTGGCTGTGGTGGTAACCAAGAACGGAGCTGTAGGGGCCAGCGAAGGACATGCCAGCAGCTCAGGGGCAGCAGCAGCTGGGGCGGGGTGGTGGGGGCACGGAATCCAACATGAAGATGGGTCTTTTTTTCTCTAATACTTTGCTTCCTGTCCTGGTGTCACTTTTCTCAGCATGGCTTCTCCTTGCTCTTCTTGCTTCCAAACGCTCAGTACTTCTTGGCCACCAGGTGGGTCACGGCACAGGCTTTGGAGGAAAAGTCGACTAAGCTGGGCTTGCCTGATTGCCTCTGCAGGCTAACAGCTGTGTGGCCTTAGGTGAGTTATGTAACCTCCCTGTGCCTCAGTTTCCTCATGGACAAAGTGGGGGATAATGATACCATCCTCCTTACTTCACTGTGTGGGTCTAGACTGTGCCGTGCAAGTGTCTGGGTGGGACCTGCTTCCAATTCCTCTTTGAGCCGCGTGAAGAGGCGTTCTGGTTTTAACACATTCTCACCTGTCAGGAGGACTTGCATTCTCAAAGGGGACACTGGGGCAGCTTCATACAGCACAGTATAGCGACTGCGGCGAAGCTCTGTGGGGACGCAGTGGGGTAGAGGAAGGATATTTTGGGGGCAGGAAACGGCCTTCCTTGACTTCCAAAGTCACACCACTTAGACTAGCATTTCTCAGCCTCGAAGCCGGGATGCGGTGGTGTGGGACCAGCAGCTGTGAGCTGGATCACACGCGAATATATTGCTAATGGTAAAGTGCCGCTGTTTTCTAATAATCCCTGTCCCCCAATTTTTTTCTTTGTAAATCAGAGAGAATTCAGGACTATCCTTACAATGTTGTCATGTCCACTGTCATTCCTCCGTGATTTCTTGAGTGAGAAAAAAGAGGGCGCACCCCGGGGTTGAGAGCAGCCTGGGTGTGGATGTCTCCAGTCACGGATGGCCAGGAGTAAGCAGCAGTTACAAGCCACCACCAGGGAAAAGAACAGAACCGTGAAGGCATTTGGGAAATCGAGACACACTAGGTATGCAGCCCAGCGGGGGGAGAGAAGTAATCACTGCTTTCCACAACAGCACAGGCGATTCCTATGCTAGAATCCCATGATTCCATTGACACGACACTCAAGAACACGCCTGATTGACAGTGACAGGAGTCCAGAAAATCTCGCCTTGCAGGGGGATATGGACAGGGAGGAGGTGTGTGAGAGACTCCTGGGGTATTGAAAATATTTGCGATCTTGATGTCAGTGGTGGTTACTCAGATAAATGACCATGACGTTGTATGCTTAAGACCTGTGTACTTGATGTGTGATGTGTATACTTGTAGCTGTATTTGTCTTTTCTGAGATGGAGTCTGGCTCTATTGCCCAGGCTGGAGTGCAGTGGTGCGATCTTGCCTCCCAGGTTCAAGCGATTCTCCTGCCTCAGCCTCCCAAGTAGCTGGGACTACAGGCTCCCGCCACCGTGCCTGGCTAATTTTTGTATTTCCAGTAGAGACAGGGTTTCACCATGTTGGTCAGCCTGGTCTCGAACTCCTGACCTCAGGTGATCTGCCCTGCCTTGGCCTCCCAAAGTGCTGGGATTGTAGGTGTGAGCCGCGGTGTCTGACTTATAAATATATATATATATATTTTAAAGTACCTTGGAATTCCAGGCAAACACCTATAATGGTTTTCCTATGGTGTCTGTTGGAAATGCCCTAAATGTTTTAGGGTCTTGGGCAAAGACGGTGGGGTGATGGCAATAATGCAGGAGCCTGGGGGCACTGGAGGCCCTAGCAGGCCGTTTCCCCGGAGTGACTGCCCACGAACACTTCTCGTGCCCCTCTGCCCCCGAGTAGATGCCTTTGGGGCTGGCATCTCAGCCTTATTAGTGTCAGTGCTTGCAGAGACAGGACCCTCTTTGGATGCTTTATTTCTCCTGGCCACACAGACCCTAGCACAGTGAGAGCACGCATGCTACCACGGCGCGTTGTGAAGCATTTATTGCCTGCCGTGGTTTGGGGTGCTCATGGGAGCCTCCCAGGAGAGTCTGAGTGAACGAAGCCAAGCAGACGCCCCCATCCCCTGCCAATCCAAGGCCCCACGATGCTGAGGTGACAGCTCCTGGGCCTCCCATGTGGAGCTCATTTTGTTTGCTTTGTGTGTTACTTTTCACCCAGCCCTTCAGTTGCCAAGGAAACAGTGACGCAGCCTCGGGTGGGGCTTCAGCCCAGTCAATACGGAGGCTTTTGAGGCAATGGTTCAGGGAGGCCAGCAGGGTGCTGGGGAGGGTGGCAGAGAGGTAGGGGGTAGGTCAGGGCAGGATGGGAAGGGGAGTGGGGGCGGGCTTGTAGTTGGCCCGAAGACGGTGCTATCAGGAGGCAACATTCCACTCGGAGGCTCGGGAGACCCTCCCTTGGCTGTGTCACCAACAGATATGAGGCGGAAGGTTCTAGAGGCTGAGGGAACTACGCTTTCCCATCCTGGTATGTGTGTGGCCTGGGACAGTTGCTCCAGGGCTCTGCCAGATGTCACGCCGCTGCAGACCTCAGTCACATCAGGAGCTGGGCAGAGTGGGTTTCTGGGGACTGAGAGCATTTGTGGACGTTTGGGGAGGGGTTCAGCTGGAAACTAAGGTCTAGGCGGATCCTTTTGGTGTGAGAAGTAGCTCCTGTGTCCCCCAGGGACTATCTCCTTCCCTCTCCACCCTCATGTTGCCATCGCCAGTGGCATGGGACCCTTGGGAGCTCCCAGCCGGCTTGGCCTCAGCGCCCCCTCGGCACCTGCTCAGCCTCACACTCCCTGGGCACAACACTGAGGTCACTTCGGGTCCTGACTCCCTCAGGCCCATGCTCTTGGCGCCAACCAAGTAGCCCAAGTCTCCAGGCCGGGAGGCCACCTGAGGTCCAGCCCCCAGGGGCTTAGCTCAGAGCCTTTTTTTTGAAGGCTCCTCCAGAGAGGCAGGGTTCCCATTATGCCTGGCCCCGTCCCAGCAGCTCTGGATGCAGCCTTTTGGTAAAGATATTCTGAGTTCCGTTCTTAACCCTAAGCTGCCCTGCAGCCCGGTGAGTGAGCAAAGACCCTCTCTGCTGTGTGCCTCAGTTTCCATTCTGAGATCCTTCCTTTCCTGCTTTTCCCATGTCTTGCCTGCAGGCTAGGGAGGAGCAGAACAGAGCCTCTCCCCAGGCCCCGCCTCCCCACCCATGCCTGGTCTCTGTCATCTCCCCATCACCCAGCCTCTTTCTCCTTTATCACCCTTCCCAGTCACTTATCAAATTCTGTCAGCTCTTCCTTCAAAATGTCGCCAGCATATGTCCCTTCCTTTTTTAAAAAAATAAATTCCATTGTTTTTCTTCATATGAAAGAGAAATATGCTCAGTGTAGAAAATTTAGAAAATACCAATAACCAAAGAGAAAAGAGAAAAGCCACCCATCCTTCCTCCCGCTGTTGCTACAGTCATTATTTTGAGAGACACGAGTCAGTCCTAGCCCGTGCTCAGGAACCTGTACTTCCTCTTTGTTTTGTGACTCCCCTCAGGGTCCCCTGACTCTCTCCTCTTGTCCACTCCACCTCCTTTGCCGCTCTAACCTTCTCAAACTCTGCCTTTGAAACACTTCAGTTTCCTGCATGTCAAATTCCGGGCAGCCATCACCCCCCCGGAAGCAGGCGCCCCTCTGGGTGGAAGGCCAGAGGGTGGCAGGTCTGTGGCGGGCACCTTTGTGTGAATGAGGAAGAAGGCTCCTCTTCCTTGGGGCAGAGGAAGCTCCGGGACTGGGTCAGTGGCTTGGTGGACAGACAGCAGCTAGCTGGCAGCCCCTACCTGCCTCTGCAGCAGAAGCAGTCCACAGTGGTGGGAGGTGGGCCTGGCAAAACCTGCCCTCTGCCACGTGGTTGCAAAAACCTCCCTTATCAATTGCAGCCCCCCTTCCAAAGCACCTATCCTCCCTCACTGCCAGGCCAGCCTGGTCCTTGCTTCTCAGATGCTGTGTGTTCCATCCCCCTCCGACCTTAGCCGAAGCTGCACCCTGTCCTCCCTCTCCCTACCCTTCCACTGCGCATCCTTGGAGGCCCAGCCCAGAGGTCCAGGCAGGTCCTCTGAGTGAAACTGTGGGTGCAGTGGGGTCTGTGGGGAACGGGAGAGGGCCCGGGGTGGCCAGATCTTCCTACAGTTTCTTCAATTGTAACTATGTGATTTTTCAATGTCACCTGCTCATTCAACTCTTGAAGAGACCCTGCCCAGGCTGAGAGAAGTTATTCCATTTGTCCTCTGAAGATTTCTGTGCCTCTATCCCACCTCTCCTTGATCAGCCCTGCTCCTTACGCAGAGAAGCATGATGCTCACATTGGCAGTTCAGGCTGTGTGCTTTAACGGAAAGCACACATATCCACACATCCACTCAACATGTATTTATTAAGTGCTTTCACAGGCTTTACAGTAAAAAAAAATCTGGGCTGGCTAGGTACAGTGGCTCATGCCTGTAATCCCAGCACTTTGGGAGGCTGAGGTAGGCAGATCACTTGAGGTCAGGAGTTTGAGACCAGCCTGGCCAACATGGTGAAGCCCCATCTCTACTAAAAATACAAAATTAGCCAGGCATGGATGGTGTCGTGTGCCTGTATTCCCAGCTACTTGGGAGGCTGAGGCAGGAGAATTGCTTGAACCTGGGAGGTGGAGGTTGCAGTGAGCCAAGATTATGCCACTGCACTCCAGCCTGGGTGACAGAGTGAGACTTTGTCTAAAAAAAAAAAAAATCTGGGCTTAGCTTCTGATTTTATGACTTCCTTGGACAACTCACTTAAATTTTCCAAGCCTCATTTGCCCACCTATTAAAATGGGATTAAAGTTACTTCTCAACTCACTCACTTGTGAGAAGTCATTGAAATCAGCTATGTGAAAGCATTTTGTAAACGGTGCAGCTTGATGAGATGCCATGAGCATCCCATCACCTTTGTTCAGGGTGTGCTAGTCACTCTGAATAGTATAAGCTGACCCCCATGGTACTAAATCCCTATCAGGCATCTGATAAATACGTGTGGATAGTTAATAAAATGCATTGATAGTACCATATCTACCTCCTTCAACAGAGAGGTAGGCTGGGCATGGTGGCTCACACCTGCAGTCTCAGCACTTTTGAAGGCTGAGGTGGGTGGATCACTTGAAATCTAGAGTTCGAGAGCAGCCTGGCCAACACAGTGAAACTTCGTTTCTACTAAAAATACAAAAATCTGTTGGGCATGGTGGCACACCCCTCCAGTTCTGGCTACTTGGGAGTCTGGGGCAGGACAATCACTTGAACCCGGGAGGTGGAGATTGCAGTGAGCTGAGATCGTACCACTGCACTCCAGCCTGGGTGACAGAGTGAGACTCCATCTCAAAAAAGGAAAAAAAAAAAAAAAGAGAGAGAATTTGTATAGCTTATAATAAAATGATCTGTGATGAGATAATAATAATATTGATAATGCTAAGTAATCATTGGATAGAACTCTGACTCCATGTTGGCACCATTCAGGTAGAAGGTGGGACTTGACTTCAGAGGCAGGGCTCAGACACTGGACCAAATTGAGGACCAGCTAAAACAGGGACAGGGTAGAAGTTGCTTTCCCTAAGACACACCCACCAATATACCATGTTGGTTTACCATTGCCATGGCAACACCCGGGTGTTACCGCCCCTTTCCATGGCAATGGCCTGGCCACCCAAAAGCTACCACATTTTCCCTAGAAATTTCGGCATCAACTGCCCCTTAATCTATGTGTAATTAAAATAGCTATAAATATGACTACAAAGCTGCCCTGAGCTGCTATTCTCACTCTCAGCACAGTGCCTATGGGGTAGCCCCGCTCTGCGGGAGCAGTCATGGAGCTGTCTTGCTGCCAGAGTTGTAACACTGCCACATCAATAAAGCTGTTTTCTTCTGCCCTACCACTGTCCCCTCTTGAATTCTTTCCAGGGTGAAGCCAAGAACCCTCCCAGGCTAAGCCCCAGGTTAGGGTTCACCTGCCCTGCATCACTGTGATAAGAGCCTTTCTAATCACTGCCTCATTTAACCTTCAAAATAAGTCTACAAAGAAGGCACTGTTGTTACACTATTACATAGATGAGAAAACCGAGGCTTAGTGCAATTAAGTGACTTCTCCGGGGTTGCTTGGCTGGTGAGAGGTCTGGGTAGGAGAGCGAGCAGGGAAATAATTGGACACGGTGCCTCAAGGCTTTGGGATAATGCTGCATACACAAAAGCATCTAGAAGAGTCCCAGGCAGACTGTAAGTACTCACTAACTCATACTAAGTATTCCTGGGTTCCATGCCCATTACATACCTTATTTTATTTAATCAAATTCTCACAACAACCTTGTGGGGTAGGGCAGGTATTCTCTCTCTCTCTCTCTCTCTCTCTCTCTCTCTCTCTCTCTCTCTCTCTTTCTCTTTTTCTGGAGGCAAGGTCTTGCTCTGTCATCCAGGCTGGAGTACAGTGGTGTGATCGTAGCTCATTGCAGCCTCCAACTCCTGGCCTCAACTGATCCTCCTGTCTTGGCCTCCCAAAGTAGGCATTCTTATGTCCATTTCCAAATGAGGAAGCCAGCTATCAGAGAGATTCAGTACTTCTGCCCAGGCCACAGAGCTGTGAACTGAGAGGCTGGTCTAGGACCCAGGCCCTACTGTCTTCTCTCCCTGAAAGTCAGCTATCTGCGGCCCACAAACATTTTCTTAGACAAATAGGAAAGATTCTGCTTCCCGTGACATTGCTGGCCTTACTTCTGTGGGCTTCTTAGCTGGAAGATCCTTGTGAAGGCCTTCAAGGCAGCGTCCACCAGAACCCACCTGCCTCAGAAATATCTGTGCAGTCTCTGCTGCTGTGAGCTGGGCAGAGCTAACAGGGGCCTCTCTTTAAACTTCAACGGAACAAAGACTTATAGAACCCATCTTGGCCTTCCCCGCCCCCTACCCCTCTTTCCCTACCGAAGAAAAATGAAAGAATCTGATAATTACTTCTATCTACCACCCAACTGTACTAATTACCAACCTATTTCTTCACAGTGTGACAGACACCAGCTCTGGAAAACACATAGAGATAAATTAGCACTAATTGGTTTTCCTCTGGCTGTTTGAATTAGTATTTAAAGCTCCAATTACAAAGCAGAATAATTGCTATTAATGTCCTATCGCAGCACAAAAGGCAGTTCGCTCAAGAACCAGCCCAGGTGTATTATTGCTCTGATTACAGCATATTTAACCTGGCTCGTTAAGATGGAGACACAGGGGACAGTTTCAATATGGCGGACAGGCCACTTCCTGCAGGGCACAAAGCTGGAGGAGACCTGTGACCCAGGGAAGAAAGGCGGGGAGGGAGGCAGGGAGATGAGGGGATGGGGAAGCTGCGCCTGGAAGACTGGGATTGCTCAGCAGGGTCTCTTCCTGTGCTTCTCACTGTTTCCCAGGGGCCTCTGTCTGGGCCGGGTTACCCCTCTCCCTACAGAACCAGCTACCTGCTCATACCCCAAGCCAGCAAAGTCATCTGCAGCCCTCCTGGCCCCTGAGGGGGTGCTCAGGAGGGAGTCTGCTGCCCAATGTTGGCATCGGGCTTGTCACCAGGGAGCAGGTGGGGGGGTCGGCCCTCCAGCCACACCTCTGCTCCCTCGGGGGCCTCAGCCGGGGCCTTTGGGATGCAGGGTTGCTCACTGTTCACACTGTTGAAGTTCTCACTCGACCTCCTCCACCCTTTTGCATCTTATTCCTCTACCAGGGACCTTCCCTGTTCTGACCAGAGGATGATGGGAGAGTTGGGGAGAAGGCGAGCTCCGTGCGGTCCCCTTAACGGGTGCTGTACACGGTGGTGGCGGTGGGGAGGGCGGGTAGAGAGCCCTGGCCGTCCCACTCACAGGCCAGATGGCGAGTCCTCCAACCTCCGAGGGACTCAGTCTCTTCAACTCTAAAACGGGCACCACAGCCTCCCTCCTGCTGGCTTCATGGAGCTGTGAGGTTCAGAGGAGGACAGAACGTGCTCTGTGGACCACAGCATGCTGCTCCTGAAGGAAGGGGGCCAGGGCGTGAACTGGATCTGCCTCTTGCTGCTCCTTTCTTTGCTCTCACCTTCCCTTTCAATCCCTTTCCTTCCTCTTCTTTGCCTCTTTCTCTTCTTCCACTTCCTCCCTTCCTTTCGGGGCATCTGCATCTCACATGTCTCCCCATTCACGCTAGGATGTTAAGGACTCAATGAGTTACCCTTTGCTAGAGCAGCTGCATTTAAGAAGGGAGGGCTATGTTTAACCCAAAGAAATGAGTCACTAATGGTGAACTTTCAGGCAAACTGAGATGATATTTTGTGGGGGAGAGGGAGGATGTCACAGTGCTCTTCAGAGCCTCATAGGCAGCTGTCTACTCACTGACACACAGGTTTGGCGCAAGCCTGTGCCAGGCTCAATTTTAGCCAGGGAGGGAAGGAGGCCCCACAGGGAGGAGGCAGCAAGAGAAAGATCACCAACGAGGGTGGGGGCCGAGGTCCCCCGACACAACTCGCTGAAGTTGCTGAGCCTGTATGTCGAGGTCATGACATGAGGCTTGGGGGACTCCCATCCTGGAGGTGCAGGCAGGGAGCCGCTCTGGCCCAGCTGTCCCCACCAGGATGGGCTGCTGTGTCCTGGCCATCCCCCATCCTGTCCTAAGGAGTCCAGCCTCCCCTTGCCTGTCAGGGCCTCTGCCTCTTGTCCGATTTCCTTCTCCTATTGCCATATGGAAATAACCAGTCTGACTTTCCCATGGTCTTCTTGGTCCGTTTCATCCCTTTTAGGTCCCTTGTCCTCCCGTGCCCTCCAGCCTCTCCCCGACTCTTCCCCAGGGGCCCCGCTTTCCTTGGTGCTGCCAGGTTCTGGGTGCCACCTTCCTGGAGAGATGGCACAAGGCAAAGGGCAAGGAGGTGTCCGTGGAGCGAGCCCCAGCTTCTGTCCAGCTCTGCGTTAAGTTAGCCGTGTGCTACGTTTTCCTTCACCTCTCTGGCCTCAGTTTCCCAACCTGTACCACAAGACATGGGTCCCCAGGTCTCTTCTAAGGCCATGTTCTAGGTTTTAGGGCTCCCCTCTCTTCCTTCTCCATACCACCCAGCCCCTTATACCCAAGAAACCTGCCTCTCTCAGCAGCAACCTTCAGGGACCCCGGCGCCCCAGAGCGTCTGATGAGGGGATTGCCAAGGTGGGCAATCCCAAGGTGGGCAATCCCATCTGCCAGGGAGAAGCCTCTGGGTGGTCTCTGCTGGGTGGGCCCAGCTGTCGAGGCCCAGGCAAGGAGCGGCCTTGCCAACCAATCCCTCCTTTACAACCATGCTGGGAGGGGTGTGCAGGGGCCCGTGGGTGGTGTTCACGTATGGAGGGGGGGATTTCTTTTTAAGAGACAAGGTGGGTGGAATGGGGGAAGCCAGCTGGCTGTGGGCTCTATTTCTACTGACAAGGCTTTACCCTGTAGGTGTGAGGAATTCCAATTAAATATGCAGCCTATTTGTCTGTGTGTGGGAGAGGGTTTGCTGGGAAGGAGGGGGACGGAGGCAGCGTCTCTGCGGCATACCAGCAAACCAGAAATTAGCTCCGTTCATCACAGGCACACGGGGCTTCCCTCAGCCCTCCTGTGCACTCACAGGAGGCTTGAGGAGACAGACAGAGGAAGCGAGAGAGAGGTTGGGGAGGCGGGTTCTCCAGGCTGGAAGGGCTTCCGGAATCTCTGAGTGGGCAGGAAGGATTGCCCGACTCCTTGGCTCTTGGGGGGGTTTCCCGTTCTGGAGGCGCCGGCAGTGAGCTTCTCCGGGCCATCTGTCCCTACCAGGGATGGCCAGGGTGGTCTGGGCTCACCCCTGGAACAATGGGGGCTGCAAGGCACACAGAGGGGTGTCGCCAACCGGACAGGCAGGGGGGTCTGCGGCTGGTGCTGCCCGGGGCAGGCACCATTACCTCTGCAGTGCCCCGGGGACCACTGGGACCCTCCTCTTCCTTATCTCTATGCCAAAGTCACACTTAGAAAGCCTCATGAGGGGGGCAGCAGTTTCTCGGAAGAACAGAATCCTGAGATGCTGACACCGGTACTCACATCCTTCCTAGCTAAGGCATTGTGGGGGTGCACGGGTCTCCAGAAGCCATTGCAAACCCTTCCCTTTCCCCTTTCTTCATCTCTCTTTTTACTCATAGACGAGATTTGGTAGAAAACATGAAAGTTCTCCAGGGCATAGAAGCCAATCTATATTGATGCTACTAGATTCAGTCTTTCAACAGTAAAATTACTTGCTTTTGGGGAGCCTTCCATGGTGCCTGGCCTGTGAGTCCCTTGGAACCTCAGCGTTGATGGCTGCACGGTCTGTGGACCCCCTGTTCCTCCATCGGCCTTGCTCTCAGCCTTCAAACCACTGGTCTTTGGTTCGGGCTGCCACTCGGTCTTCTTGCCTCCTCCTCCCACGAGTTTCTCCATCAGCCGAATCCTCTCTGCATTTTTGCTTTTCTTGACGCCGTTTCTCTCCCTATCTGCAAACACTGATTCCTCCCTATCTCTAATTCCACCATCAATTCCCCTTTAAAACATAATCACTCTTTGACTTAAGGAGCTAAGTGGCTTGATATGGACGGGGGGAGGAGAATGGTCAGCCGTTTTTTCCTGATCGAGGCATCTGAGATACGGGTCAACGAATCCCATGCCAGCTGACTCCTCCTCCTCAGAGCTGGAAGGTGGTTGGTACATGGCCTCATATCATTAGCTAGACTGGCCTGAAGGATGGCATTGGGGTACAACCAGGGCATTTGTGGTGGGTCCTGCGGGGGCAGGCTTGGGTAGGGACGGCAGAAGGGCACTGGTCACAATGGTGGGTTGGGGCCGAGAAGCACCAGCTGAGGTCCGGGAGACTGCTGCAAAGGGGGCGAGTGTGCAGAGAAGCAGGTGGTGTGGGCCAGAGGAGGAGGAGGGCGGGCGCTGGCCCCTGCCTCATCTTCCCTGATTTCCCTCTTCCATGCTCCTTCCCCTCAGGTCCCCCGTTCCCCTCTTCTACTCCTCCATTTCCCTCACTTTCCCCATCTGCACCATCTCTCACATTTACGGCGTGGAAGAGGAGGCTGAGGCTACCCCAGGAGAACTTTCTGGGATGGAGACGACAAGACCACAGGGGACAGGCTCTTGGGTGGGGCCCTCCTAGGCTGTGACAGTGACCTGAGCTGGAGCCCAGGGTGGGCCTGGCCTGGAGTATAAGAGGGCCAGTGGGGAGGGGGAAATTCAACACTGAGACCCTGAAGGAGACGCGCTGGCTTCAGCCGGGGCCACATGGACAGGACCTCCAGGTGACAGCCTGAGGTGGCCAGGACGCTCACCCACGGGCTGCCAGCCTGCCCTAGCTCTGTCAGGTGCAGGGTTTTCCTCGCACTCGGCCTGCACCGCACTCCTGGTGCCCCAGCGCCGGGGGTGGCGGGCACCGGGAAATGTTATGAATGGCAGAGCTGCTCCGAGCCCCCAGCCTTCCTCTTGAGGGGGAGGAGAGAATCCGACCATGAGGTATTTTCCTGGCGCTAAGGATAACCTTGTAGGAGGCAGAGGGAATCCAATTAGACATGCAAGGCTGGGGAGGCTGAGGGCGTGTGGGAGAAGGCTGCTTTTCACTTTCTGGCTTCCCCGCGCCCTCAATGAGAAATTATAGCTTGGCTCCTTCGTTACAGCCCCCCTCCACTCTCTTTCCTTTCCCAGGGCCGTCATCACACGCAGCTTTCCCCACCACCAGCTCCAGCACAGAGTGGGAAACAGAGTCCCACAGCCATGGGACCCTTGAGGCGGCAGCACTCCCCGGTAATGCCACCACGGTTTCCTTCCTCTCGCTAGCTGCCCGAGGAATTTTGGGGAGGCTGCCCCCGGTACCCCTGGAATTGGCTGCCCACCTACACCTGCCTCTCCTGCTTGCCCCGAGCTTTTCTCAACTCTGCAGTGGTTGTCCATCTGGCCCCTCTGTGCTTGGGCTCAGCGGCACTGGTAAAGCAGGAAATGACTTCATTTCCCCCAGACCCAAAGTCCCCAGCTGCCCCCGGCACACAAACCCATGAGCTTTCGTGTGAGGCTGGATCCTGTGGCCTCGAAGACGACCCAGTCAGTCCTCTTTAGAGGCAGTTATGGGAAGACACAGCATGAACTTTTTTTTTTTTGAGATGGAGTTTCGCTCTTGTTTCCCAGGCTGGAGTGCAGTGGCGCGATCTTGGCTCACTGCAACCTCCGCCTCCCAGGTTCGAGCGATAACTTGGACAGGCTCCTGGGCCTTCTTGGGCCCTCACCAAGCACGCCCACTGACAGCAACTGCTCCACCCAAGATGCTTTTCCTGCCTTCCTGTCGTCCCTGTTTCCCTCCCCTGTGATCCGGGGATGGGAACGAGGCTTCTGCCGATGGAGCGCGCCCGGGGCCACCCTGTGTTCTGGGATGCACAGGCCTGGGTGGAGCGCTCCCCAGCAAAGCCTCCTGGGAGAAGGTTCTAGGTGTGCTGTCTCATGGGTGCTGGGCTCCCGGATGGCTCCCTGCCTTCCTTCTTGCCCTATCTTGGCCTTCTGTCCTTGTTCTGCTGAGGCCCTCTTAAGGGAGCTTTTTCAGGGAAAGCAAAGTCCTTAGCCAGTTTGAGTGCCCTCGACAGTCGGGGGCTGCGGCCGCCAGGGCTGGCTCCTCTGTCGCGCTGCCGAAGGCTGTCCTGAGAGGTGTGACGAACTCCAATTAAGCACTCAGCCGGTCTGCCTGCGTGGGGAGCCTGGGCTGCGGGGGAGGCAGTGACTAAGCCTCACAAGCTCGGACTGAGGCCCTGGGGAGTAGGTGGTGGGAAGGTGGGTGGGGGAGGCGGGGGAGGAGGGGGAGGGGTTTTCCTCCCCAAGTCAGCTGGCTCGCTGTGATGGTGCCCAGAGGAGGGTTTGGGATCCTGAGACGGGAAAGTCATGGGGACACTGGCTAACTATAGAAGAATGGAGTCCTCATGGGGTTCAAGGTGCCCCATATTTGCACTCACCTGTTTTCCAAAAATCTCTGATGTAACAGGCCTGTGTGCTCCCCACAACCCCAAGGCAGCTGTGAATGGTCTCAATTTACAAATAAAGAATCTGAGCTGCAGGGAAATAACTGACTTGTCAAAGGTCACTGGCCTAAGTGGTGGTCAGGGGAGAGGTCCCACGCCAAGGCCAGTGAGTTTTGTATGGTGTCATGGAGGTCTCCAGGCAAAGAGCTCTAAAGGTCTTTAGCAGAGCATCTGGGTCCCAGGTCACACATGTCTCCACCCACCCCCCATTATATGGGGAGAATGAAAAGCCCAGGGAGAGAGCTGGGCTGGTCCCCTGGTCCCCCAACTCTGTGTCCCACCAACAAGAAGAGTTCTTTGGAAGGCTGGGTGGTGTCTCCACTGGGAATGCTCATTCATTTGGCCACTATGAACCATGGAGTGCTCTGAGCACCTGTTTATCATGGGGAAGGGTGAGAAAAGTCAGGTCTGGAAGAGGAGACACTCAACGGGCCTTCGAGTATGCGCGTACAGAAGGTAAGTGCCTATTTTTATTTTCCAAGAACAAATGAGAGGAAACAGGGTGGCAGCCATCACATGGGCCACTTAGATTGGACACGCAAACACTCTGGAGGGGATGGCTGCTCTGGAGTTTGCCCGGGAGAGTTAAAAGTAGCCTGGATTCCTAGGAATCTTGCCTTTTAAAATCTCTCTCTCTTTTTTGTTTTGTTTTGTTTTGTTTTGAGACAGGGTCTTACTTTGTCACCCAGACTGGAGTACAGAGGAATGATCACGGCTCACTGCAACCTCTACCTGCCTGGCTCAGGTGATCCTCCCACCTTAGCCTCCAAGTCGCTGGGACCACAGGTGCTGGGACCACAGGCACACACCATCACAGCCAGCCAATTTTTATATTTTTTGTAGAGATAGGGTTCTCCATGCTGTTCAGGCTGGTCTCAAACTCCTAGCTCAAGCAATCTGCCCACCTTGGCCTCCCAAAGTGCCGGGGTTACAGGTGTGAATCACCGTGCCTGGCCCTTTTAAAGATCTTAAGGCAGCAGAGGAATTACAGGTTCCTTCCTCACTCAGGCCTGGGTTGATTTCACTGATGACCGAAGCTGTTTCTCCCTTTTCAATAGCTTTTTGAGGCTTGGGGTCGCTCATACCTCGAGGTTCATTTGTCTAGGGCACCCTACCAGATCCTCTCCTTTCCTAAGGATGCATAGTAGGGAGAACCTCCCTAGGGGAGCCAGGCACATTTGCCTTTCTGCCTCAACCACAGATGAGGGTTTTGGGGGCTACGACCTCGCATGGATCCTTTGCAATTCCACAGTGCTGTGGGCTGCTCGCCAGAGGATGCCTCCTGGGAAAACAGGAGGAAACCTGGGGTGGGAGTTATAAAGCCTGAAGGCATTGACACCCCTGCCACACACCCACCAGGAAGAAAAGGGGTCTGAAACAGCGGCCCGTCAGCAGCTGGAAGAATGTGGACGCAGGGCACTGAAGTGATGGCCGGACCCCTACGATACGGAGTGAGTCTAACACTCAGTCTCAGGTCTTCCCTCCTGTAAAAGGATGAGAGGGTCTCTAGGACTCCTCTGGCTATGGGGAAAGGAAACGAACATTTTCTGGGGGCTTCCCACGTGTTGCCCGGTGCCCTGAACTGCACACGTGGTCTTTCTTAGTCAATCACTCCAACAGCCTTGTGGGGTAGACCCCGGTCTCCAGCTGAGGAAACTGGCTCAAAGAGACTCCCTAACTTGTGAAGACAGCACAGTCAGCAAGCAGCAGCGTCGGGGCTCAGATCTGAAACTCTTCGTCTTTGAAGAGGATAGCGCGCGACTGTGGGATGGCAAATGACCCTTTGCCCCCTGCCGGACTGACCCCAAGTGCCCCGTTCAGAGCAGAGGTGACAGAACCTTTGGGGACAGGCCCCAGCACCTCCTTGTTGGTACCCTGTCCTGCCCACCACGTTTGGATGCCCTCGGCAGTGAAAACCCCAGTTGGGGCCGGCCCTGCCTCGCAGTCCTGTGGAGGAGTAGGGAGTTCCGGGAGAGCCGGAGGGGGAAGGGGCTGGTGGAAACTCCCCGAGGCAGCAGGCAACCGGGGCTGGGAGTGGGGAGGAGGGACACGGGGGTGGGCTCCGGGCTTTTCCCCACACTTCCTCAGGGATCGCTTTACATAACCAGGGCTGCTTAGTCACTGCTTTTTACTTTTTTTTTGGAAACAATTTTCTCAGCATCACAGCTCCTGTCTCCATCCCTTACTAGTCACCGGTGCTAGGGAAGTCCCTTTTCTCCCGTTCCCTAGGCAACCCAGCACATTTGCCTTTCAAATGATCCAAGGCCTGGGCAGGGGTAGGAGTTCCCTCCCCCTGTACCCGGGCCTCCCACACAGCCACTCCTGCCTCAGTTGGCTATGTCATGTGGCCCAGCCGCCCGAAGACATCTGGGGAAACCAGACTCCTCGCGTGGCCTCCGCCCCCAACCCAGACCCTCACATGTTTGGTCTTCGAGTGTGGCTCGGGCTCAGGGGCCCCAGCTCATGGCTGGAGGTGCCCATGTTGGACTTCAGGCATGGCAGGCTCTCCTCCTTCCTCTCTGGGGAAGAGGGGGAGCCGGCCAGGCATCTTCTGGAGGTGACAGAGCTGGGCCTCTCTCAGCAAGGCCCAGGAAACTCGGGGAGCTGAAGCCACCCACTCTACTGCCACATCCAAAGAAACGGGCCCTGCCGAACTTAGTTCCCCCTCCTTAATCTCAGCAGCCATGGTGGTCGAGAAGACCTGGAATTCCGTCTTGTTCCTTCAGTTGCACTGTGGCTTTCCCGTTATATTGCTCGTGGAAGCCTTGACTGGACAGAGGTGTCCAAGTGCTTGGGAAACCAAGACTTGAGATGGGAGTGAGGATGGGTGGGGGAGAGGTCTCTCGAGCTGGGTGCCAGAAACACTGGACAGAGACTAGATGGGCCCTTATACACGCCCCTTTAAAAGGCCATAATGTTGATCTGAGTGATACAAGACGCCTTACCAGTGGCTTAATAACTATGAATTAAGAGCAATCATGTGAGCTGTAAAAATAGAGTAGTGCAAACTCACAGAGCACGTGGGAACCGCTCCCTCGTTCATTGAGCACACACTGTTCAGCACCTACTCTGTGCTAAGCTTGGTGCGAGTCCTTGAGAAACCATCAGATCCAGACCTCTGCCTTCTGGGGCGTGAAAATACCTGACCCATCCATCAGAGAGTGCCAGGGAGCTGACATTTTTGAAAAGTCAATGGACCACAGACAGAAAGAGAAAGTCTCATCTCTGCACTGGGGGGAGCTAATTAAGAAAAGAAACTCCTAGAATGTCTTCTTCAAGCAAGAGTTCTTAATCTAGGACTGATGAATAGTCTTTGAGGGGTCTGCAAATGACCACAAATTGCAAAACTGTGTAACTTTGTATATGTTTGCATGTATATTTCCCTAGGGAGAGGCTGACCGCTTTCATCTGATTGGCATCTCTGATCCTCCAGGAGGTTAAAGACCCTTTTATTTAGCAGCTGGCCCAGCTTTAAGAGGCAGCAAGTTTTAGAGTATCCTGAGAGTGACAGCTCACATACACGTCAGACATGGACGTTAGTGTCTTCGGTGGTAACTTAGTAACCAACCTCCCAGGACTCCAGCATTTCCTTCTCCCAGAGTCTTAGGGAGGACCACTAGGTCCCTCAGCCTTCTTGCCTAGGCCCATAACAGGGAGCAGCAGTCCTGGGAGGTTCCAGCTGCCGGCAACTGCAGGTTCAACCTCAGCCAGAGGGTTCTGGCCAGATACCTGCTCCATGGAGAAGCAGCGCACCTGGCTGGGTAGGGCTCCTAAGGTTTGGGTAGGGGTAGGTGGGTGGGGTCTTGCACTTCGCCAGGGGAGGGTTGGGGCAACCCAGGACTTCTCAGGGCTCTGTCTTTCCCCATTTGGCTTCTATATTTAGATCCTTTTCAGTCCTTTCTTGAGAATAAGTGAGTGATGCTTAGCAATGTTCTTTGTGCTTTCATTCTGTGTTCCCTCTGGGGAAGGCTGGGCATGGCTGTCTAATGTGGATGGCAGATGTCTATAGATGAGAGCCTCCTGGGATTTCTATGTGACCAGCTTTCTCTTGGCTTTGGCTTAAGGCTTGACTTCTCACCGAATGCTGGTGCCCAGAACTGCCCTGTAAGGATGAGGCCCTTCAAACGAAGTGGCCCAGCTGCTTTGGTGGGCATTCAGTGGCTTTCTCATGGTGGTGTTCAGGTGTTCAGAGAGAGGCCTGAGGCTCTGTGTGGAACCGATTCCAGGATTCAGGTAGGATCCAAATAGGGTCATTGTTTTCAGTGAGATCTCAGAGCAGCAACCATCACAACGACAGTAATGAATAATGCCCCCCTAACACATGCTGGGTTTTTTTTTTTTTTTTTTGAGACACAATCTCACTCTGTTATCCAACCTCCCATGTCAAGCCATCCTCCTACCTCAGCATCACAAGTAACTGGGACCACAAGCACATGCCACCACATCCGGCTAATTTTTTGGTATTTTTGGTAGAGACGGAGTTTTACCATATTGCCCACGCTGGTCCTGAGCTCAGGTGATTTGCCCGACTTGGCCTCCCACAGTGCTCGGATTATAGGAGTGGGCTACCATGCTGGCCTGGCTGACACATGCCGTTTTCAAGCACTTCCTGCCCACCAGGAGGGGAGAGAGCACAGGCTTTGGAGTTACAACAGGAGGTTGAACCCCAGAGTGCCTCTCATTGGCCCAGTGACTTTGGGAAGGTCATGCAACCTCCCTGGGCCTCAATGTCTACTTCTGTAGGAGGAGGCTGGGGTCACCCGACTGCAGGCTGTTGTGTGGAGTATGGAGTCAGCCCCTGGCTCGAAGCAGGTGCCCCATCTTGGTTGGTTTTCTTCTGTCCCTGTCACTGGCACCTCTGCTACCTGCAACCAAACTGAGTAGATGATGATATGTAAGTGGAGAGGGTGTCAGGGTTGAAGGAAGCTATGGAAGGTTCATGGAAGAGGTGGGGTTTGTGGGGTTTGCGTAGAACGGCAACAGCAATACACATTTGCAGCACACTTGGAGTGGGGGGGGTGGGGTCAGGAATCAAAGGCAGGAACGAGAAAAAGAGAAGGAAGGAAGGGAAGCGACAGAGTGTGGTTATCTTGCAGTTGCTTTTAAAATTTGTCATTGATGCCTCAATCTGAGGGAAACTGAGGCAGTGGGGTGGCTGAGCCAGGCCTTCTAGCCTTGAATTCTGGACCTGCTGCCAGCAACTGGATGTGACCCTGTACCCAACCTTCCGACCTCCCATCCTGTCCTGGGAGATGTGCCAGGCTTGGGTGCTGCCAGCCGGGAGCCTGATTTAGCGCACGCCTTGTTTGCTTTTAAAATTTGTCATTGATGCCGCAATCTGAGGGAAACTGAGGCAGTGGGGTGGCTGAGCCAGGCCTTCTAGCCTTGAATTCTGGACCTGCTGCCAGCAACTGGATGTGACCCTGTACCCAACCTCCCGACCTCCCATCCTGTCCTGGGAGATGTGCCAGGCTTGGGTGCTGCCAGCCGGGAGCCTGATTTAGCGCACGCCTTGTTAGGAGAAGCTAATTAACAAACCTGCATTTAAATAAGCAGCCGCCCGGGTGTTTGTAACCACCGCCTTATTGAATTGTGACAAGTTATTAGCCCTTGCATGTTAAATGAAACAGAAGCATCCAGGAAAAACCCCTAAATCCAATCTGCATAAAGCAGATTCCTGCTGAGAAAATGACGGCAGCAAAAACTGATTCACTCGCCGCTTTGGGGAGAACCGCAGGCCTCCCTTCCTTCGAGGTTACATAACCCTCTGTCAACAGCGACACCAGGAGAAAGGCAGCGAGCTGGAGGGGGGACCGTCAGGGATGCTCCGGGCTCCATCTGGGCACCACCTTTTGTGGGTGCTGGGGACACAGCTTGCGTGAAGGAAAAGGAACGGGCCACGTGTGTGCAGTTTGTGCATGTGAGCTGTTTCCGGGCCTGCTCCTCAGACCCCAGTGTGTCCAGAACACTTTGCGGCCCAGTCTGTCCCCACTTTTCCCAGGCCTAGAGGCTGCTCCCGTGGCAGTGGGAGGACAGGGAGCAAGGTCAGCATTCAGTGGTGCCCTGACAATTCTCTCGCGGAGGAAAAGAGTCATTGGCCCTCAACTGCCTTCAACAGGGGACTCTAGAACTGGAACTGAGAGCTGCTGTGTTCTCGGTTAAATTCCTGTCCTCTTGGGGGCACCCATGGGAATCCGGTCCAGGTGCCCCTCAGCACTTCCTGCCCAGTGCCTGCGACATAGCCATGGCCAGATGGAGACCCCAGCTGCCCTCCAACGTGTTCTCTCAGAGATGCTTTATCTCTGGAATAGGGAAAGGCTCTAAAAGGCACATGGAGGTCGGTGGTCCGGCTTGGGACCAATCCTGGCCACAGATCCTGCTCCTGTTCCCTAGGTGAGGAGAATGAAGACACAAGACCAAAGAGGAGACAGGGCTGACCCAGGGGGCGAGGGAGTCAGATGGACCCTGCCACCTGCTAGCAGCATAGCCTGGGAAAGTTACAGACCCTCGCTGAGCCTGAGTCCTCATTCGAAACAGGAGCAACAGCGACCACGCCAGGTCCTGGGAGAGGCAACTTCCGTCTGGCATCGAGGAAGCTGCCAATGACTGTCTATAGGAGAGGAAGACGGCAGACCCACAGGCAAACACGGCGCTGCCTTTTCTGAGCTTTGCTGCTGCCCAACGTCCCTCCTGGAGACAACCAGGCTACTCTAAAGAATGCAGGTTTCAATCTCGGCCCTGCTCCTTACGACCCTCTGTGCCCCTGGATAGGTGGATTCACTTCATTGAACCACAGCTTTCTCCTACATCAAGTAGGCTCAGTGCTTATTTCACAGTGTTATAATGGGAATGAAATAAGATAATGCATGTTTGGAAAGTGCCCGGTGTGGAGTAGAAACTGAATACATCCTGGCTCTCTTTCCCTTCCTCCTATCCCCTTCATCCAGCTTTTTGTCTCCCAGCAATAAAAACACTAAACTATCCACTCTGGAGGACTCTGGATTAGTGGTACCGAGGAAAGAACACTCTAATATGTTACGGTATTCCGGGGCATGTGTCCCTTAGAGTTAGGAGAGGACCTCTGGTAAGAGGTTAGGTATATTCCGTTTTTTTTTAAGAGACAGGGTCTTGCTCTGTCACCCAGGCTGGAGTTCAGTGGTGTGACCATGGCTCACTGCAGCCTCAACCTCCTGGGCTCAAGCAATTTTCCAGCCTTGGCCACCTGAGTAGCTGGGACTACAGTTGCATGCCACCAAGCCCGGCAATTTTTTTTAGTTTTTTTAAGAGATGGTGGCCTTGCCATGTTGCCCAGGCTGGTCTCAAGCTCCTAGCTTCAAGCAATCCTCCCTCCTTGGCCTCCCAAAGTGTTGGGATTACAGGCCATGAGCTGCCATTCCTGGTCTCTCTGGATTTTGAAACCATTAGTGGCTTTTAACAAAGTTGCTAGGGCAGCAGCCTGGGGGAGCAGAAAGGAAGCCATCTCTTTCTCCTCAGTCCTCCTTCTAGCAGTCATCAAATCTTCATTTGAGCAACCAGAGGTTGTTCATCAGAGCACACACTTTGTATAAAGCTCCATGCCAGGTAGTGAGGGGTTGTCAATACCCAGGGAATCCTATGCAGGAAAGAGGGCTGGCCTCTGTTTTTGTTTTTTTTTTTTTTTTTTTTTTTTTTTGTGACAGAATCTTCTCTTTCACCCAGGCTAAAGTGCAGTGATGTTATCACCGCTTACTGCAGCCTCAACCTCCCAGGCCCAAGTGATCCTCCCACTTTAGCCTTCCAAGTAGCTGGGACCACAGGTGTGTATCACCATTCCTGGCAAATTAAAAAAATTCTTTTGTAGAGACAGGGTCTCTCTGTGTTGCCCAGGCTCATCTCGAACTCTTGGGTGTGAACAATCCTCCTGCCTCAGCTTCCCAAAGGTGCTGGGATTACAGGCATTAGCCACCATGCCCGGCTGAGGGCTGGTCCCTTCTAACGGGGATTCTGATGTTTGGACAGGAGAGCAGTCTGCAGAGATGGCTTCCTCCAGGGACAGTATCTTGGAGAGTGGTAGGATTTGCACAGGTGAGGAGAGGGGTCATATTTTTCTAAAAGAATGAAATACAATGAGTAGAGTTGAAGAGTTGGGATCTGCTTTTAGATAACCAGCCAGGTTAGCACAAAGAGTTTGTTCTGGACAAGTGGTTAGAAGGCAATAATTACACTGGGTCTTAAAATCTCAAACTGATCTAACCTTGAGAACGTTCCTTCCATCAGGCAGGGAAATTGGCAGAGTTGGGGAGGGGGATACCAGCATTTTGATGGGGGAGTTTTGTTTTCACGGCACCTATTCCCTCTCCTTGTAGCCAGAAATGAGTCTTAGTACAGATTCCCAATTGGCTGGTGACAGCAAAGAGAAAAGAGGAGTTATCCCCTAAGGATAATACTTGGTCTTCTCTGCCACTGCTTATTCAGTCAATGAACACTCTTTGGGGGTAAGGCCAATTAAACATGGCCTCTGCTCTCAAGTTCTTGAGTCTGGTTGGAGAGTCAGAGAAATAAACTACCACTGCTCCTCCTACGGCGATGGCTGTGAGTAATTGCACAATGGTGCTAAGTTCCCTGATGGGGGATTGTGGGTGTTTCCTAGATGAGAGAGGGCTTAGTGCTGCCCCAGAGAAGCTGGGTCACACGAGGGCCTTGTGAAGGGTGACGTGTTTCAGCTCAACCTTAAAAGAAGATCTAGGCAGATGAGGGTGTCAAGGTGAGGGCTGGGGAAGGGAAGGGAAGGGTTTACGTTTTGTTTCTAAAGCACTGTGGATGGGCTTGCAGAGCATGCAGGGAGGGGCGTACATTGGGCCCACAGGCTTGGAGCTCTGGCAGAGGAAAAGCGGGTGTGGCTGGAGCCTTCGGGGATGCACCGGCTCATCCTGGGAAGGTATGAAGGGAAGGGGGATGCTGGGAGAACCAGGAGCAGCAGGCAGGAGGCAAGGTGGAGGGAGGGAACCTGGGAAGGATGCTGAGAAGGCTTGGCCAAAGGGGCAGCTGGCGGTGGGATCCAGGTGGCTCGAAGAGGAGGGGGTTTCAAAATGGGAGAGGCCTTCTAACGATCACAGAGAAACCTCTGGGACAAGAACTGCTCATTTCCATCAGAATGGCTGCCAGGGGGACAAAGAAGGAGCAGGGAAAAGCTGAATGGGAAGAGAACGGGAGCGATGGCCAGCGCAGCCCGCTCTTAGGAGGAAGCAGTGTGGCTGTGCAGACCCAGGAGAGGTGATGCAGGGAAGGAGGGCTCTAGAAGTCCTGTGTTACGGCAGTGGAGACCGAGGTTGGCAGGCTGGGGCACAAGCAGGGTCCTGGCAGCATTCAGAGTGCCACCTGTGCTTGGAGGACCGCCCAGGACAAATACCTGCCACTTGCATCCCGGGGCCCAGTTTCCTCACCTGCAAACCGGAGGGGCTGGACCCACAGCCTTGCTAGGTCCCTTTTTAACTCTAAAATATGACTGTCCTGCTGGTTATTCATATGCTATGAATTCTAAATTGATACAAGGATTCTGAATTGATAGACATTCTAAATTCTGGATGGCATTTTAGTAACCTGTACTGAAAAGCCTCTGAATTATGCAAAACCTTTGACCTCTGAGAATTTATTTTCAGAAAGTCGCCACAGAGGTGAATGAAGAGTTGTGGATTCACAACTTTGTTCATTGTAGCGTTGGTGATAATATAAAAAAAAATAGACACAACCTAATGTCCAATAGTAGAGGATTGGCTGAGTAAATTATAGTACATCCATATGGTAAACTACTTCTGCACTGAAAATCATGGTTTAGAAGATTATGTGTTGACATGGGGAAATGTTAATGATATATTGCTAAGTAAAAAAGCAGGCTACACTGCGGAACGTACAGTATGATACATTCATTTTCAAAATTTTTGATTAGGACACAGACCAAATCTTTAATTAATGTCATTTTTTTTTCTTTTCTTGGCAAGCAAGAAGAGTATTATCTAGAATAATGTAACTAAAAAATGAAACAGAAAGACAGTTATACACTAAGTGTGTTCACAGGAATTTTTAAGTCATTAGGATGGAGAGTAGGCTGTCAGTGAGTCAAGGGAGTGGAGAAATTCTGAAACTATAGAATTTTAGAAGCGGAAATCACCCTAGAGATCGTTGGGCCCAACCTCCTCACTTTTTTCAAGATGAAGAAATTCAGGCTCTTAAGGAAGTCTAGACAGTGACTAGTCAAGGATGGGGGTGGGTGCCAGCCTCGAACTAGGGTCTTCCAATTTCCCCCCTGAGAGAGACCCTGCTGATACTTAAGAGGTGACTCTATTCCCAAGCCCCCTGAGGTGGGGCTAGGGGCTCCTCCCTTCCACCCAACCTCTGAAGACCTATGCAGTTCAAAGCAGCTCCAGGCCACAGGCAGGTACCTGGGTCCACTGCAGAGCTCTGGGCCAATGTCTCTAGCAGCATGGGGGTCATTTGGGAGCTGATCCGTGCCCCCAAGGGAAATCAGTCTCTGGGTGGCCCAGAGCTAGGCTTCACTGTCTTCCCAAGAAACGGATGTTCACCTTGTCACTTTGTGACAGATACGCTTCTCCTTCCTCCAGAAAAGATTCCTCTCCGCCTCCCACTCTGCTTACCCCCCAATGCAAAGACAGCACCTAATTTTCACCGAGCTCAACTTTGGGAGCATAGGTGCCACGGCAGAGGCCCTGCCGTCCATGCTGATTTGGTATTTCTGTAGCACGCTTTCGGATACAAGAGAGAGGGTGTTGGGCCTGGCCTTCCAGCATGGGGAGTCCACTGTCTCTTTTCTGGCCCCATGGCCCACTGACCCCCATGGCCACTCTGTCCTCCCTCTCCCGGACCACTGCATAGCCTGCTAGTAGATCTCCCTGCGTCTCCTCTGACCCCTCTCTAAGTCTCCGACCTGGAGATTTGGTCTTTATTTCATATGCCTGTTAACTTCCTTTTGTCATCCTTTAACCGTTGCATGGGCTGTTTGATGATTCCTTCCTTCCTTCACTCACTCATTCATTTATTCATCACAGGTGCAGGCAGAGAGCCAGGTATAGTTTTGCCCTTAAGGAGGTCACAGTCTAGAGGAGGGCAGAGACCTATAGAACTGATTAGCCTCAGGCCACGTGGAAGCACCTCCTGAGGGCGTAGATACAGGAATTCAAGGGACGAGGAGAGCCCTGATGGCTGAGGCAGACCAGGAAACCAGCATACATTGGTGGGATTTGAACCATGCCTTAACATACCAGTGGGGGAAGAGGGGTATGAGGGAGGATGATATCCCAGGCGTAAGGCCCCCAAGCCCGGCAACAGCTTAACAGGGCCAGAAAACACCAGGGATATTGTGGGGCTGCTGGTTGTGGGGTTGGGATGATGGGATCACGTGGGATCAAGGGGGAGATAAAAGCTGGGCTGGGGCCTGACCTTGAAGGGTCTGGCGGCTACCTTTGAAGGCTCAGTGTTCTAGTTCCGAATTTGTACATTTTACAGGCTTCTGGAGAAATGAAGAGTTGGCTCCTTTCTCAGCAAGCAGACGGGGTTTAATTGCTGTTACTGTCAGTGTAGTTGCAAATATCATATAAAAAGGGCTTTTTGGCTAATTGTTTTTAGAAGAAAAATTCAAGAACTATGTATAGATATTATGCATCCAGGGTACTTTAAAGATCAAACTGTTTACATTACCCTTAAATACAGTCTTTAGCAGGCGGTACTGGGCTCTGTGAGTAATTGGGACACCTGATGACCCCCCCAGGGCTTAAGATGCTGGAACAATATGACAGCAGTCACTTTATTTCTGGGGGGGAGGTGGGGGTGGTCAGCCAGTACCCTTTGGTTGGCCAGAGGACCAGAGGAATAGAGAGCTAAGCTGGGTAATGTCACTGTACCATGCAGACAACCAACCTCCCCACCCCATACACATACAGAAAGAGCTGGATTCCATGGGCTTCCGGGGGTGCAAGGGGAAGGGGCTGCCCCATCCAGTGGGCTCCTGGAGAAGCTCAGGCTGAGGAGCAGAGAAGGGAGCAGGCTCAGAGCTTCTCATCTTCTCTCTTGTCCTGCAGCCTTCTTTCCTCACCCGCAAATGGTACAGAGAGGAGTTTTGAGCCGTACAAATAAAGCAAATTCATATCTGCTCATTGCCATCCTGTCCTCATGCTCAACCCTCTCGCAAATTTTAATTTGGGAGCTTTTAGAAACGCAAATTTATTTGTGACACCATCCAAATTCTATTTTATTGGAATCCTCTTCTCCAAGGGTGCGATTGACTCCCGAGAAAGCTGTGGGCTTCTCCTTTTGATATTTTCCCAAACTCTCTGTGCGTTTGCGCGTGCTTGTGTGTGTGCGTGCACACGCATGCACATTCATTTTAGGGTCCTCTACATATTTTACGCACAAACACATAATGCATATTCACAAGGCAGCCACAGAAGTATATATATATTCATCACATATATGTGTCATTCAGTGCAGACTCCGGGAAGCCAATATTTAAGTTATCATATCTAATGTATTCAACAAACATTTAATAAGCACTTACTCTTTGCTAAGCACTGTCCTAGGCCCTGAGGGTATAGCAATAAACAAGTGAGACAAAGCCCCTGCCGCCTTAGGGGGCTGACATTTAAAAACAAGACTCACTGCAGCTTTGACCTCCTAGACTCAAGTGATTCTCCTGCCTCAGCCTCCACAGTAGCTGGGACTACAGGCACATGCCACCACACCTGGCCAATTAAAAGAACATTTTTTTTTTTTTTTGGTAGAGACAGGGTCTCACTATGCTGTCCAGGCTGTTCTGGAGCTCCTGAGCTCAAGGGATCCACCTGCCTCAGCCTCCCAAATTGCTTACAGTGCAAAGAAGATTACAGATGTGAGCCACAGCACCCAACTTGGATTTTTAGTACAAGGTTTCCAAACACATGTTAGGAAATCTGCACGGACACTCACGGAGCTGGCTGGGTCGATAGATCAGTACTCCCTTAATCCAGGAGAGATACCCATTTGGGTGCAACAGTGGCAAACAAAGATGGCATTAGGGTTCCCTGCTGTAGGTGATGCCTCAGGGCTGCAGGGCCTTATGCCCAGAGAATACTTCCTAGTGCTTCTAAGGTGGAGATAAAAGAGCTGGGGATGAGGGTTGGTGCGACCCCTGCTTGTGGCCTTAGATCTTCACCCTACAGTGATAATTGGCCGTGTCCTTGGTCATGTCCTTTCCATGATTCCGGGTGATTTTTGATGTCTTCCTCTCTGTAAAGCCTTCCCTGCTCATCCCAGTCATAACCAAAGATGCCCTCTGATGAGCTCATCCTACCTTCTGTGTGATTCACCCAGTGCTTCACATGTGCTGCCTTATTTTGATAGGTAGCAACTTTTGTTCTAAGTCTATGTTGCTCTTTCAAGGAACACTCATGGAATTTCTACTGATGTGAAAAGGAAGGACCCTGGCTCTGCCCATAGGAGCTGTTGGCCCAGCAGAGAGACCAGCAAGCTAATCTGTAATTGCAAGCAGAAAGCCAGGTATATGACAGAGGTGTGTATAGGGTGCTACAGGGGCCTTGCACTGTATAGTAGGGGGCAGGTGGCTCTCAGCAGAGGTGATGCTCAAATGCTCCTAAAAGAAACCACAGATTCCTTGGAGTGGGGCCCTTACTTAATTCTCTTTATACTCTCCACCATAATTGTGATCATCAAATTTCTCCTGCCCAGCAATTTAATTTTTAAGTACAATTTTAAAATTGGATTACAAAATGATATAATTATAGAAAATCTGGAAAAACAGCTAAGTCCAAAGAATATAAAAGTCACCCATAATCCTGCTACCCAGACTTCCTTATCAACATTTTGGTGCACACACTTTCCAGTTTCTTATCCCCACGCAACAAAAATGAGTTGTGCTCTAAATACTTTTCATTTGTTGTTTCTTTTCGTGTAAAAAAGTGGCGCAAATATTTTACTAATGCCTTATATATTCATCTTCAACCATTTTAATGGTTGCATAATATTCTTTTTTCTTTTCTTTTTTTTTTTGAGACAGAGTTTCACTCCGTCACCCAGGCTGGAGTGCAGTGGTGCAGTCTGGGCTCACTGCAACCTCTGCCTCCTGGGTTCAAGTGCTTCTCCTACCTCAGCCTCCCATGTGGCTAAAATTACAGCCATGTGCCCCCATGTCCCAGCTTTTTTTTTTTTCTTTTTGCATTTTTAGTAGAGGTGGTGTTTCACCATGTTAGCCAGGCTGGTCTTGAACTCCTGACCTCAGGTGATCTGCCCACCTCAGTCTCCCAGAGTGCTGAGATTTCAGACATGAGCCACTAAGCCCGGCTGGTTGTATAACCGTGGAGCTGGCTACATCAATAGATCAGTACTCCCTTAATCTAGGAGAGATACCCATTGTGTCTTGTCTGACACATAGGTCATTTCTAACATTTTACTATTATAAGCAACACAGGAATGAGTAGCACTGTGGATGAATTTTTGCTCATATCCATTACAATTTCCTTAATAACTGTCCAACACATAACATGTCCTGCCTTATTTTGATAGATATCATTCTTTATATAAATTTAGTGTAAATTTCTAGAAGGAGATTGTTGGGCTGAAAGCTATATACATTTTAAAGGCGTTTGACGTTTGATACATACAGCCAAATAATGCTGCAAAGGGTTTTTAATAATTTACACTCTCACCAGCACTATATGAGAAGACACTGGATGACATTTTATTTATTTCTCTTTTAAAAAAACAAAACAAAATCTAAACATTGCCAACATAATGGCCACAGTTGGGGTGAGGTAGGGAGAGGTGGTGTTGATTTCTGGGTTTTGTTTGCATTTCCAATTGCCAGGGCAGATTTTCATTTTTCATATCTTTATATTGTATTTCTTCCGAGAAAATTTCCTATTCATGTCCTTTGCTCATTTTTCTACTTACTATGTTTCTATTGGTTAAAAATAAATAACAGCAAACATTTATTGGGTGTCTACTGTATGCCAGATATTGTTCCATGTACTTTATAGACTGCTTTATTTCTTGCTTCTTTCAACAACCCTGTAAGGTACATACAATTTTTTTTTTTTTTTTAAGACAGAGTCTCCCTCTGCTGCCCAGGTGGGAATGCAGTAGCTCGATCTCAGCTCACTGTAACCTCTGCCTCCCAGGTTCGAGCAATGCCTCAGCTTCCCCAGTAGCTGGGACTATAGGCGGAGGCTACCAAAGCCCAGCTAATTTTTGTATTTTTAGTAGAGACAGGGTTTTGCCATGTTGGCCACCCTGGTCTTAAGCTCCTGGCCTCCAGTAATATGCCCACCTCAGCCTCCCAAAGTCCTGAGATTACAAGTGTGAGCCACCATGCCGAGCTGACTATACAATTACTATCTTACTAATTTGTAAGTGCCTGACAGGTTGAAGACAATAACCCTTTTTATATATTCCACATTTTTTAAATGTACTGATTGCTTTTTAATTTTATCTTTAGGCCGGGCGCTGTGGCTCACGCCTGTAATCCCAGCTCTTAGGGAGGCAGAGGCAGGAGGATAGCTTGAGCCCAGGAGTTCGAGACCGGCCTGGGCAATATAGCGAGACCCCGTTCTCCACAAAAAGGAAAAAAACAAAAAGACCAAAAAAAAATTTTATCTTTAGAGGTTTTTATTTACAGAAGTTTGAAGGTTTTATGAGCACAGATTGGTCAATTGTTTTACTTCTGCTTTTGCATGTACATGTGAAGAGGTATTTTTCCATCTTGAGATCAGAGAAATATGCATGTCTATTTTCTTCTGATTCTATTATAGTTTAACTTTAAACATTTAAACAGCTAATCCATTTAGAACTTACTTGATTATGGTCTGAGAAAGAGCACCAATGTTTATTTATTTATTTCCCAAATGGATAGTCAATCATCCCTAAACCATTTATGGAATAATCAGTCCTTTCTTTTCAGTTTTTCATGGCTTCTTTATTGTATTATCAATATGTATTTTAATCTGTTTCAGATGTTTCTATTCCGTGATATGTCTGTGTATTCTCTCACCAGTGCCTACTTTTTAATTATTATAATTTTATAACAAGAAGTACAAGTTCTCTTCCTATCCTTCACTTACTAGTTCTCTGTTACAAAACTTTCTCAAATATTCTTTACGGGTTTTCCCCATCCAGGGTGTGCCTTAGAATCACCTTAAGTTCCAATAAAAATCATTTTGTCAAGTTACAATAAAAATTCCTTTTTGTCAATAAGGAGCGCATGTGAAAATTAATTTGGGGAATGTTGATTTGTGAACTTATGATATCTCTCTCCAAATATTCAAGTCTTTTACATTCTACATGAAAGATTTTTTTCCATTTAAATGCTTCACATTAACTGGGTAATATTTTAATGACATTTTATACTACTTATTAGTATAAAACATAATGAATTTACCATATTTTCTGAACCCAAAAAATCAATGCACATGGATAATATTTTTTGTATGGGTGCTTCTAAGTGTCAAAGACATTTTAGGAGGTGTGTTTGTATGCTGAACTATGAGAATTTCTGGGCATTTCTGTGGTTAGGAGGTCGATAAGGTGGGAATGTTTACAGCTGGAATGGTATTGAACAAATCCCAAAGGTATGTTCTCCAAGCCCAAAGTGGGCAGCACAGTGTCCTGCAACATGGCGGACACTCGACTCTCACGGGTGGCCTCACATTGCTGTGTTGGCAGACACTTAAGAGTCTAATATTGGCAAATCCAGAATAAGGGATTAAAAGCAATGACTCACACTAGTACAAATATCAGACTGTTGAACCTACAGATTCGCCCAGTTTTCTCAGCAATTCTCAGGTATGTGTGTGTGTGTGTGTGTTTATGTGCGCATGAGTGTGTAATTCATTTCTCCACTGGGTTTTGAGTTCTTTGAGGGCAGGAATTGAATCCTACCCTTCTGGAGCCCCACACAGTGCCCAGGAGAGCACTGAACTCAGAGGGCGTGCTCAGTAAATCGTGGTTAAGTTGAGCGGAATTGTCTCTGACTGCTACCATTGCCAATAGCGCAGTCAGTAACCGGCAGAGGGGAAGGCTACCTCCAGGCGGTGCTCTGTGCTGGCTCTCAGGGAAGGATACGCCAGGCACAAAAGCCCTATTCTCTGCCTAAGAAGAAGTACTTGCTGCATACCAAGGAAGAGATGTATAGACAGTATCAGCACCTAAGATGGTTAGAGCCAGCAGGGGCCTAGATTATCCTAAGGAAAATGACTCAAACAGAAAGCCAAAAACCACATTCTTACTTATCAGTGAAAACTAAACAATGGCTACTCATCGACATACAGAGAAGAATAATAGACACTGCAGACTCTAACAGGTGGGAGCGAGGGAGGGAGGTGGGAGAGGAATGAAATGCTCCCTACTGGATATGACGTACACTATTGCAGTGACGAGTACACTTTTAGCCCAGACTTTACCACTATGCAATAGATCCAGGCAACATAACTGCACTTGTACCCCCAAATCTATAAAAATAAAAATAAGTCAGAATATCTCAGTGCAGAAAACCCCATAAAATAAGCAAACAAAAAAAAAACCCCACCACCAACACAAGGGACCCAGGTGGTCATGCAGGCCAGCTCTTCACTTTACCCGGGAGGACACTGGGGGCCAAGGGAGACGAGCAACTTGACTCCAAGTCAGTGAACTCATTGGCAGAAGAGAACAGGGCAGTTCTGAAAGTGACATGGTGGCCTTTTAGCAGAGTTTGGAAATTGGGAATAACTTTATTTTGGGAGAGAAGAAGGAAAAGGGTATTCAGGAAAGGGGATGGTAAGCGAGCAGGATTAGAGGTAGGGGTGAGTAAGTTGCTGATGGTGAGAAGCCGTGGACGGCCAGGTGGTGGTGGAGGACGTGTATTTCCTGGAGGAGGCTGCTGGCTGACCCCTGCAGAGTCCATGTCATCATGGAGGAACTGGGGTGAAGTAGCCTTGCTGCTGTCTGTCACAGGGACGATCATGTGATATATCACGACAGTTCACTGACTTTGAGTCAAATCATTGATCTCCCTGGTTCTCAGCATCCTGAGATGAGAGTATGAAAAATCAGGTGGTCTGAGTGAGTACTCTGATCAGGATGGTGGCGGGAAAGGGCTGGTGCCAACATCATCGGCAGTGCTCTGGGCATAGGACTGGCCATGCATGGGTGCAGGGGAGAGGCAAGGAGAGTCTTCCCCAGGGGCTGGAAAACTAGGGCAAGTGCCCTGGGACAGCTAGGAAACAAGGCAGCATGGAATCAGGTGCTAAATTGTGCAGCACAAACTGAGCGCTAAGGAGGCCAGAGAAGGAGAGAAGGTTTGGAGTCAGCAGGAAAGCATCCCAAATGAGGAGGATTTTGAGCACAACTTCCAAAAAAGAACAGCACTCAGACAGGAGGGAGGTCCTGGGTATATTCATCATGCTTTTTATTTTCTGGGTTTTATGGTGCTTTCATATTCTGGAGGCTTGCTAATTCTGGAGAGAATACTGTTCCCAGGGCTAGCAAATTCCTAGAGAAACAGTCAACAACCTGCTGGTGAATGTACCTTCCATGCACCAACTAACCAATCCAGAGCACATTCCCCCAACCACCACCTCCATCTACTCTCACACAGCAAACCAATGTTCCCCTGCCCTGAATCACCCCAGGGCCAGCTACCAGACAGCAGGGGATCACCCCTGTGGCACAGAGCCTGCTGACATTATGCAAACAAGCCAGTCCTAAGCTGTTAAAACTTGCTCACCTGCATGCCCATTCCTTCATGCGGAACCCATAATAAAGGCTCTGGACCATGTTTTCCTCTTCCTGATGACCCTGGTGTCTCCCTACAGAGCTCTTTGTGGCATGGTCCAGCGAGCCTCCTCTTGGGAACTGTGAGTAATAAACTTTCTTCAATAGCACTGATCTCTCTGTGTCATCACATGGTCATGTCTATAATTTTTTTTTTTTTTTTTCCATTTTTGAGATGAAGTCTCACTCTGTCGCCCAGGCTGGAGTGCAGTAGCATGATCTTGGCTCACTGTAACCTCTGCCTCCCAGGTTCAAGTGATTTTCTTGCCTCAGCCTCCTGAGTAGCTGGGATTACAGATGCCCACCACCATGCCCGGCTAATTTTTGTATTTTTAGTAGAGATGGGGTTTCACTATGTTGGCCAGGCTGGTCTCAAACTCCCGACCTCAAGTGATCTGCCCATCTCGGCCTCCTTAAAGTGCTGGGATTACAGGAGTGAGATACCGTGTCCAGTCATGCCCATGAATTAAGACTTGGGTACAATAAAAATACTGGGAAAGGGAGCGGCCTCATGTTTTGGAGCAGCTGGTACAGAGGAATGTGCGTGGATTTTGCAGGAAGACACGGTGAGGGGGAGATCCCTTCCTTTCCTTTGACCTTCCCCTCCTGCTGTCCTCCCTTCCTCAACTCTCACTTAATGTCATTGTGGCGGTGGCCTCCTGCTCCGTTTTCCTCTGAGTGGCCCAGTCCAAAGTCCAATGTTGTGTATTGTTGCTTGGCATTTTGGGCTTAAGCCAGTCCATGAACTCTCCCCCTGTGACTAGCCCTTTCCAGCCTTATTCTCAATTATGTTACCATGCTTTCCCTGCTATCAAGAAATTTTAGGCATCTCTAAAGCCAATGGAGAAGATCATCTGGGAGCTGGGAATGGGTGGATTGGGAGAACTTTTCTGCAACTTCTAAAACTGCAGTCATCGGTAGAGGCCCGGAAAGGCTCACAAAATGCCAAATTTTTGTTTCTAAAAGAGAGGGGTGAGAGCTGAGCAGCTCATGGTAAACTTTTGCTTTTTTCTTGATTGTAGTCTGACCTAAACAACGCTTGCTGTGTCTTGGTATGCCTGGAGTCTTGGTTAATTGCTCTGGGACTGCCCTGGGCCTGCTTACCATATGCTGGATTGGGCAGGAGACAGGAGGAGGAGGAGTACTAAGAGCTGGGACACCTCGATTCTCGTCTACACTCTGCACTGATAAGCTTCTATGACCCTGCACCTCAGTTTCTTCATCCATGAAATGGAAGGGTAGAACCAGATAGATTCAAGGCTTTTCTAGCTCTAATATCTAGAAATCTCGGACACAGGGAAGTGTCCCTCATCTGTGCCACTGGCCCTGTCCCCACTTCAGGCATGTTTTGTGACTCTTTACTCTCCATGGCAAAGGAAAATCAATGTCCCCTCATTGCTGTGCCCACTGTGGTACAGTCCCTGGGCAGGCTGGCTCTGTCTTGTCTCCCGGGCAAACTGCACCTCAGGCTGCAGGGACTACATCGCAGAGTCTCACAGGATGATTCTGCAGAGCCCCTGGGATAAGAGTCTCGGTTTATTCCCTGGGATTATAGCAGGACTGAGGCAGGTGGCATGATACCGGAGCTGAGTGTCCTGCCCAGGGAGGGGCTGCAGAGGGCAGCAGCCGTGCTTCTTAGAGCCAGTGCATGCAACTCCCAGACGCTGCGGGAGAATGCCAGTTTCTTTTCTTACATAACCTTTCCTAACCTAGGAACAGTTCAGATTTGGGCTGCCTTTGCCTCAGGAAACTAACACATGCCCCCCTTTCTTTGGATACTTTCCTCCCTGCCTACCCCAATCCTACCCATCTTCACGGCCCCACCCACCTCTGCCACTCCACACCCTCCCTGCCCATCCAACCTTCCCAAGGGCAGGCTCTTAATCCTAACCTTCTACGCCTCCCCCAGGACCTAGCAGAGCACGGAACTCATGGAGAGTGGAAATCTGTTGACTGATGAGATCATGCTGGGGAAAAATTAACCCTGCGGTTAATTAACAACCTTTGTGCAGTCACAGCGGTGCCTGAGAAGAGCGAGCCCCTAGTCACAGCGGGGAGGGCTGGGGAGACACTTCAGGTGGACATGCATGATCTCATCAGAGCCTCATCTCAGCCCTATGGGGTGTCTTTTACAGACTGGGGCTCACAGAGGCAGGTTCAGACTCATGGAGCAGTCATAAAGACCCAGGTCCACCTGGCGTCAGTATCCCTGCATGCACCACTGCACCAACTGCCTCCTGGAGCAAAGAGGTCCCTGCTTCCTGGCTGTCCTCAGGGACCTGTTCCTGGTGTGAAGCTGACAGGAAGATGCGTGCAGAAACTGAGGGGAAAGTAGTTGGGGAAAGGGGAGGGGTAGTGTCAGGGATCCTGGCCTCTGCTGCCTTCAGGCTGGCCCCCAAAGAGATGAGGGATTTTTGGGGGGAAATGTGTATTCCTTAGGGAAAAGGCAAAACCTGAGTTCACCCCTTGGGAGATGGTTTTGCAAAAGCACATGTAGATGGGCATCCACACACATGCAATGCACACACACACACACACACACACACACACATGCGCACACACGAGCCTCTGCACCCAGAGCCACAGCAGCCCGCTCCCAGCCACCGAGGCCCTCCCCCACCAAACCCCGCTCTCCCTCCTACCCTGTATGTGCAATCTTGTGAAAACTCCACCACTCTTAAGGTTAATAAGGCTCATTTGCTTAAGATAGCACCTGTTTCTATGGTGACTCCTGCCACCCAGAATCTGTTCATCAACTGAGACAAGAAAACAGTGACTTCCACCCTCTTTGAAAGGAAAAAGCCAATTCTTCGTCAAGAGCTTGACGGGCCAGCAGCCCAGTGAGCTCTGGGCATCTGTCCTTCTACCCTGTTGAAGTCCCTCCCTGCAGCCCCTCCCCAACCTCCCAGCATCTCCTGATTCTCCCCAGGCGCTCTGGACTTCGGGTTCCTCCTCCTCATCTCTCCGGGAAGCCACAGAACCCCCTGCAGGAGGAGGGTGTTTCTCTGTCCTGACTCTGGGTCACCGGCTCTTTGCCCCTCCACCTCTGATCTCTCCACACCAGCTCCACCTTGGTCCTTCTGAGTGGAGGTTGGCAGGGGAGCCCCAAGAGGCCCCTGGCCCTCCCCACGCATCCCCACTGCCCCCATGCCAAGCCTGCCTCTCACCCCGCCCGCCTGGATTCCTGCAGCCACCCCCCAGCACGTCTCCTGCCATGGGGCTTGTCTTTCTCCAGTTTCTGCACAAAGCTGCCAGCTGACTCCTTCTCCTAAAATGAGAGCTGTTCAGGCCTTGCCCGGGCTCAATGCCCACCCTCGTCTTCCATGGTCTGTAGCTGAGCTTTGCAGCACTGACCTGACACAAGTTCCAATCACAGGTCCCAAACCACTAGAGAAGTGGGTTCCCAGGCAGCTGTTGCTAATAATAAAGCTCCAGAGAGTGATTTACCTTCGCAAATAAATGAGAGTGGCTTCCACATTCTCTCTCTAATAACGCCACTCTCATCGGTGCTCCAACACTTTGTTACTGGGAGAGCAGGCGCGTAGGGAATCGTGGGGAACGTGGAGCTTGTTTTATGTGTTCTGAGGCCCAGGGGAGTGTGTTGTGCATACGAGCATTTCGGCAGAAAGAAAAGTTGAGGGCTGCTTAGTGGAGGATCAAGTATGGCATTATAAACTATCAGAGCCTGGCTTTATCACCAAAATCCACCTCCGGGTTTGTGTTTGCTGGTGGGGTAACAGAGACCCACAGAGCGGCAGATATTGGAGCAGCATCACCAGCTAGCGAGTGGCCAAGCATACATGTCTTCCCAATCCTGGCCCCAAACGCTTTCTGAAATATCACTCAGTTTCCTGCTCAGCAGAACAGACTCCTCATGGCCTCCAAAGCCCTGTACCATGAGGCCTCCCTGCCTCTCCTCACTCTCCCCCCAGGATGGTGTTCTGCTCTACGTGGGCAGGGGTTAAGCTTGTTTACAAAGTCGCGGCATCTGAGGGCCACTCTAAACCAACCTCTTGCCCAGTCTCTGACAGACAACTTCTCCTTGAATGTCCTCAGACACAACACAGTCAGCCCCTGAAGAGACAGTAGCCCCTTGGCTAGTATCCCAAAGCCAGGCCACCTGTCTTGGCCTCTCCTGGGAGTTCCAGGCTCATTTCAATCTCTCACTTGAAATCTAAAAGGTAGTTCTGGCTGGGCACGGTGGCTCACACCTGTAATTCCAGCACTTTGGGAGGCCAAGGTGGGCAGACCTGAGGTCAGGAGTTCGAGACCAGCCTGGCCAACGTGATGAAGCCCTGTCTCTACTAAAAATACAAAAATTAGCCAAGCATGATGATGCGGGCCTGTAATCTCAGGTACTTGGGAGGCTGAGGCAGGAGAATCGCTTGAATCTGGGAGGCGGAGGTTGCAGTGAGCCAAGATAGTACCATTGCCCTCTAGACTGGGTGACAGAGCAAGATTCCATCTCAAAAATAAAATAAAATAAAATAAAATAAAAGGCATCTCTGTATGAACACATCTAAGACACACTTGAGACTCCCCTTTGTCTCCTCACCTGCCGGGCGTCCAGTAAAGGGCACCATTGTTCACTCAGGCCCCAGAGCCAGGGGCCATTCTCACACCATCCTTCACCCTCTGTGTCTAATCCATTGGCACGTCCTGTTGGCTCTCAACCTCACAACAGGTTCTGAGGCTGCTCTCTCCATGGCCACAGTTCTTGCCTTGGTGCAAGTTACCATCATCCTTCTCAAAGGAGCAAAATGGTCTCTTAAACGGCTGCCTCGGGCCACTCCGCATAGCAGTTACATGGATCTTTTAAAAGTATAAGGCAGGCTGGGCACAGTGGCTCACTCCTGTAATCCCAGCACTTTGGGAGGCCGAGGTGGGTAGATCACATGAGGTCCGGAGTTCAATACTAGCTTGACCAACTAGAGACCCTGTCTCTACAAAAAATACAAAATTAGCTGGGCCTGGTGGTACATGGCTGTGATCCCAGCTACTCTGGAGGCTGAGGCAGGAGAATTGCTTGAACCTGGGAGGCAGAGGTTGCCGTGAGCCAAGATTGCCCATTGTACTCCAGCCTGGCCAACAAAGCAAAACTCCACCTAAAAAAAAAGTGCAAGGCACGGGATGGGTGCAGTGGCTCATGTCTGCAATCCCAGCACTTTGGGAGGCCAAGGCGGGAGAATTGCTTGACGCCAATGGTTCAAGAGCAGCCTGGGCAACATAGTGAGGCCCCACATCTATGAAAAATAAAAATAAATAGCCAGGCATAGTGGTGTGCACCTGTAGTCCCAGCTACTTGAAAGGCTGGGGTAAAAGGATGATTCCAGCCCAGGAGCTGGAGGCTGCAGTGAGCTATGATTGCATCACTGTACTCCACCCTGGGCAGCAGAACAAGACACTGGCTCTTAAAAACAGCATCAAAAATGCAAGGCAGTTTTTCCCCTCTGTTGGAAGTCTCCGCATAGTCTGTGTGCCAGACTCCTCGCCCAGGCCCGGCTAAAGATCCGACATTGGTGGTTCTCAGCCCCAGATGCACATTTTTGCTTTCTTTCTTTCTTTCTTTTTTTTTTTTTAATTGTGATAAGGTCACTTAGCATGAGATCCACCCGCCTTACAGTTTGTAAGTGTACAGTACGGTACTACTAACTACAGGCACCGTGTTGTGCAGCAGATCTCCAGAACTTAATCATCTTGCATTAGTGAAACTTTACAGCCGCTGAACAGCAACGCCCCAGTTCCCCCTCCATTTGCCCAGATGCACATTCGAATCCCCTGACGAGCCTTAAAAATAAGAATGCCTGTGCTCCACCCCCAGAGATTCTGATTTAACTGGTCTGGGCGCAGCTTCCCCAGTGATTCTGACAAACAGGATTAGAACCACCATCCTTCCTGGTCTGCCTTGCTGCCTCATGACCTCATCTCCTACACGCTGCCCTGTGACCACCCTGTCCCAGCTACGCCAGTCCCCATCTGATTCTGGAATACACCAGCTCCTTCCTGCTATTCCCTTGAGAAGGGGGGCCCTGTTCTCACAGGGTTGCCTGGTGAATTCCCACTCTGCTCACAGGTTTCCTTCTCTGGGGAACTTTCCCCCCATCCACCTTCTCGTCTTCATGGTTTTCAGGACTCAACTTCATCCTAACACTCCCCACTCTTTCATGGAGTCATTGATTTTTCTCCTCTGCTCCCCTCACCAGACAGGGAGCTCCCTAACAGAAAGGATGTAACTGCTTACAGGTTAGCACAGAAGACATTTAGGGCAGGTCACCTAGTCTGCATGATATTATCATGGTGGATACATGTCATTATGCATTTGCCCAAACCTAAACAAGATACAACATCAAGGGTGAACCCTAATGCAAACTATGGACTTTGGGGTGATAATGATGTAGGTTCATGGATTGCTAATGATCGCCACTGTTAAGTTCATCAACTGTAACAAACATATCACTCTGGTGCCAGATGTTGATAGTGGAGGCGGCTTGGGGCTGGCAGCAAGTATATGGAAACACTCTGTACTCTGCTCTCTTACACTATGAGCGTAAAATGCTCTAAAAAATAAAGTCTATGGTTTTTTAAGAAAAAGAAAGTAAAAAAAAAAAAACAAAAAAACCCAAGGATTTGGTTGCATAAACTTTCTGATCTGCAGTGCCTGAATGAAACCTGTTGCCTAAAATGTGCTGAACACATGCTGAATGAATGAATGAATGAATGAGAGGTCTGATAGATGCACAGAAAGGAGGCGTAAGTCTTCAATGATCCAAAGCCTTTACTTCTATTGATGTGGCCTAAGACAATATTAACTGTCTTCATTCCTGCACTGTGGCTTGATGTTCTATTATTAGCTTAAAATTTAGATTAAAATTAGCTTCAAAACTAGCTAAAACTCCTCTTGATCTTTTCCCCTCATGAACCTCTGACATGCCAGATCGCCCCCATTCTGTATGTGTGCAACTGATTTAGGACCTAAATATAGAACTTTAGATTAATCCCTATTAAATTTAAATTTCTCAATGCAGGTACAGCCTTTTGATTTGCCAAAATTAACTGTTTTATGTTACCCATCACATTAGCTACTCCTTGAAACTTTGACCTAAAATTTGGTGAGCATGCTATCCATGAAGATATTGAACAAGGTGGTTGGGCGAGGTGGCTCACGCCTGTAATCCCAGCACTTTGGGAGGGTGAGGCAGGCAGATCACCTGAGGTCAGGAGTTCAAGATCAGCCTGGCCAACATGGTGAAACCCCGTCTCTATTAAAAACAAAACAAAACAAAACGAAACAAAAAACAAAAAACAAAAACACGAAAATTAGCCAGGTGTGGTGGTATATGACTGCAGTCCCAGCTGCTCAGGAGGCTGAGGCAGGAGAATTGCTTGAAGCCAGAAGGGGGAGGTTGCAATGAGCTGAGGTCATGCCACTGCACTCCAGCTGGGTGACAGAGCAAGACTGTCTAAAAAAAAAAAGGATATAAACCAACAAGGTCAAGTGCTCAGACCAGAATCTTGTGACATGTCACCAGGTACCAACTTTAAGATTGGTACTAATTCATTTGTCAGCTCTTCAAGAATAATATGTTAACAAGTCACAAAACTCCACCTAACATAACAGTCACTGAAGCAACATCTCTCCCCCTTGGCCAAAGGTTACCACGATGGACTTGTTCTAATGACTGGCTCAGGCAAGCTGTACTGTGTTTACTGACAGCATCTTCCGGGTCCAAGGGGCCAGTGCATTTCCCAACAAAGAAATCTGAGTGATCCAGCATGATTTGTTTTTGGTGAATCTATGCTGACTCCAAATGTGCACTGTTTTCTATATTGTCTCAGGCTATCTGCTTATTAAATTGTTTTTGAATTTTGATGTTTTGATGAGGACTGATATTACACTTATCAGCCTAAATTTGGGAATCCACATTTCCCTTCCCTATTTCTGGAAATGATTTGTGATTGCAAATCTAAGCTCTTTCTGGACTTTGGAGGTATAATTCATCTCGCAGTCCCAACTCATTTAAAGCAATGGCGTGTTTGTGGATTGCAGAGGGCTTTTTGTAAGAGTGGGCAGAGCAGGTAATAGTCTGCAGAAGCCTGGAAGGTCTGAGCAGGTCTGAGACACTACATGCAGATCAGCAGGAGATCAAGAGGGTTGTGGGGGCAGGCAAGGCCCAGAGCCTCAAAGGCCTTGAATAACACACTGCGGAGAGGTGCTCTGTCCTGAGATACTGGGGAATCACCGCAGGGCTTCAAATGGGAAAGCAATAAGAGCCTATTTAGATTTTAGAAAAATCATTCCATGAAGGAAAGATTCACATTTTTGTAGAGGGTGAGATTATAGGAAGGGAACCAGTTAGTAGATGCTTGCAATAACAATCTAGAGACATCTATAACAACCAAGGGCCTCAATTAACATGCCCATCTTGGCTTTTAATTTTATGTTTATTATTCTTTTTTCTGCCCCATTCAAATGTTGAGCTTTTAATCATGCTGTTCCTTTGCTGAAATGCAATTGCTTGTATCCTCTGACTTTTGCAGGCCTGCTCATAATTTCAAGTCCCAGCTCAACTCTCATCTCCAATGTGAAGTCATCACAGAATAATGCCACCCCATCCATTCACCTACAAAAGCTCCACCTCCATCCATTCATTCATCCATCCATCCATGTACCCAACCTCTGTCCATCCATCTACCCACCCATCCATCCAACCATCCACCTACCTAATCTCTATCCATCCATCCATCCATCCATCCATCCAACTATCCACCTACCTAATATCCATCCATCCATCCATGTATCCATCCATCCATCTACCCAACCTCTATCAATCCATCCATCCATCCATCCATCTACCCACCCAACCTCTGTCCATCTATCCATTCATCCACCTACTCAACCTCTAGCCATTCATTCATCCATCCATCCATTTATCTACCCACCTACCCAATGTCTATCCATCCATTCATCCACCTACCTACCTGACCTTTATTCATTCATCTATCCATTCATCCATCCATCTACCTACCTAGCCTCCATCCATCTATCCATTCATCTACCTACTCAACCTCTATCCATTCATCCATGCATCCACCTATCCACCCACCTACCCAATGTCTATCCAACCACCTACGTACCTGATCTTTATCCATCCATCCATCCATCCATCCATCCGTTCATCCATCCATCCATCCATTCATGCATCCAGCCACCTACCCAACCTCTATCCAGCCATTCATTCATCTGTTTATCCATCCACCTACCCAACTTCCACCCATCCATTCATCACTCTATCCATCCATCCATCCATCCATCCATCCATCTATCCATCCATCCATCCATCCATTCATCCATCCATCCATGCATCCAGCCACCTACCCAACCTCTATCCAGCCATTCATTCATCTGTTTATCCATCCACCTACCCAACTTCCACCCATCCATTCATCACTCTATCCATCCATCCATCCATCCATCCATCTATCCATCCATCCATCCATCCATTCATCCATCCATCCATGCATCCAGCCACCTACCCAACCTCTATCCAGCCATTCATTCATACGTTTATCCATCCACCTACCCAGATTCCACCCACCCATTAATCACTCCATCCATCCATCCATCCATTCATGCTTCCAGCCACCTACCCAACCTCTATCCAGACATTCATTCATCCATTTATCCATCCACCTACTCAGTGTCCACCCACCCATTCATCACTCCATCCATCCATCCATCCATTCATCCATCCACCTATCCAATTTCTATTCATCCACCTACCCTTCTACCCAACCTCTAGCCATCCATCCACCCATCCATCTATTCACTTTTCTATCTATTCATCCATCCATCCACCACCTACCCACCTATTCATCTCCATCTATCCCTCTATTCATTCACCTACTCACCTCTATTCACTCATCCACCCATCTCTTTCTTCATTCTTTATTCATTCATTTCTTCATGACTTCATTAATTCAACATTTACTGAGGGTCGTTACTATTCTCGGCTAAATGCCGAGAATATAAGAAGACACATTTCTGCTCTCCAGGAACTCATGGACGAAGAGGGAAAAGAGACTCATAAATAACAATGAGGGCACTAATTGAGGTTTGACTGAGTGTGGCAGCAGCAGGGGCAGGACTGACTCACTCAGTTTGGGGGTGGTAGAGCAAGCCTTTCAGCAGAGGTGACATCTGAGCTGGGCCTTGAAGGAGGAGAAGTTGTCTCACCGAGAAGAGGAGGGTGCTCCCAATTCCCACAGCCATTTGAGTCTGAAAAGCCCACTTGGAGTTGACTGTAAACCAGTGAGTATTGCTCTTTCATTATTTCCTGTATGTTGGCCTTGTCCTTCCAACTGTGCAGCAGGAAAAGCACATTTTAAATCCCTAACATGTAGTCATCAGATTTGATTGGATTTAATTTTTATTTACTTTATTAGTAGCCACAGTGCTGAGAGCAGTCAGGTCAAACAATCAGTCCTAACAGCTCCCTGTTAAGTCTGATGCCCACTGGTGCCTTTTCTCCTTCAAGGTCTTTAAAGCGATAACCACACCGGCAGCTCCTTCTCCTGGCCAGGCCCTGCCCTACATCTTGGGAGTGACATATGTTTCGTACCATCAGAGGCTCGACTTTCTAAGCTTCCTATGGAGGACTGAGGGTGGTAAAAGATGGGAGGAGAGAGCCAGCATATACATAGCAACTCCTAAGCGCCAGGTGCTACGTGCTGGGTGTTTCACAAATTTTATCTCATTACATCCTCAACATTCCTGCGAGGTCGACGTTAGTTTCCTCTTATACAGACGAGGAAATGGATTCAGCGAGGTAAACAATTTGCTCATAGTAAGTCAGAGAATCAGTCTCCTGTGTCCACAGAGCACTTGGAGCCCTGGTCCCGGGCTGTGCATGGCTAAGACAGGTATGGCTATAGGTAGAGAAGCCACCAATCTCAAACCAAACTCCTTACACCAGCGTCACCACCTCTTAGCCCCCACACGTGGCCCTAACGTAAGCTGTCACCTGGGCTGGGCCTAGGTAGTGGTTGTGGAAGCCACTTAGACTCTGGAGTGGCAATATGGCCTCATGAGTAGGCATGTAGGTTTTGGGCTCCAATCTCACACAGCCACTTGCTAGCTGTGACATCCTGGGCAAGTTGCTTACTCACTCTGGGCCTCAATTTCTTACCACCATCACCTCCCCCTTTTATGACTACACGAGATGTTTACGTAAAGGACAGCACTTGGCATCACTTGCCAAGTGCATCAATGATGTTTTTTCCTACTTCTTCCTCTTCCCTCTCTCCTTTTCCTCCTCCTTTTTATTTTCTCTTCTTTATTGTTGTTGTTAATATTTTCTCCCTTTTCTTGAAACAGAGTCTTGCTCACATGCCCAGGCTGGAGTGCAGTGGCACGATCTCAGCTCACTGCAACCTCTGCCTCCTGGGTTCAAGTGATTCTCCTGCCTCAGCCTCCCCAGTAGCTAGGATTACAGGTGCATGCCATTACACCTGGCTAATTTTCATATTTTCAGTAGAGACAGGGTTTCACCATGTTGGCCAGGTTGGTGTTAAACTCCTGACCTCAAGTGATCCACCTGCTTCGGCCTCCCAAAATGCTGGCATTATAGGCGTGAGCCACCATGCCCGGCCTGTGGTTGTTAATATTTTCTATGGATATGAACTATAGGGAGAGCGTCTCTAGCCAGGAGAAACAATGTGGCAGGTGGAGACACTATTGGAAATAGCAAAGGGCACACCATACAGGCCACTTGCACCAGCCGTCTGCCCAATGGGAAGATTCCCTGGCTCACCCATGAATAATTACTGTCTGTAATAAAAAGCCTGCTCCTCGGTGGGCTATATGCTCGGTTCCTGTGCAGTTCAAATTCTTAGAAAGTTCTTCCTCATATAGGACCAAAATGCGCTTCCCTGTAAAACATCCCCCATTGGTCCTGATTTTGCCTAGTGGGGTCCAGCAAGATCTCTTCTGTTTTCCAAGGAGATTTCCTTAACTCTTTAAAGGCCATTCTTATGTGTCCGTAGTTGTTCCAACAGGCTAGCCTTCCCTTCTTCTTCCCACTACTGCTGACCTTATGTGGTTTCTACAGAACTTCACCATTCTGGTTGCGTTCCTATGCTGGTCACTATCCCTCTTAAATTACTGTGGCCAGAACAGAAGACATTATTACAGTGCGGCACCAACAATGCAAACAGATAGAACTTTCTAAGACCGAGGAAGGATCATCACGCTTCAAAGATGCTGCTCACCCTCTCCCTCCACCCTCCCCCACCTCATCTCTTCCTAAGAGCATCTGCTCAGGGGTTGAGGGGGTCTGAGGCTCAGAGGACAGTGACATGCCCAGGTTCCTCGTGTCAGGGCAAGGGTGGATTTGGGCTGCTGGTCTTATGCATTTTATGGCTTTGCCCATGAAGGAGTGCCAGGAGCCACGAGCTGTCCCCTGAGCTGAGTTCAGAGTTGGGTGAGCTTGACTGTGCTGTTCCCTTTGGGGTGTCTCATGGAGGATATGTGTGTGTGTGTGTGTGAGAGAGAGAGAGAGAGAGAGAGACAGAGAGACAGAGAGAGAGACAGAGAGAGAAAGAAAGAGTGAGTTTCTGCCTGATCCAGGAATTCTCCTGGATGGCAGAATTGGTTTCCATAACGACTTTCTGATATAAACATATTTGATAAAAATAAGTTAACAGCAGAGCTGTGGTGGAGCACAGAATCTCAGAGTGCTGAGAGAGAGAGAGAGAGAGAGAAACCTCCCAGAAGAACAGCATTTTCTTTCTCTTTCACCCCACCTAGTCATCCTCTCTATACACGCTTGCCATAAACCAACTAAAAAGCTTTGTTTACCATATTTCTGTATATACTGGCTCCCTTCCTGCATGTATGCCTTATTCATATCCGCTCTCTCTCTTTCTCTTTCTCTCTCTCTCCTTAGTTACCTGAAGCACTACAGTATGTATGGGATAATATGATAAATTCATTTCCAATTCACTGCATTATCCCTTGAATATTTTAATGACTCATTGAATGGAGTGAAAAAAAAAGCTATTTCAAATGAACAATTATGCTGCATTAGTCTAAGGGCTGATTATATTTAAACACTGCTCACATGGATAACAGGACACAGCGACCTCAGCATACGAGAGCTAATTTGGCTCTTATCTCCAAATAATTTCACATCACAAATTACCATGAAAACCTAAAGGGCTTTAAAAACATTCATCAAAAGATAATATTCCACTTTGTAGCAACATTTTATTTAGATTATTTTGAATGGGAGCAAAAGCATCTCCAGGGCGGGACAATGACAGCAGAGTGGGACTGTGAGTGATAAGGAGATGGTAGGGGCGCTGGCTTGTGTTAAAAATAGAGGTGGGAAGTGTTGGAGAGGAAGGGGCTGCAGCCCCAAATGTGGGCAGTGCACCACAGGCCTGGCTGTCACTTGCACCTAGCATCGCACCTGGGCTGTGGCCTGGGATGACTCCAGGGAGCCTGCTCTGGTGCAGGAGGCCACAGGGGATCCCTAGAGATGGAATGATGGGACCGATCGTCCCCCTTCCAGGTCCCAACAGGTTTCGGTTTCCACAAAAGCCAGCTGGGGTCATGTTAGGTCCTCCAGGCTAGGCCTGGATTCATCTAGTTTCAAAAGGCAAAAGGACGAGCTATGTTGAGCACTAGAATTTTTATTTTGCAAAACGTGAGTCTAATGGTCTAAGAAAATTTGCTAAATTATAAGTAGCTGCTGTGGTCAGACATCAAAGTTGGAGGTTGTGGGGGAGATCGTTACATTTATCAAGGTCCTACTATTCTGTGTCAGAAGGCTTAATCTCATTGAACACTGGGAAATAGATATTATTATCATGCCCATTTTAATGATGAAGAAACTGAGCCTCAGAGGCTTCTCCTCTTTGTACATGTAATTTCCTTTTTTCGTGTCTCCACTCTGAAGAGTGAGGATTTCTGTCAGTTTCACAGAGGAGAAGTTGCAGTCTCAGAGAGGTGACATAACCTGCCCAGCAGCGCAATTGATCACTCAACCACAAGCGTCCTGGCAGTTGCTGTCCACATGACTAGAAAGCAGGGGGGCTATAATTCTTGCCCTGTTTATTGCATTTCCCATTATCTTATTCACCTAATGCACTTAGAGGTCCTTCCCACCTGGAAGTGGCAGAGCCTGGCACCTCCTCTGGCTCATCTGACCTAAACTCCAAGCTCTTTCTCTTTCCCTTGAGGGTGACCATGTAGGAATCTGGTTTATCACCGGGGTCACCTCCGCACTGTCTCTAGCAGCAAGCACTCGTTATGGCCCATCGATCTGCACCTACAGGTTAGGGAGCCTAAGCCATGCCTTTTAGCTGCTTCTTACTTAAAATGGATCCTCACAGTACAGGTCAAAGCATGCATGGGAAACGGCACAAATATCAGCGGCAAAAGTGTAAATACAGCTCTAAAGAAACAAATCATATTAAAGAAACAAATCATTATTAATCCCATTTCCTTGGTTTGACCTCATCATCTGAACTTGCAGTCCCGATAAAGACTGTTTATTCTGTTTATCATCATTAGCCGGGTTCTGGATATATAGAAAATGAGATTATATCATTATTTTTATATCGATATACTTAAATTTCTACAGGCTCTGCCGCTCCATTGATTAGGATACACGTGCCACTTGCTATAGTGACTCTCTCTAGGGAGGCTTCTCCTCTTTGTATATGTAATTTCCTTTTTCCTTGTCTCCACCCTGAAGAGTAAGGCTTTCCTTTCTGTCAGTTTCACAGAGGAGAAGTCACAGTCTCAGGGAGGTCAAATGACTTGCTCTGTAGTGGCACCAATCACTCAAGCACAAGTGTCCTGGCACGTGCCGTCCACATAACTAGAAAGCAGGGAGCTGTAATCCTTGCCCTGTTTATTGGATTTCCCATTATCTTATTCATCTAATGCACTTAGAGGTCCTTAGGAAGAAAACCTCTAATAACGGGAAATTTTAACCCTACAGGAAAGTAGACAAAATTATGACCCTTTAGAGAGCCTTTTAATTCAACCCAGAATTGGTTGCATTTACAGTTGCCAAAGGTGGAGGGCACTGAATGAAAGGGAACCATGAACTTGCCCGTCTCCTTTTCTTTCTTAAAACAAAAAAGATATTCAAGGCAAATTTTAGAATCATTGACGGTTTCTAGGAAGATTTTCTTTTTTGGAAGAAGAAAGGTACTCTTGTCTCCTTAATTGTTCTTAGTGTTCTTTGTCACCAATCATGATATTCTTTGTGGAAAGTATTAATATACCATCTTCCTGTGTTCAATATTCCCATTAACAATAAAAAGTCTGATGAAAATATCTGCATGAAAAGCCCTAAGCACTAATTTCAGAGACAAATAAAAGAGGAACCAATAAGTGTTTCTTTGAAAATGAATGATGCAAATTAATTGATACCTTAATGAGCTTTCAGCATGAAGATTAGTAGTTAGATGGAATCTGAACTGAATATCATCTTTAAGGAAAGGCTAAGGACGCTGCAGTGGGGGAGAGAGATGTTATCTGTCAGTGCTCAGTTAGAAATCTCTCTTGCTCAATGAGAACACTTCAAAGAGCGAGCCCAGTGAGACAGCATGCCTTAGGTATCAGTCTCTGCCTGTCCCAGCCGGGCCAGGTTTGGAGACTGGAGCCTAGTCCTGTTCCTGAGTTGATGGAAACCCACAGGTATAGGAAGTTCCACCCCAAGCCAGTCCCTGGTGCCCTCCTAATACCACCACTGTGCTATGGATTCCTTCCTTGGTCTCTAGAACGGAAGCCCCGCGAGGGCAGAGCCTTCCTCAATTTTGTTTGCATTTGTGATGCCAGTGCTAGCCTAGCTAGCTGACTGAGCGCAATAATAACAACGTAACAGCAAATAACAATATAGAGCTTACTCTGTGTTCTGGGTATTGTTCTGAGCACTTTCCTTAAAATAACTCACTTGAAGCGAAGCGCGGTGGCTCACGCCTGTAATCTCAGCACTTGGGGAGGCTGAGGCGGGTGGATCACGAGGTCAGGCATTTGAGACCAGCCTGGCCAACATAGTGAAATCCCGTCTCTGCTAAAAATACAAAAGAAAAAAAATACCCAGGCATGGTGGCAGGCGCCTATAATCCCAGCTACTTGGGAGGCTGAGGCAGGAGAATTGCTTGAACCTGGGAGGTGGAAGTTGCAGTGAGCCGAGATTGCGCCACTGCACTCCAGTCAGGTGATAGTGTGAGACTGTCTCAATCAATCAATCAATCAATACATACATACATACATACATACATAACTCACTTGAGCTTCATAACAACAGTGTGAGGTAGGCACTACTAGTATCTCTGGCTTACAAATGAGTATATTGAGACACAGAGAGGTTGAGCAACTAGCCCAAGATCACACAGCAATAATGGTAGATTAGGAATTCAAGCCACAGCAGTCTGGCTCTGGCTACAGAGTCCTAGCTCTTAACCATTGTGCTATACTGAATAGCGTTCAATATATACTTCTTGAATTAAATGAACAAAAGGGTCCCATGAATGAATGCCTGGTCTCCATGGCTGAGCATGTCTCTAACTCCTAGGCTTTATTTAAGTCATCTAAAGTTCCAGAGCTTTATCCTACTCTGCACTAGACCCTGCCAGCCTCTCTCTGGAGTGGAGGTGGGCGGGGGGGAGGTGCCACAAATGACTCTTGTATTCCTAAAAACTAGTTGCTGTCCTATTTCAACCCAGATAGCCTGTCAAAAAATTATCCCTGGACAGGGAAAATGTGGCACATATACACCATGGAATATTATGCAGCCATCTAAAATGATGAGTTCGTGTCCTTTGTAGGGACGTGGATGAACCTGGAAACCATCATTCTCAGCAAACTGACACAAGAGCAGAAAATCAAACACCGCATGTTCTCACTCATAGGTGGGTGTTGAACAGTGAGAACACATGGACACGGGGAGGGGAGCACTACACACTGGGGTCTGTCGGGGGGAAATGGGGGAGGGACAGCAGGGGATGGGGAGTTGGGGAGAGATAGCATGGGGAGAAATGACAGACATAGGTGATGGGGAGGAAGGCAGCACATCACACTGCCATGTGTGTACCTATGCAACAATCTTGCATGTTCTGCACAGGTACCCCCAAACCTAAAATGCAATAAAAAAAACTGTCCCTGCTGAGAGGTTCCTATGGCCATAATCTTGCCTACCATCCAGTTAGACCTGGCCACCTAATATCAAGGTCAGCTGAAGTTCCACCAAGTTTGAGTCTGTGGTCACTGGGAACCATGAGGCTGTGGTCACTCTGTGTCTGCAGAGACTCTACGGCAGGCTTTCCTACTGAGGCTGCTTGGGTAATGATGATATCTAGGGTGTAGTATTATGGGGTCCAAAACACTTACCTAGTGTGTTTTATTTAACAAGATAGTATTCTCTGGGGACAGTTCTCTGGAAGCATCTACCCATAAGGGGTAGTTAGAAATAGAACCCTGGGAGTGAGCTGGGGTGAAGGGAGGGAACCTCTTTAGAAGGAACCACGGAGCTGACGCCTTCCATGGTATGGAGGGCACAGTGGCTCCTTTTCCTAGTGGAGTTGATGGGAGGGATATGATGTGACCCAGGCCACATGGTATGGCAGGAAAGGCGTGTGACTTAGGGTTAGGGGGAGCGGATTGAAGACTCAGCTCTCTAACCCACCAGCTGAAAGATAGCATCATTCAGCCTCTCTGGACTTTGCTTTCCCCATCTATAAAACGAGGATTATGTCTATTTCACAAAGTGGCATCGAGCTTCAGAAGTTTTAAAAGTACTTTTCACTTGAAAATGGCTCCGCAATGAGTGATGTTAAGAACGACCAAGGCACCGAAGCTCTACGGTCTTCCTTCAATCTGCTCAACCCCTCTGGGTGCTTATTAAGCTAGAATGCCGTGTTCTCCCCCAACCGACTGAAGTGGAAGTTCTGCGGCTGGGGTGGGGCCTAGGCAGCTGCATTTTAACAAGCTCATCTGCCCATTCGGATGTACTCAACTGTTTGAGACCCACTTAGCCACAGCAAACACCAACACAAAGGAAGTGCTCTGGGTTTGATCAGAGCCTTCGCTTCCTCTGCTTAAGGTCTAGAACCTGAGACCTAAATGAATTTGGTTGACACCATCTCTGTGGCCGGTGGAATTTTGGGGAAGGTGGGCAGGGCCAAGTGGATATCGCTGCCGCTTCCTGCTGAACACTCGTGAGGGAAGCGGCACAAATGCGACGGAAACCCAAGCCTCCTCCGGTCTGGGCGGGAAGGCTGAGGGCCACACTCGGGCAGGTGGCACTGGTAAGTTCTGTGGCTTAGCAGCCTTGCCGGACAGCTGCCACCTGTCACCTGCCACCTGTTCCAGTTCTAAGCTGGGCTGCTGAGGCTAAACTCATGTTTGTTGCACAGGGCTCCTGAGAGAGCTCCCTTCTGAGTATGGGGGTGAGGGGAGTGGAGGAGTGTGTGGGGGTCTTCAGGCTTGGAAGAGAGGCAGCCTCATGATCTCAAGTCCCTTCAATTCTGAAGTCATCCCATCCCTAACTGCTGTTGCACTCTTGCCTCAGGACTGCTGAGCAGAGCTCCCTAACAGGAAGCCCTGAGTGCACGGAGTGGCTGCAAATGTGACCTTCAGAGCAGCACTCCTCTCTTGAGTGTTTCACCCCTGAGACCGCTGGGGAGGGCTAAGTCCAGAAATTGACAATGTTCTAGCCTGGGTGGGGGGGGGGGGGATGCCAGATCTTTCTCTTTCATGCCCGTTGCTCCCCTCCCCTTCCTGACGGCTCAAACCTCCCAGCTCTGTTGTGTGTTTACCGTGTTTGGCTGGGGAAGCGTATAGAGTAACAGAGGTGGCTCCAGCACTGCCCACGAAGCTGCTGCTTGGGTCTGCCTTGAGATAGCCCCTTCCAGGGCCATAGGCAGGGCTGCCTCTAGGAACAGCTGTCCACCTGAGCTCCCTGGGAGGGGCCCTGGTCGTTGGGCCACCCTCTAGTTGCCTGGGTAACTCTCCTCTCACTTCTGGACTCCCACCCAGTGGCTGTGAGCACACTGCCTTGCTCAGGATAATCAGAAGCCAGTTCAGATTTAAACCCCTTCCTCTACCCATAGTTCTAGAAGGAAAAACACAAACCCCTTGTATTTGCAGAATTGTCTACGTTTTCCAAAGTGCTCTTGTAAGTCATTGGCTCATCACGACGATCACAGCAAGTCAGCAGCCCGCTTCCCGTATTACAGAGCAAGATGAAATGCCCAGAGGAGCCGACAGAGGTCACTGAGTTAGTAACCAGCCAAGATCCACACCACATCCAGACTTTGTTTTGCTAGCTCTGAGTTCCCACTATCTTACAGGCTTGATGCCTTTGTACACTCTTCGCAAAGCCCATCGTCAGGTGTTCTAGGCACAGATTTGTGACTGTTTGAGGCAAGGGTGGACCTCCCCAGAGAGCACTGCCAGGCACTTGTGAACAAAAAGATTCAACCATCAAATGCAGTTGGTAAATCAGTGTACATGATATAGTGCATATTAGACTACGAACAGCTCCAAAAGCCCTTCAGTGAGAAACAGAATGAATTCAGTTCAACCCGGAGAATCCGAAACTTGTCTGGCAACATAGCCTTTCCCCCCACACAACGGCACAAACAAGCCACCAGATTTGAGGAGCCTCCCTGAAGAGGGTGGTGAGCAAGGCACCTTCACAATTATGATGACAAAGACACAAAGATGAGAGGCGGCCACTTGTTTCTATACACAAAGAAAAGCAAACCGCTGTGCCTCTCTCATGCCCCTCGCCCCATCATGGGGAGGAGTTCCAGGACCTCCCCTGGCTGGCTCTGCCACCTGCACATCTCAGAATCCCCTCAGTGCCCCCAAATCCAGTGATGCGCTGAAGCCAATTGTTAACGTTTCAGAAACAGTGTGAGTCAGTTTTTTAAATCATCAGGAGTTTGAAACTGGCCGTGGTGGGAGTATTTATTTATACCTTAAAAAATCAGCAAACACTAGAAATCAGAGTTCCCCCACCCTTCCCGAGGGCTGGTTTACCAGCGTACCACTGGCCCTGGGACACTTTTTGAAATTGTTGGAAAACTCGGGAGGGCTCTGACAGCTGAGCTCTGGGGGAGATCGGACACGGAAGTCCTTGCTCCAGCCCTCCTGGGCAACAGGTGGGAATGGCATTGAATGACAGTCTTCCAGCTACAACCCCAAATGAGTCAGAGAATGCCTCTTGGCCTGCTTACCTTGATATCTGCTACCAGCCAGTGTCTCCAGAATCTCTGTCTAGGTTCTGCTCTGCTAGGGGCATCTGGATCCACCATCACCAGGACATAGGTCGCACCCTGTAACACACGCACCAAAAAGTAATGTAGAGTCATGGCCGAAATAGGAAAATACCCCCGGGCAGACCTCCTTTTTCTGCCGTTCCAATCGAGAATGGCTGAGTAGCCCTATGGCATCCCATCCAGTTTATCCTTGTTCTTGTCACATCCCTGTCACATCATGTTAATTCTCAGAGAAATGGCATCTGTGAAGCAGACAGCAGGACTCTTGGATTCCCCGTTGTGAGGAAGAATAAATCCAACAAGTTATATGTACCAAGCACCTGGGAGCTCCGAGTGCTGTGCTGGGTGCTTGGAGGAATCAAGGAAACCTGAAACAGGACTCTGGTCCTCCAAGAAGCATCCAGTGTAGTTGGAGTGACTTGTCTATTAATTTGACAAATATATGAGGACTTATTTTGTGTCAGGAACGGTACCCATCACAAAGAACACCAGGATTCATTCGTCCCTTCAACAAGCCTTTGCTGAACACCTGCTGTGCACCAGGAGCTGCTCCAGGTGCCAGGAGGCAACAGAACACAAGATAGTGAGGTCCATACTTTCAGGAAGCTTTTATTCTAGGTAAGAGACACAAATCACAAAAATAAATAAATAAGCAAGGGAACGTGTGAGTAGTGCTATGACGAAAATAAAACAGGGTGGGATGAGAGGTGGGAAGTGTTCTGGAAGGAAACAAAATAGCTGCTATGAAGGTCTTCAGGTGGGAAAAAAGTAGGCTTTGAGGAGCAAGAAAGAGCATCATGGTGGCCAGCGACAATCAAGGGGGAGGGTAGACATGGCAGGTGGGGGACGGGGCAGGGGCCAGGCCACAGGAGGCTCTCTAGGCCTGGGTAGGGAGCAGGGTTTTATTCAAAATGCAACACAGAACTGCTACAGGGTTTTACGCAGGACAGTGATATGCTCTGATTTATGTTTTTAGAGAATTCTTTTGGCTGCTGGGAAAAAAAAAATGAATGATCTGCAAAGGCCAGAGAGGAGGCCAGGAAACCAGTTAAGAGACTCGCAGTAGCATGTAAAAAAATGATGGCATCTTGGGCTAGGATGGCAGCAACGGAGACAAAAACAAATAGATGGGTTACGGGAGTATTTTTAGCAAAATCAACAGGGTTTGCTGATGGATTCAATGGCAGGGCGGTAAGGAGGTGGGTGGAGAAAGAGACATTGAGGGCGAATCCTGGGTTTCTGGCTTGAGCAACTTAATGGCACAATTTAATGGCAATTTAATGGCACAATTAAGACCGGGAGGGGAGGCTGTATGAAGGGGGCCATTCAGAATTCTGGTTTAGACATCTTGAGTTTGAAATGTCTCTCAGAAGACAATCGGGTATGCATATCAGAGTCTGTAGTTCAGAGGAGAGATCAGGACTGGGTGGATAAATTTGGTAGTCATTGATAGAGAGATGGTCTCTAAATCAGTAGAGCAGACACAGAGAAGAAAAGAGGTCTCACGGCTGAACTCTAGAGCAACTAACATTGAGAAGAGGGAAGAGTCAGGGAGAGAGGACTTTCGATCCAAAAAGGTACGGGAAACACCTGGAGAGCAGATGTCGCGAAAGCCAGGATAGAAAGTGTCTCAAGGAAGAGAAAGTGATCAGCTGTATCAAATTCTGCTAAAAGTTAGGGCCAGATGAGGACACGGTGTGACAATCTGATTTGACAACTTGGATATCACTGTGATCACAAGACCAGTTTCAGTGGAGTAGAAAGGACTGATGCTCGGCTGGAATAGGCTGAGCTGAGACGGGAGATGAGGAACTGAAGAGAGCTATTACAGAGGATCATAAAAAAGGAAGTTTTGGTGGGAAGGACAGCTGAGATATGGAGTGGCTGTAACTAAAGAGGAAAGAAGAGTCAAGAGTTTTTTTTAAAGAGAGGGATGATATTTGTAGACCAATGGAAATAGTCCAGTATAGAAAGGGAGATGGAACAGAGAGGAGGAAGGGGATGGTCACAAGAGCCGACTTTGGGAAGTGGGGACAGGACAGGATCCAGAGTGAAAGTGAAGGGCTAGGGCTTGGGTAGAAGCAGAGGCTGTGGGTTCAGATGCAAGAGAACTGGAAGGTGAGGTACTCAGAGGAATGAGGAAATTGTTGTCCGATTGCTTCTCTTTTTCAGTGAGTGAGAGGCAAGGTCATCAGGGAAAGAGGGATTATAGGAAGTTTGGGGTGAAACCCCGTCTCTACTAAAAATACAAAAAAAACTAGCTGGGCATGGTGGTGCATGCCTGTAGTCCCAGCTACTCGGGAGGCTGAGGCAGGAGAATAGCTTGAACCCAGGAGGCGGAGGCTGCAGTGAGCGGAGATCATGCCATTGCGCTCCAGCCTGGGTAACAAGAACAAAACTCTGTCTCAAGAAAAGGAAAAAAAAAAAAAAAATGAAGTTTGGGGACAGGGAAGAAGGTGTGTGCTAGTCATTTAAGAGAGTGAGAAAATGGATATACAATAGGTGTGCAGTAGGTCACTAGACAGTGTTACGTTTCACAGTTGTGGGCTTTTTAACTGTTCAAGTACGGGTGTGAGATACGTGGTTAGTTGGGCTTACCTTGGATGGGGACTTAGATGTGAGCATAATGGAAGAGGGGGAAGTGAGAGAGGAAGAAGGTGGCAAGATGAATGGAGTCAATGGAGAGATGAGTCCCGGCCCTCCCCTTGACAGGGAGAGGCAGGCACACTCTGTTGTTCTAAATGCTTTCTGGTGTTCTAAATGCGTGAGCAGAAGAGCATTTATCAAGCAGAAGGACAGGGAAAAGGGAGACTAAATCTCTCTACCCCAGGAGTCCAGGAAGGCTGCAGAGTTGTCTTTTGAGCTTGACCTCGAAGGCTGTGCAGGTAAAAGATCAGGAAAAGTGCTCTCTAGGTACAGGCAGTGGTGTGTGCAAAGGCAGGGGGTTGTTTGGGGGAATGTCTGGGCCATAGGGTATCTGGAAAGAAACAGTAGGTGACAAAGCTGAAATGGGTATTGGCACCAGATAACAGAAAGCTCTGCACATCTTATGTTGCTGAGAATTTGTTATGCAACAGGACCCACTGAAATTGTTTGAATAGGCAACTCATATCATCAAACGTGTGCTTTGGGGCTGGGCATGGTGGTTCACATTTGTAATACCAACACTTTGGGAGGCTGAGGTGGACTAATCGCTTGAGCCTAGGAGTTCAAGACCCACCTGGGTAACATGGAAAAACATTATCTTTACACAAACTGAAAAAGCTAGCCAGGCATAGTAGCCCACACCTACGATTTCAGCTACGAGGGAGGCTGAGGTGGGAGGATTGCTGGAGCCCAAGAGGCTGCAGTGAGCCATGACTGCACCACTGTACTCCAGCTCGGAAGACAGAGTGAGATCCTGTCTCAACAAACAAACAAAACAAACAAACAAAAAACAACACATATGCTTTGGAAAGACCCATGATGAGACATGATGAGGGTAGAATAAAGGATGAAAAGCAGAGCAAAAAATCCAAAAAACGCTGAAAATTGCAGTACTCTGGAGGAAGAACACAGGGATTTCCATTCAAATAGTAGTAACAGAAAGGAGAGACGTGTGTACTGCAGAACCAACAGTGAGGTGACTGCATAGGGCAGATGTCGGGGAGGAAGAAGCCAGGATGACTCTGAGATTCTGTCTTGGGCAGCTTGGTGATGATGAAGCCATGGATATTAAGGGTAGCAAAGTCAGGGGACCGTGAGGCAGGAGTTTGGTGTCGAACCCTACAGGGAGAGATGCCCTTTAAATGAGGTTGATGCCCTCTCGAGACTTGGCAAATGGGCAGTGGACATGGAGACGGATGAATCTATAGATTCATGGGTTGTCTGGGGAGAATCTGTAGAACAAAAACAAAAGAAAGACTGTGGTGGAACTTGGGAACTCAAAGCGGGGCAGGGAAGGGAAAAAGAGGCTGAGGAGAAGACAGTTCTGAAGAGAGCCAGAGAGTTAGTGTCACGGATGCCAAGAGAGAAATGAAGGAAGGGATAAAGGTTGTGTCCGTGACACAGTCATCGAGGGAGATGAGGGCCGCAAAGAGACTGTTGGTTGTGACAAGAAAGGGATCATGGACACCTTTCCAAAGATGAGTAGTTTAAAGGTGAAAACATTGACTACTGGATTTTAAGACCCAGAGGAAGCCATAAACCACATACTAGATGCCACAGGAAATTAAATCAGAGAATGTGAAGATAAACCCAAGAAAATCTCCAAGGACTCAGAAGAAAAGAAAATAGTAGGTGAAAAGAAGGAATATGTCCTAAAGTGGGGGTGTGTGTAAAATCCCAATAGAATGCCATAAAGAGAAAACTGTACATAGTGTCTGATACATCCAAGAAAGTAATAAGAAAATAAAAAGAAACAAAGTGTAAATACGGTAAAAGAAGAACTAAAGCCATATGTCCTCTCTCTTTTCCTTTTTTTCTTTTTTCTTTTTTCTTTTTTTTTTGCAAATGACATGATTGCTACATAAGAAATTTAAAAAAAAATCAACTGGGAACAAAAGTAACATTCGGTAAAGTAAACTGTTACACATTGTACACAAAACTGGTATTTTCTACATATTAATAATAGTCCTAAAGTATACATTTAAGATCCCATTAACAATGGCAACAAAAATGTAAAGTAAGAATGAATTTGATGAAAAATGCAAGATTATATGAAGAAAACAAAAACATTATCGATGCACATAAGAAGGAAACTTGAATAGACAGAAAAAGAAATACAATGCTTTTAAATGGAAATAATCATTTTGCAAAAATGTAAATAAACCTTCAATTAATTTGTTAATCTAGCACAATTCCAAACAAAATCCTAAATAGATGTTTTGTGAATGTCACAGAATAATTCTAAAGGTCATAATAAATGTAAAAAACAAATAAGTAAAAGAAAAATAAGTATCCAAGGCAATATTGAAAATGATAAAATACAGATGTTATTAACTTTGCAGATTTTAACATATCTTATTAAGCTACAATAATTAGAACAATATGGTGTTAATAAATAAAAGAAGCAAAACAGAAAACTCAGAAAGTCAAGTTTTCAATAAATATATATTTAATATATGATAGTTACCATTTAAAATGAATATTAAAAATGAATATAAAATATTAAATAATATATGACAAAGTTATTTCAGCTCAGTGGGGAAAACATAGATTATTTAATAAATGCTACTGGGAAAACTGGCTCAGTATGTGGAATAAACTTAGGTTCCTATTTCTTTCAGACACCAGAAAACTTCCATATTTAAATATGAAAATGAAAACCAAGCTTTAAATCTGGTTTAATAACATAATATTACATTTATGCAATGGAACACTCTGTTAGAGTTAGATCCTTATATACTCATACAAGAAATTATCTACAATATACTAGTATGTGAAATAAGTAAGTTACAGAATAATGTGCATGATGTCTCAAATGTGCAGGAAAACTTTATATATCTAACTATATATATAATCTTTATAGATATATTTGCATATGCATAGAAAATGTCTGAAAAAATACACACCAAACTGTTAACAGTAAATGTCATGAAGGAAAGATTGATATATCTAACTAGATATAACTCTGAATCTTTTATATGGCAAAAAAAAGTGCAAGATAAAATTCAAAGACAATAAACTGGTGGCAAATATTTGCAATATCTATGAGATAATGTTAATATCTTTAATATACAAAGTACTCTTTACCTCCATAAGAAAAAGACTAATAACTCAATAGAAAAATGGATGAACAACATGAATAGGTAACTCATAAAATAAGAAATACAAATGATCGACAACCATATGAACAAGTGTTCACATTTACTACTAATAAAAGATACGCAAAAAATAAAGTAAGATCCAATCTTTGCCCATAAAATTAACAAAAGTTTTAATGTACATCTCAGAATTTTTAAGGTATGTAGAAACAATGGGTAGCTCCCCAAATCCTATGAATCCTATAATCCTTTTTTTTTTTTTTAAAGGACAGAAGACCAAACCCACTTGTCATACACATGTATACGATTCTGTGGGGAGGTGGGGAGAGATAGCATGGGGAGAAATGACAGATACAGCTGAGGGGAAGGAAGGCAGCAAATCACACTGCCATGTGTGTACCTATGCAATAATCTTGCATGTTCTTCACATGTACCCCAAAACCTAAAATGCAATAAAAAAAAAAAAGAAAACTAGAAAAATAGGAAGTTTAAAAGCTGGGCGATGATCTCTAAACGATGGAATAATTATGAACTTTATTTTCTTCTTTGTGCTCTTCTGCACTTCCCAAAGTTTCTGCAATAAAATGCATTGCTTTTATACTTAGACAAAAAGATTTGCATTCAAGGAAAAAAAGTCATGGTGAAAAGTCCCAGAACCCTCAATGTCTCCTGTTCAAACAATAGGTGGGGGAAGTCTCAGCAGCAGGCTGCTCTCCCTCCCCACCCCGATGTTTCCTGTGGTGTCTCCTGTCCCTACCTCTACACTGCTGCCTGATTCTTTAGGGCAGCCCTCCCCAACCTTTTTGGCACCAGGAAGTGGTTTCATGGAAGACAATTTTTCCACGGATGGGGATCGGAGGGGGGTGGTTTCAGGATGATTCAAGTACATTATATTTATTGTACACTTTATTTTTATTATGATTACATTCTAGTAGATAATGAAATAATTATAAACTCACTGTACGGTAGAATCAGTGGGAGCCCTGAGTTTGTTTTCCTGTAACTAGAGGGTCCCATGTGGGGGTGATGGGAGACAGCGACAGATCATCAGGCATTAGATTCTCATGAGGAGCATGCAACCTAGATTCCTTGCATGCGCAGTTCACAATAGGGTTTGCGCTCCTATGAGAATCCAATGCCACAGCCGAACTGACAGGAGGCGGAGCCAGGCGGTAATGCAGGAGATGGGAAGTGGCTGTAAATATCGATGAAGCTGCCCTCACTGGCCCACCATGTATCTCCTGCTGTGTGGCCCAGTTCCTAACAGGAAATGGACCCGTATTGGGGGTTGGGGACCCCTGCTGTAGGGTGAGTCTGCACTGCAGGGCACTCTTGCAGGTGGTCATAACCTGAGGTTTGCCCTAGATCCCCTCTTGGCTAAGCAGCCCCAAAGGAGATGTTTTCAACGACTTCTATGGTGGTCTTGCAGATAGATCTCTCTCAATGCAGTTAGGGAGCTGGGTCCCAGACATTTCATGACCCTCAATGCATTCAACAGAAGTTCCTTAGCAAATGTTTGACAGAGGTGGCAAAGGAGTGGTTGTTCACCACAGAAAGTAAAAAACAGCCTATTCAAGGGCTTAGCCCTTAACTGGACTCCTTGAAGTTGAACCCAGGTCCCCATCCGCTTCTGGAGGTCCATGGAGCTGACAGGATGGAGTAGTTAGCAGGGATCAGCGAGTCTTCCTTCTGGCAGGTGAAGCTAATTTCTGACCACGGCAGCCCATCCCCTAAGTGTAGCCAAGACAGAAGAATATGCCATCAACACTTCCAACAAGGGAAGTGAATTTAGGGAATTTCGTACTTGCCACACGTTTTTTTTGCCTAGGATAGAGACTGCTTTATACTTCTGCAGGGGTATAGACCTGGTAAAATGCCAGCCTTTAATAGGTACCCATGAATGCTTATTACACCGTGGGTTGTGGTTCTTAGCTAAGTCCTTCTCTTTGCTGGCTTGCTCCTAAAAGATGAGGGTGCTGAGCCAGGTCATCTACTTTCCCTAGGATTCTGACATCCATTTGGTGGATTCTGAGCTATCTAGACACACTGTAAAAGTAAGACTGCTTATATGATCCAGCAATCACACTTCGGGGGACAGAAATCCGGGGGTCACTGCAGCGCTATTTGCAGTCGTCAGGGTGAGGAAACAACAAGATGTCTATCAACAAACAAATGGAAGAAGAAAATGTAGTATATCCATAAAAGGAACACTATTCAGCTTTAACAAGGAAGGAAATAACTACAGTTGGTGGCACCATGGATAAAACTTGAGGTCATTATGCTAAGCGAAACAAGCCAGTCACCGAAGGACAGACACTGTGTGATTCCACTTACATGATGTATCTCAAAAAGTCAAACTCACAGAAGCAGAGAGGAACGGTGGTTGCCAGGGATGGAGTAGGGTCAGGGGGACATGGGGAGTTGCTAATTGATGAGTATAGACTTTCAGTCATGAGAGAAGTTGAAGAAAGCTTGGTGTACAATATTGTGTCCATACTTAACAATATCGTATTGTACACTCAAAAGTCTTTTGAGTAGATCTCAAGGTAAGCATTCTTATCACAATAAAATACAATAAAAATAAAGTAATCCCACTTGAAGAAGGCAGGATGAAATCCAAGTACTTTCCAAAGACACTGCATATCTCAAAGCCTGACAGCACACTCTGCTGGAAAGCCTGCAGGGAAACTGAGGCTGCATGCATTGCTATAGGAATGCATGATATGGGCGATGTGCCTTTTTTTTGAGACAGAGTCTTACTCTGTTGCTCAAGCTCAAGCGCAGTGGCTCACTCTTGGCTCACTGAAACCTCTGCCTCCCGGGTTCAAGCAATTCTCCTGCCTCAGCCTCCCGAGTAGGTGGGTCTGCAGGTGTGCACCATCACGCCCAGCTAATTTTTGTATTTTTAGTAGAGGCGGGGTTTCACCATGTTGGCCAGGATGCTCTCGACCTCTTGACCTTATGATCCACCTACCTCAGCCTTCTAAAGTGCTCGGATTACAGGTGTGAGCCATCGCTCCGAGTCCATGCCTTTTGACACAGTGATCCCATTTCTGCAATTTTTCCAACTGAAGATATCTGCACACTTATGAAATGACTTGTATATAAGGTTATTCATTTTGGCCCTGTCTGTCACAGTCAGACGTAACTCAAAATAATTGGAAATAACTCAAGTGTCCATTAGCTGGGGATTGGTTAATAAACAATGATATGTACTAATAGTGGAAAACTTCCTAACTGTAAAAAAAACAATGAAGATCTCTAAGATCTGATATGAAAAGGTCTCCAAGATAATTTAGTATAAAAAGCAAGGTGCAGAACAGTATAACTATTACTTTATTTTTATATAAGAAGGAGAAAATAAGATATATCTTCACATTTGCTTGTATTTACATAAGCAAACTCCAGAAGGGTCCTTAAAAAACTAACAGAGGCATTAGCTGGGCATGGTGGCGTGTGCCTGTAATCCCAGCTACTCAGGAGGCTGAGGCAGGAGAATTGCCTGAACCCAGGAGGCGGAGGTTGCGGTGAGCCGAGATCGCGCCATTGCACTCCAGCCTGGGTAACAAGAGTGAAACTCCGCCTCAAAAAAAAAAAAAAAAAAAAAAAAAAAAAAAAAAAAAAAACTAACAGAGGCTGTGGGTGGTGGTATTGATACGGGTAAATGAAATAGACATCTATATGTGTTCTATCATACTGATTTTTAAAGCCGTGTGAATACATATTATTGCTAAACATAAACCAATATTATAAAATAATGTGGAACGCACAGCAGTTGCACAATATTTTGGAGGTGTGTCATTGTTATGCTGGAGACATCAGTCTCTAGTTCTCTTTCATTGATGCTGAGAGGCAAAGAGGGATGGCCCTGTCCTTTGCAGCAAGGAGAGCTCAAGAAATCCTCATTCCACTTTTGAAGGTCATTTGGGGGAAGGGCAACTGCTGAAGTAGGACCCTGGGTGCTACAGAGCAGGGCATGAGCAAGGTGCAGGAAGCCACGTTCACAAATCACAGTGCTTTGGGACAATGATGATGACATTGAAGGAGAAGTAGATCTGGATTTGCCCAGATGAATTTTTTAAAAAACAGCTCTACAGAGGCATAGTTTACATATAATAAACCTCACCACTTAGTGGGTGAAGGACATGAACGGACACTTCAAAAGAAGACATATATGAGGCCCACAAACATATGAAAAAATGCTCATCATCACTGGTCATTAGAGAAATGCAAATCAAAACCACAGTGAGATACCATCTCACGCCAGTGAGAATGGCGATCATTAAAAAATCTGGAGATAACAGATGCTGGAGAGCATGTGGAGAAATAGGAACACTTTTACACTGTTGGTGGGAGTGTAAATTAGTTCAACCAATGGCGATTCCTCAAGGACCTAGAAATAGAAATCCCATTTGACCCAGCAACCTCATTACTGGGTATATGTCCAAAGGATTATAAATTATTCTACTATAAGGACACATCCACACATATGTTCATTGTGGCACTGTTTACAATAGCAAAGACCTGGAACCAACCCAAATGCCCATCGATGATAGACTGGACAAGGAAAATATGGCACATATATACCATGGAATACTATGCAGCCATAAAAAATGACAAGGTCGTATTCTTTGTAGGGACATAGATGAATCTGGAAACGATCATTCTCAGCAACTAACATAAGAACAGAAAATCAGACACTACATGTTCTCACTCACAGGTGGGTGTTGAACAATGAGAACAAATGGACATACGGAGGGGAGCATCACACACTGGGGTCTGTTGTTGGGGGGGACTAGGGGAAGGACAGCGGGGGGCAGGGAGGTTGGGGAGGGATAACATGGAGAGAAATGCCAGATATAGGTGATGGGGAGATGGAGGCAGCAAAAAAGAAAAAAGAAAAGAAAATTTACAAAGTTGTGCAGCTATCACCATAATCTGAATTTAGAACGTTTTTATTACCCCAGAAAGAAACCTTGTATCCATGTGTGCAGTCATTCCCTATTCCCTCCTCCAGCTCCAGGCAACCATGAATCTACTTTCTGTCTCTGTAATCTCCTTTTTGCCTTTCCTGGACATTTCATATACATGGAATCATAATATGTGTTTTTTTGTGTGCTGGCATATTTTATTCATCCACGTTGTATATGTATCAGTACTTCATTCCTTTTTATTGTTGAATAATATTTCATTGTATGGAGAGAGACCACACTTGTTTATCCAATTGATGGATATTTGGGTTATTTCCACTTTAGCTATTATGAATGATGATGCTGAGAACATTTGCTGTAAATCTCTGTGCAAACACTTGTTTTCAATTCTCTTGGTTAGATGTCTAGAGTGGAATTGCTGGGTCATATTGTAAATTTATGTTTAACATTTTAAGAAATGACCAAACGTTTTCAAAGTGGTTGCACCATTTTACAATCCCACCAGCAGGGTATGAATGTTCTAGTGTCTCCACATCCTTGCCAACACTTATAAGTGTCTGTCTTTCTATTATGGCCATGCTAGTGGATGTAAACTGGTATCTTATGTTTTTAACTTGTATTTCCCTAAGGACTAGTGATGCTGAACTTCTTTTCATGTTCTTATTGACTATTTGTATATCTTTGCTGAATTGTCTATGTCAGTTTCTTGCCCATTTAAAAATTGGATTATTTACCTTTTAAAATAGGATTATTTATCCAGAAATAATTTTAATAGGTGTGTCCCAACTGGGAGTTAGGGAAAATGGAGGCAGCAGGGTGAGTGGAAAGCAAGATGGCGGGAAATAGTTCCATAGATGGGGGATGGGCTATCCAGTTGAAACTGCTCTGATCAGCTGTCAGGGCTGGACTTCCCTCATTCTTGAACTTCCGGTTTCCGGCCTCAATCCCCATCTGTACATGGGGTTGTCACTTCCTATAACTCACCATGACACTGATTACTCCCACTGGGAATGCCAGCCTCAAGGACAGCCTGCACCCTACACTGCCACTGTAGCCCAGGTGAGCAGGGGCACCTACTGACATCGACTTCTCCCAGGCCCAGGGAGCCATGGCCTCTGTTCATTGCCCCACTGGCCACCTTCAAAGACACTATGGAGCCCCAACAGTCTGCCTCCCGGTGAATTTTCTTTAGTCAAAGCCTTTCCCACCCCTGCCTTCCCAGCCATTGGTCCTCAACCACATCGTTGTGCCTGAAATGTTTCCTTCTTTGTCTCTGAGCCAGACCTATTTTCCTCCCCTACCTCCAAACCCTTCCATGCTTTGCTCTGCAACTGCCACTGATAACAAGCCATCTCCCCTCCATCCTCTCCCTCCAACAATTGCTCTCTATCTCTTCATGTTTTTCTGGCTTTCCCCTGAAGGGCCCCCTCCCCTCACTGCTCTCTTGTGGTAAGTATTTTCCCACACCCCATAAACTGCAGGGTCAGGAGGTCTGGGGAGACACCATAGCTCCCTGTTGCCTTCTCTGCGGCACAGGCCATTAGTTGAATACATCCTCTTTCTGTCTTGGTTGCTGTCACCGACGACCTCTTGGTTGCTACATTCACCAGAGATAATGTCACCAGCTCCCAGTCTCCTTCTTGTCCTTAAGTCCTGCTTTTATCCTGGTGACTTCAGCAAACATGTGGAACACCCACCCAACACCATGGACTCTCTGGTTCCTGGGTCTTTTCATCTTGGGCAATCTTCCCCTCTCTGACTCAACCATCAACTTCTACAGCCACATCCTGAAGCTGCTTGTCATCCCCCAAACTGCTCCACCTCCAAAAGTCACTAATTTTGGCCACACTCCCCTCTCTCTCCAGCTTGCTTCTTCAACTATGTCTACCGGGAGTAGTCTTCAACCTCAGTCTGGACCTTCAGGCGACTGATAACTCCTGTCTCAATGCCCATCAGTGGGAGCTGATGACTTTGCATGGCAGTGATTTTCTTCACTTGTGTCTTAGTCAGCTTAAATGGCCAGAACCTGAATTCCCTTGTCCTCTGTTATACGAACATTTTCTTGACAAAACCTTTCATTCCATGTGTGACCTGAGCAGTGAGTGCTTCAGGAAAAAGTCACATCACAGAAGAGACTGGCCCAACCCTGTATTTCCAGCTTTATTACATAGTAGTCCCGAGGGCCACTGTGGATTTCTCTGGTCAACTTGCCCTTCCACTGTTAGTCATGACTTTCCGGTATTTCAAGCCTCCAATATCCCTAAATCTCTAACCTTTAAACTCCCCTAACTCCCCTGACCCCTGTCTTAGCAGATGACATTCTTATTGATGACTTACCAGAGGAAACTGAAGTCATCAAATAGGAAGTCCTTCAAGATCTGCTTCAAGGCTTGCAACCCCCAGCGCATCTGCCCCCAACCTCTCCTTCTCCCCTCCCACTGTCTTAGAAAAGCTGAGTGGCTCCAGCCCCAAGAAGGACGAGATTGCTTCCTCTGTCATGCTTTGGATCCTCTCCCCATCATCAGCAATACCTTCTCTCCTTGAATATTCCATTCTCCTCTTCCTCCTCATCATTAAAACATGACCAAGTCTCTTTCATCTTTAAAGACATCCTCCTTGCCCCGTACCCTCCCCTGCTATTCCCTTATCCTTGTCTCCTCCCTCCACAGGCAAACTCCACGCAAGAACTGTCAACACCCTCAGCCTCTGTTTCCTTACTTCCCACCAATTCCTTAATCCAGTCTGCCCCCATGGCTTCTGCTGCAGTCCTTGCTAAGATCACCACCTCCATGTTACCAAATCCAAGGATGCTTTCAATTCTCATCACACTTGGTGTCTCAGCTGTAGCTGACAGGGCAGTCCACCCCTTCTTTATAGCAATATCTTTTTCCCACGACTTCTGTGTTTCCATCCCATTCTTCTTCCTCAAGTCTTGTTTTCCCCACTGCTGGGTCCTAGGCTGTCTTCTTGTATCACCCTAACCTCCTTCTCAGGAACATCAACCCACAGCCACATTTATTTCTCTAACCCAGAGCTCTCCCCTGAGATCCAGACCCTATGTCCAATGACCCGCTTCCCACCTTCCTTTGGTGTTTCAGGGCACCTCACACTCATCATGTCCAACAACACTGTCTGGTCTTCCAGAGTTTCCTTTCTCGGCAAATAAAGGTGCCCTCCATCTGGAAATGCAAACCAGAAACCAGGGCACCATTGCCATGCTCCTCCCTCTTTTCCTACTCTTCCAATTCACCATCAATTCTTATCAATTCAGCCTCCCAAATGGCTCACAGATCCACCCATTTCCCCCTATCTTCTGTCTTGTCTGCTGGAAGAGCCTCCTGACTGGTCTCTTTGAAACCCTAAGCAATTTTCTACCCTGATCCAGAGTATTTTTTTCAAAACACAAATAGATCATGTGATCCTGCTGCTTAAAATCCTTCTCTGGCTTCCCTTGGATCCTTAACACGTCCTACAAGGCACTGCGCACTCTGGCCCTGCAATCAGCCCACTGGCTCTGTCATCTTGCAAACATTCTCCTGCAGGCTGTATTCCGGTTTCACGGGCCTTCCTACTTCCAGGGTTCACCCTGCTCCCTCCTCACTCATCGCCTTTGCGTATGTTTCCTCTATGTCTAGAATACCCCAACCCTGGAACTAGCTGACTTTCATTCATACTTCAGAACTCAGTTCAAGGTCATTTCTCTGCAGAAGTGTTCTTGAGCCCCATTCTAGGTTACGTTCCTTTGTCAATCATCATTGCATTTCTTTCCTTCTGGTGCTCGTTTCAGTTTATAATCAATCATACATTGATAAGCACAGTTTTTGATTAATGTCAGTGTCCCACACAAGAGTATGACCCCCTTGAAAGCAGGGATGGTGTCTGTTTCTGCTTGCCATTATATTTCCAGTAGAGCACAGTGTCTGCACACAGTAGACACTCAATACATATTTTGAACAAATAAATGAAATACTTATTGTGCCTGGCCCAGATAGTTCCATTGTTCATTCATTCATTCATTCATTCATTCAACAAGTATTGACTGAGCCCTTTTCATGTACTAAGCACCATGCTAGGGGCTTGGGATAAGAGATGACAGAGGCATAGAGGCATAGCCTTTGCCTTTGAGGACATATTAACCTACAGGGGGAGGTGGATATGTGTGCAGAAGGTCCAAGGACCCTCTGCGCTATAACCAGGCATATACCTAGCACTGGAAAAGCAAACCTCAGGAGGTGATGAACCCTGCTCAGGGTGACCAAGTAAAGCCCTGCAGAGGATGCGACCACTGGGCTGGAGTATGCCCAGGAGGGAAGGCCTCCTGGGCATACTCCATGCAAATGAAGCAGCATATCCACAGGCAGGGAGCAGCAAGTTGTGCTGTGTGTCTGGAGGGCGGATTTCACAAGGCCAAGAGGTGAAGTGAGTGGCAGCAGATGAGCCCAGCAAGACTGATGAGGGCAGATGAGTATGTGCCAGGGGAGGTTTGTAAATGCAGGGGGCAGGGGCAGGGGACGAGCAGGAGTGACATGATCAGGGCTGGACTGTACAGAGAGAATTCCTGCATGTGATGTGGTGAGGGTGGATAAGCATGAGCACAGTAAAGGCCAGTGCGGGGGCTAGCAGATGAATTCGTGCGAGGGACGGGTCACCATGGCAAAGAGTGGTCATTCCTGGAGGAAGACCAGCGTGCCACACCCTCTGTAGTGCAGCAATGCTGACAGGGCTACACGTTTGCATCTCCAAAAATGCGTATGTGGAAGCTCTACCTCCCAAGGTGATGGCATTTGGATGTGGGGCCTCTGGGAGGAAGTGATGAGGGTGGAGCCCTTGTGATGGGAGGGGTGCCTTCATAAGAAGAGATTCTACAGAACTTGCTGCTCTCTCTCTCTCTCTCTCTCTCTCTCTCTCTCTCTCTCTCTCTGCCAAGAGAAGGCTGACTACAAAGCAGGAAGCAGTCCCTTGTGAGACACTGAATCTGCTGGCACATTGGTCTTGGACTTCCCAGCCCCTAGAACTGTGAGAATAACTGTGTGTTGTTTAAGCCACCCAGTCTATGGTATTTTTGTTATAGCAACCTGCGCTAAGATGCACAGGGAGAGGGGCTTTCCTGACACAGAGATCAAGTCTCTAGGGCCCTCTCCTGCCTTGCTATTGGGGAGCCTTTGTGTGTCTGCCTTTCCCCAAGAGGAGAAATGAGAAGTATTCTTAGGATAGAATGTGATCAGATTTCAGCAGACATTGAGACAGTCCTGAGTCCTAGAAGTCCTGGCAAGGTGGGACCACTTTTATTTTCTGTATTTTCTGATGCAGTGACACCTGGAGCCTTGCTGACCTGGAGAGTCTGCCCTTCCCAGGGCTAATTCCTAGAGACAGCAGACACCCACCCCAGAGCACATTCTTCAAATGCCAGCCACCCACCCAGAGCTCCCACCCTCACCCCTCTCCTTTATCATGCTGAGTCACTGTCCCCAGTTCCAATCATCTCATGGCCAGACACCAGACAACAAGGGGCTGCCCCTGTGCCCGAGTCCAGCAGAATTATTCAGATCAGCCAATCCTAAACCTGTCGATGCTGCTTACCCTGTATCATCCATTCCTTCCGGCAAAATCCACAATAAAGTTTCTCGCCCACGCTTCCCCCTCATTCCCTCTGCCTCCTAATCGACCCCGGTGCTACCCCATGTGGCCCTGTGTGGTGTGCTGTGCCTATTTCTAGAGGCCTGTGAGTATAAGCTTCTGTCATTCCCATCATGTCTTTCTGTGTGTCTTACTGTGCCCAATTAGAAGAAATTCCTGGTATGTTTTAAAACAGGGCCCTTGACTCCTTAAGGCTCAGATACCCATCAAGCCTGTCTGGAGCCTATAGAAACCTGGGGACTGTCTAGCATGGCATGGTCCCTCTTTCTGGTATTTTTTTTTTTTTTTTTTGAGATGGAGTCTTGTTCTGTCACTCAGGCTGGAGGGCAGTGATACGATCTCAGCTCACTGTAACCTCTGCCCCCGGGTTCAAGTGATTCTTCTGCCTCGGTCTCCTGAGTAGCTGGGATTACAGGTGCACGCCACCATGCCCAGCTAATTTTTATATTTTTGGTAGAGATGGGGTCTCACCATGTTGGCCAACCTAGTCTTGAACTCCTGACCTCAAGTGATACCCCACCTCGGCCTCTCAAAGTGCTGGGATTATAGGCTCTGATATGATTTTGAATGTGGGTTATTGTCTCCAGCACTCACTTGTCCTTGGAGGGGAGACTGAGCTGACCTGGCTAGGTTAAAGTTCACGGCCATGATGAGTGGAGAGCCATTTTCTCCAAGGCAGTGGTCTTACCCCTGCGTGAACATTAGAATCACCAGGGGAACTCTTCAAGCTACCAAGGTGGGGCTCCACTGGGTGGAGGTTTTGGTTGATTGAAGGAGTGTGGAGTGGGGTCCAAGTGTTGTTGCTGATTTATAAGATTTCCAGGTGATCTAATGTAGAGTTAGGGGCAAGAATGACAACCCTAAAGTGGAATTCCCCAAAGCCCATGGCCAGATCTATCACTGTCAACAACCCAGATTTCTCCCCTCCTCATCAGTGAGCTCAGATCAGTTCATTAGAAGACCACTGCCTTCTTCATAAAGAGGACAGTCTTCCCCTGACCTCGGCTGGGGACCCTCGTATCCTGGGTCCTGGAGATGAAGGGGCTGGAGCACCCAATCAAGAAGCTGAAGTCACAAACACAAGTTGCCCTGCGCTCCCACTATTCATGATGATGTTGGTTGCCATACAAATTTAGCCCATAGTGGGCTGGTTGTGTTTGAGCCTCCCCCACCAAGTTCTGTATGGGAAATCTAGTTAAGAGCCTTCTTCCCGGGGGAGGTTGAGTGTAACAGCTGCTCCTCGCCAGGGCCGATGGGCTCGCCAGGATGCAAGCCGGGTGCTGCCCCTGAAGCTGTAAGCCTTTCATCCCCAAGGATGGGTTTGAATTTCAGGCTGATGTCCAGCAACCGGTCTTTTCTATAGCTGTAGAGAAAGACATCCTGGGCTGTGTGGACAGAGGCACCTCCACCCAGGAGCTGGGGTTCACGGTATGCTCTGACACATTCAGAAAGAGGTATAGTGTAGTCGCTGTAGATCAGGGGTCCTCCTCCCTTGCTTGCCTCTATCCTAGAGGTTGGGAAGCCAAAACACTGCATTTTCCAGCCTCTATGGCACTGAGAGGCAGCCATACTCTGGCCTGGAAGACGTAGGAGAAAATCCCTAGGGAGGGATTTTTTTTCCTGAATAAAAGGCAAGTCTCACTTGGAGAAGAAAATCCTTGGTGTCATTTGTCCCTTCACCCATTTCCTTCTCCCTGCCTGGAATGTCAATGTGATGTTGGTGTGTTGCAGCTATCCTGTGACTGAGAGGGGACAGGTGCTTGGCTCAAGGTCTGTGTGCTAAAGATGATAAAGCGAAAAGATGGGAAGAGCCCAGCCCTTGAGGCTGAAACAGCTCAGGATTCAGCTCCTGGACTTCTTGTTGCATGAAACAAACAAGCCCTCAGTCTCCTGTGATAGGGATTTTTCTCCCTTGTGCCCAAACACATTCCTGTTAACACTTAGGTCGCTTCTGGCAAGTGGGTGCCAGAGGCAGGTCTTCAGAAAGACAACCTAGCTGTTGGGAAGAGGTTATGCGAGGAGATGAGTAAATGCTGGGGACATGGATTCCAGCCCCTGTTGTTCTATATGCAGTCTGTGGCTTAGGGAATTATTGACTCTCACCAAGGTGTAGTTTACTGATCTGCAAAATGGCAATAATACTTTTCTCACACAGCAGGGTTATTCTAAAAATAAAATGAGTTAAAAGCATGAAGCTTTTGTTTTTTGTTTTTTGGGTTTTTTTTTTTTTTTTTTTTTTTTTTTTTTTTTTTTTTTTTTTTTGAGACAGAGTCTCACTCTGTTACCAGGCTGGAGTGCAGTGGCACGATCTCAGTTCACTGCAACCTCCGTCTCCCAGGTTCAAGTGATTCTTCTGCCTCAGCCTCCCAAGTAGCTGGGACTACAGCCGTGCACCACCACATTCTGCTAATTTTTGTATTTTTAGTAAAGACGGGGTTTCACCATGTTGGCCAGGATGGTCTCCGTCTCTGGACCTCATAAACTGCCCACCTCAGCTTCCCACAGTGCTGAGATTACAGGTGTGAGCCACTGTGCCTGGCTGACCATGGAAGTATTTTTAAGACTGTGCACCAATGTTTGTGAGTCAGGTTTTGTTACTGTGAACAAATGGCATCAGCATTTGTCTCCACAGGTCTCTGGGGTAGCAGTGACCTTGATAGCTGGAAGACATCCTCCGAATGGTCCGTCTCCAGCTACCTGGAGCCAGAGACTGAACTCCCAGCATCTCTGATAGGCCTAGAAACAAGTGGCCTGGGAACACTGGTGTACATGGAGACAGCATCTCATGGGCAGCCCTCTGGTCCCCTAAGCGGGGACTAAGCTCACCTGAGAATGGGACTATTACAGAATTTTGGAACACTGGAAGGAATGGGGCCATGTCGCCTTTATGATAAACCTAGCGAGAACCATCCAGCATCTTGCACAGCTTCCCAGCAATGGGTGCCCCACTATCCTGGAAATGCTGTTCATTCTGGCACAGCTCAGGGTGTTAGAAAGCACGATGTCCCATGGAGGCCCAAAATGCCTTCTTCAAACTCACTGTGACTTCAGAAATGACATTAGAACAGGCCCTGTCCTGCTTGTGCACAGCAGCCCCTCGATATTCAAAGGCAGTTATCATGGCCCTCAACAACCTGCTCTTCAGGCAAAAGGCCCCAGTTTCTTCACTAGTTCAGCTCCCTGGGGCTCCATCCTATGTTCTGCCTCGAGTGGGTCACAGCTACCGAGGGAGACGCACGTGTAAACACAACATCTTGAAGCTCGGGAAAAGGGGCCCCTGCAGGGAAAGTCAGCTAAACAGACATTATGACTCTGAGTCTATAAATGGAAAAATTGAGGCTCAGAGGGATCAGGATGTCCACCTGAGGCAGTGTAACTTTAGACGTGAATCCTACTCCATTGCTGTGCAGCCTTGGGCAAGTTGCCTGAACTCTCTGGGCCTCAGGTTCGTTATGGATAAGATGGAGATGGTAATCACAGTGCCTTTCTCTTAAACTGCACGCATATTCTATGGATTAATACATGGCTCAGAATAATGCCTGGCATATGTGAAGTGATCAACAAAGGCAAGACAAATGAATGGCTTCTCTGGGATTCAAAATCGTATCCCTTGTCTCCACATTCCACTCTCTTACCCCTGCTCAGAGGGTAGAGAGACAGATTTGGAGCTCACTTCTACTCACAGCAATATGGTATTTGTTTGTGTGCTGCAAATTCCTGCACACCTAGGTCTCTGGACACTTGTGCAATTTACAACATCCATACTACAAACACGTACTTGTTGGCAGCATGTTCCGGCATCTCCGAATCAAGTGCCTTCTGCCACTGCGCTGCCCAGTCCTCTGGGGAAGACAGTCCCTCTAGAGCATCTGCCCACTCAAGATGGCTGGGGAAGCAATGCTCTCGCCTGCCTCACATGGCTCTGGCTGTGTGCCAAGGGGTGTGGGCCAGCCGGGTGGCGAGTTCAAATCCTCACTGTACTCTGTCCCCTCCTCAAAGCCTGTGCTCTGCCCCCCCGGGCCACTGCAACTTTTTTTGTCTTAATAAAGCTGAGAAACGTATGTAAATTTCAAAGCTTCATCCGCAGCCAAGCAGGCAGCAGAAATCACTACATGTCAAATGATGAATTAAGATATTATCCATACTGCATGAAAGGGAGAGAGAAGAGGAAATGGGTGGAAAAGAAAGAAATAAAAAACCAGCTCCTAAGCAACAAAGGATGTGCATCATTTCTTTAAGAAATTAGCAATCAGACAAATATCTCTATCTCCCAAGCTACATTCATATCCACCATCCTAACCAGTTCCTCCTCTGACTTAGCCTATTTCTATGAATGGCACTACCATTTTGTCAAATTCAAAGTATGAATCATCTTTTGACTCTTCCCTCTTAAAGTCATGCCCAATTCTTAGCGCTGTCTGGGTTTACAGTCTCTCTGGAATCTATCCTCACCTTTTTCCATCCTTCCTGACACCCCCGAGTGAGGTCTGTGCTAGCTCTTCCCTCTATTTCAATCGCATGCTAACTGGCCTTCTAACCTCAAAAGCTCCCTTCCTACTCCCCAGATGCTTGCTTACCATCGGAGTAAGCTAGTGGCGTTTTAGTAAACTGACTCTCTGGGGAAAAAAAAAAGATGATGAAGAAGAAAAATCAGGCCCTGACTTGTAGTGCTTGTTCATTTCCATGGGTGATATTCACATGCGGTCTGTCCAAGCTACCAACCCAAGGTCAGTGGATGCAGAGTTGAAAAGATACATAGAACCGGCACTTGCGAGCCCACTGCTGCCCGATAATCTTTCTAAAGAACAGCTCGTTACAGACTTAAGACTTAAATATGAACTTCATAACCTGCCATCCGTGGCCCTGCACCTCTAGCTGTCAGTCAGCCTGCCCAGGGGACCCCGGCATACCCATACATGTGCCCATGCAGATGGAGGATGCTTCTGATCTCCAATATGATTCTTGCTTTCCCACCTCTGTGCCTTCAGACAATCCTTCTCCTTCCTCAAGCCTCATCTTATCTGCGAAAACGTCTTTGAAGCCCCTTGGCCCAGGGAAGACATCCTCATTCTTTGAACCCTAATAGCGTTTCGCTTGTTCCTTTGTTGGGGCATTTCCCATATTTTGCTACATATTTGGTTCTGTGGGGGCTTCTTTTGGCCTCTCTTATTAGATTATTATATTCCTTTTTTTTTTTTGGTGGGAGGAGGTGGGGTCTTGCTCACCCAGGGCCCAGACTGGAGTGCAGGGGTGTGATCTTAGCTCAGTGCAGCCTCAATCTCCTGGGCTCAAGCGATCTTCCCACCTCAGCCCCCGAGTAGCTGGGGCTATAGGTGCACATCACCATACCTGGCTAATTTTTTTATTTTTATTTTTGTAGAGACAGGGTCTCCCTGTGTTGTCCACGCTAGTCTCAAACTCCTGGGCTCCAATGAGCTTCTTCTCACCTTGGCCTCCCAAAGTACGGGATGATAGGTGTGATCCACCTGCCTGGCCTTAGAACGTTATATTCTTGGGACTATTATTTCTTTGTTGCTCTTGGAGTGCCTAGCATATTTTCTTGCACATAGTAGGTGCTTAAGACATATTTGTTGAAATGAATTGTATCCATTTTCTCTGTTAGGATCATGCTTCTTTTTTTTTTTTTTTTTTTTTTTTTAATGTTCTAGAAAGGGAAAGAAATTTCTGGCTGCAGGACTGGACAAGCCTATTGGGCTGCTGGTCCTGACACTGTGTTACCTGCTAAGGAGCCTGAACCTTGGCTTGGGAGACCCGAAGCCTCTGGCCCTTCACTTACTCCCTCACGCGTGACATTGCCTTCTAGGAAGTCAAGAGCAGCTCAGCAGACCTAACGCTCCTCCTCACGAGCATCCGTAGAAAGCAGTGGCGGGGTTGGCTCGTGTCTAGGGCCGGTGAGTTCAGTGTTTGCCTAAAAGCTAGGCCTGGGCCTTGGCTGACCCGGGAAGCCTTGGTGGTGGAGCTAGAGCCGGGTGATGATGCCAGCCCTGGCGTTGAGCTGGAGCTCAGCCTCCTCTGCTCTTGGCCTAAGCCGCAGCAGTCGCCAGGGCCCCTAGTGTGAAGGAATTTGAGTTCTAACTTTAGGTGGCTACGTGGCTGATGGCTGTGTTTGTGAATATCTCATTCCTACTTTGGTTACCCAGCTGGTGGGAACAGAACGGGTAGTCATGGGACTGTCATCATGTGCTGTCCAGGTTAACATGTAGCATTTCTATTACTATTAACAGACTTTCTGCTCCTCACTCCATCTGTTCTCTGAAATAATTGCAGTTGTACAGACCATGCCTTCGCTACAGGCAAGCTCTGGGGAAGAGGATAGTGCTTTTATGAGAAAAAAAAAGTGTTAAAAAATAACAGCAAACACGAGAAGAGAGTGGGGATGGAGCTAGCAGCAGGTTTCCAATTTCTTTCAGATTCCGGCCTGCAAAGGTGGCGTTTTTCACACTTGTTCGGGATGACCAAGCCCAGATAGATGGGAGTGAGAGGCTGGGCTGGTGGCTCAGCCTTTAGGACGTGGTGTTGGTCGTCATGGGAGTCGGCCCCAGTTGAGGTGTGTGGACCCTTGGGTGGGCTACCCAGTTGGGAGGGGCGGGGCTCTCAGGAAGAGGCAGGGGCTTTGGGGGTGGCCTGGCAGTGCCCTGCTCAGGAGCTAGATGGGCTCAAGGTCTGGAGGAAAGGCTGGTGGATCTGGAAGGGCTGGTGGGGAGGCAGAGGTTGGAACTAAATGACTCGTCCTGTCTGGGCCTCTGATTCGCCACCTGCGACATGGGAGGGGGTCATCAACCCTGCTTCCCTGAAGGCCTGTTAGGAGAATGAATGGGTTACTACAACATAGTGAGGCTTCTTCTGGCAAAAAGGACTACAAGGGATGATGAAGGCGTGGTGTGTGAAATACAATAGCTACGAGCGACACAAAACAAATGCGTGCAGGGTTGAAGCCTCTGGTTTCTGAGCCCAGTGTGTGTGGGTTTCTGTCTTCCCATAGGGTGTGAAACAAAGGCAAACTGTGAGAACCACAAACCTGACAGACCCTTGCGATTTGTGCTGGTTCCTTCCCTCCCACCGCCAGCTCTTCCGTGTGAGGGGCCCATCTCATCCTGTGGGGCTGAAAACGGTGTTCTTAGCCCCTCACCCAAACCCCAACTGGAAGGGCTGGGGAGGGAGGCAATGTTGAGCTTTTGAGGAGGGAACTTGTTGGGGAAAGAAAGAAACGAATTAAGGGAAGACAGCCATGAGATTTCTAAGTCTTCTTCCAATTTCAAGGAAGTGTTTTCATTGAAAAGAAATCCACAGAATGTGACCGGTCTGCTGTAAATAAGACATTTGTTGGGGAAATTTTTTTCTGTGTGTGGGACACTATACTATTCTCCATACCCCTCAGAAGATTTGATAAAATTCCAGAAAGGCTCAGAGAATCAGATGAATTACATCTAACCACGATCACAGTGTAAAACATTGTTCAGGTATCGAACAGACTTTGCCTGTCTTTTTCACTTCAAATTACCCTCTAAATGGATCAGCATGGCCTAGATCTTCCTTGAAACTAGGTTCAATGGGGACTGCTGGGCCTTTAACAAAGAATTTTTTAAATGCACAGGTGTGGATGAAAACATGGCCCTGTTGGCCAGGGTGCCCCAAAAGAACATGGTTCTTTTCTTTTCTTAAAAAAAGTTTTTTCTTTCTTTTTTTAAGAGGGAGTCTTGCCATCTTGCCTAGGCTAGTCTGTAACTCCTTGGGCCCAAGCAGTCCTCCTGCCTCGAACTCCCAAAGTGCCGGGATTACAGACGCAGGCCACCACACCTAGCTCTGGTTCTTTAACTAGGGAATTGGAAGGGGGAGAATTTTGAGTAATTCTTGCCTGTTGACAAATTTTCAAAGTTACCTTGGGAACATCCACACGGTCTCCCTGGGCCAAAGCCTTGTTTGAAAGAATGAGGAAAAACGTGAATCAGTTGCCTGAGAGAATGTCTGTGTTAAAGGCTAGTTACATCATGTCAGCTTTTGGTGTGTTTGCTGCCATCACCACCATGTGATCTCCGCCAGGGACTGGTGGCTGACTCTCAGTGTCCTCTGCTGAGTACTTTGGCCCCGTACCTAATACACATGAGACAAACCATGAATGTGCATGCTGAGTACACGAACGAAATACAGGAAACATATAATGGATGGTACTAATTGCCAAGGACTTTACTACCCAGTAAATGCCTTTTCCATAAAAAGCAAACCCTGGATGTATAAATCGATATAATCAACAATAAAAGATTATCAAAGAAATAAGAGCAACCACGAGTCAAGCCCTTTTCTACGACATGACAAACCCCTCATATCCCTTGACTCATTTAATTCTGCAGCCAACGCACCAGCTCAATGCTATCACTTCCATTTTAAAGAAGAGAAACTGAGGCTAAGAGGGGAGACTGAGTAGCTTGCCCAAGGGCACAAGATGAGTAAGTGGCGAAGGGAAAAATCAAGCCCAGCTCTGTCTGACTGTGAAGCAGGGGCTCCTAGCCACACTCTTCTGTGGCCCTTTGAGGGGGTGGAAGCAGGATTTCTGTGAAGTAGAATCCTTCCTCCTTCATCTGTCAAGAGTTCTTTAGGGGGTTAATAACTTAGTGGGAAAGGCAATTGTATTCAGTTTTTCAAAAGTTTTTGACAAGGTTACTTTCAAAGTTAAGAACCTTCAGTGCAAAATATTTAGGGAACGGCTTAGAGACAGCAACTAACAAAACACCAAACGGGTCCTTTCTCTATTCACTTCTGGGTTGCATTCTTTTGGGTTCAACTCTAGGCTTCTTTATTCTACACCTTTATGGAAGAGGAAGTGTGCAAGGAGGCCCCTAGGTAATCAGAGGAGCGGGAGTCCCTCCGCAGGTGGAAATGCCACCTGGTGGAGATGAATCCAGGCTGACACCAAGAGGCCATGTGAGAACAGAGAAACCTGGCAGGTCTGTGCCAGAACGAGCCCTACTTGTAGTTCTGGGAGGACAACTCGGAAAAGGGTAAGAACAGCTACAGACTGCTCCCTAAAGACACCAGCCCAAAGGGCCGCCACTGAGACCTGAAAAGACAGAGAAAGCTCAGGCTTCCCTGGGAAAGAAGCACGCATGTATTGGTGCACTGCCTTCGCAGAGAACCATCATCGGCCTGCCAAGGGGAGCTGTCTTTGGTTTCCAGTGCCGCAGAGATGGCCAAACACAAGAAACAGGAGGGAGAGAGGGAGAGGCCAAATAAGGACAGAAGAAGGGGACGAGGGACGATCAAAGTATTTCAAGTTACTACAAGCACAGATGTTCAAACACAGTCTTGGTTATCAAACCCTGGAAGGCAGATCTAGAGCAAACTCTTGACACTTGAAAAGGAAGCAGTTAGTACAGATAAAAGGAACTGCTAACTTACACAGTGGGTAGTCAGCTCGTCTAATTCATTATCCCCCGAGAGGTGAGACAAGTTGAAAATACAAATTGCTCTTTAAAACGTTTGGAGAAACCCGCGGGTGATCGACTCACAATGGATTCTCGGAGTAGATCGTGACTTTTAGGAAGGGATCCCTAAGGACTGAGAGCAGAGAGGAGAACCGTGGTCATTAAGTCTGGGCATGGTGGCCAGAGGCAGCATTCCCAGCTGAATGGAAAATGGTTCATTTGGACCCAGGGTGCCAATTGTAATGCTCTTGTGGGGCTAAAGGAGGTAGGAAACATTATGTGCACATTCTGAGTAGAGTGAATATGGCTTACAAAAAGTAATTCCTGGTCCCTACAAATATATCAGCCATGTCATCAAGGAGAACTTTAAAACCTGAGGTTAAAATCCGGGAGGTTTTGGAACGCTTTTGTGATGAAATGGAAGGGGCATGACTCAGTCATCGGACCAGGGTCCCAACAGGCCTGCACAGCCGTTGGAAGATCGTGCAGGGCTGTTCCTACTGCGACGAGACGCAGGGCTGGCTTCACGTGCGTGCAGTCACACAAGCCTGCACTTAGAGGGGCAGCTGCTTGGTTTAATGCTCTGTTATTGCCATCTTGAAGTTCTTGATACTTTTTGAACTACAGGCCCTGCATTTTTATTTTTATTTTTTGAGATGGAGTCTTGCTCTGTTGCCTGGGCTGGAGTGCAGTGGCACTGTCTTGGCTCACTGTAACCTCCACCTCCCGAGTTCAAGTGATGCTCGTGCCTCAGCCTCCTGAGTAGCTGGGACTGCAGGTGCATGCCATCACACCTGGCTCATTTCTGTATTTTTAGTGGAGACAGGGTTTCACCATGTTAGCCAGGCTGGTCTCAAACTCCTGACCTCAGGTTTTCCTTTACCTCAGCCTCCCGAGTGCTGGGATTACAAGTGCATGCCACCATGCCCGGCTAATTGTTTGTATTTTTAGTAGACACAGCGTTTCTCCATTTTGGCCAGGCTGGACTCAAATTCCTGACTTCAGGTGATCCACCTGCCTCGGCCTCCCAAACTGCTGGGATTAGAGACATGAGTCACCACACCTGGTCAGGACCTGCATTTTTATTTTGTGCTGGGCTCCACAAATGATGTTGCAGGTCTGGTTAGGAACTACTCAGTTGATCTAATAGTGGAGGGGCCAGAGGAGGGCCAAGGAGGGGCAGCCAGATCCAAATGATACCACGAAGTGTGACATGTATAGAATGAACAGTTTCCTAGGCAACGGGTGGCTCCATCTACATGTCGCACACAGGCTTTGCTAAAAACATTTCCTAATGTCAGGGAATCAACCAAGGGAAACCAGGCCTGGGAGAACCTGGGGTGCTGGACAAGCTGCTGCCTGGCCAACCCATGAACGGAACCATCTAGGAAATTCCAACATCATCTAGAAAAGAGAAAAAGCAATTAGCCTTATCGGGCCTAGTCTTGAGTGGATGTTTGGAAGTTGCATGGCAGCCTTGCCCCAGACACGTGTGTTTTCAGCAATATTCTTAAGTAATGACTTAAGCTTATGACAAGGGCCACTCCTAGGTTATCTGGGGAGCTTGAGGGGCCTGGATTCTGGATCAAGGGTGAAGACGATGATCGAGGGAAAGCAAAGACAATCCAAGGAGCGCGGGGCCAGGCGGGGACCCGCTGCTCCTCTCACCGCTCCTGTACCGGCTCTCAAGCGGCATTTCTAATAAGCACTTCACGTAAAAGGGGTCTCACCTTTTCTGTCTTCAGAGCAAATCAACTCAAATCCTCCTTAGAAAGCACAAAGGCACCAATTTGGTTGGAAAAAGGGGAAAAGTCACTACTGAAGTAATTAACTGGAGTGTTCATATTGTCACAGAAATAATTACTGAAGAAACACCAAGATGGGGCCCCGGAAATTCTCGAAAGACGCTCATGCCTCTATAAACGGGCACTTTCCAGCTGACAGAGAAAGAAGTTGCTATAAATGAGGATGAGACCGTACTAAAGGAAGTCCCGGATTGCAAGGCTGCACCTGGTTAGAAAATTTCAAGTATCTCAATAAAGCGTTCCCTGTGGTTTTCTTGCCTTTCACTTCATTGTGTTATCCTCCTTCTCTGTCTCTCTTTTCTGTTCAGAAAATTGATGCTGTTGGGGATATACTGCCTCCAGGAGTTCAGGAGAGACAACTCCTTCCTAGCCAAGGGTTTCAGGGGTGTGCCCTGGCCCACTGGTGGGGCTGCTGCTTCTCCCCCAGCCAGAAGCCAGTGTATCTGGGATCTGTCTCTGACTTCTCTCCCTGCTCAGAGCTGTAATCCTAGCACTTTGGGAGGTCGAGGCAGGAGGATTGCTTGGGCCCAAGGAGTTACAGACCAGCCTAGGCAAGATGGCAAGACCCCAACTTAAAAAAAGAAGAAAAAAAAATTTTTTTAAAGAAAAGAACAGAACCATGTTCTTTTGGGGCATCTTTAGTTGATTGGACCATGGTGGGCACTTGGCCTGGGGCAGCCAACTCATAAGCCAGCCAGCGTATGCTCTGGCACAAGAAAAGCCAGGCCACTCTCAGCCCTAGGAACCAGGGCCCATTAGCAGGGGGTGGGAGAAGTCCGGATCATGGCAAACTAAAGCCCCCTGCAGGCAGGACCCACCAGGAGCCAATTCACCCAGCACGCAAGGGGAAGAGCAGCCACGCAGAAGGGGTTTAGTTCCCCCGACCTCCTGAGGCCTGCCAGCTCTCCATTTCCTATGTGGTCCTCATACATCCCCTATGTCAGCCTTATAGTCCTCAAAGGACGAAGGAAAACTTTCCAAGAGTCAGCACCGAGCAGCCCTGAAATGGGCTGCTTGGGAGTGAGGGTAGGGTTGGGGAGGAAAGTAAATCTATCATCAGACCAGACGCAGTGGCTCATGCCTGAAATCCCAACACTTTGGGAGGCCAAGGCAGGAGGATCACTTGAGCCCAGGAGTTTGAGACCAGCCCTGACAACATACCAAGACTGGATCTGAAAAGAAAAGAAAAAAGAAAAGAAAAGAAAGAAAAAGGAAGAAAGAAAGAGGGAGGGAAGAAAGAAGAAAGGAAGGAAGCAAGCTGGATGTGATGATGTGTGCCTACAGTCCTAGCTACTCAGGAGGCTGAGGTGGAAGGATCGCTTGAGGCTGGAAGGTTGCAGTGAGCCATGGGTGCACCATGGCACTCTTGCTTGGGCAACACAGAGAGACCCTGTCTCAAAAAATAAATAATAAAATAACCCAGCAGCACATGGTGGAGACATTGGAAGGGAAGCTTCAGGGTCTCCTCTCATCTTGCCATTCCACGAGTCCACGTATTTTGGGAGGCTCGTCAGCTCTACATGCATCTCTGTGGCCTGCTGGGGAAATGCTCTGCCATCCTTCGGGCTGAGAAATCCATTCTAAATATCACAGGCATTCATTCCACACAGCATCACTCTGCCCTCATGCCCATAAGGCGCCTCTCACCTCCTTAAGCCAGTCAGGCATTATTGGTTTAGAAATCTGTCCTCCGACCAGACCGCAGGCTTATCTGGGCAAGCTGCTCAGCTCCCCTCAGGACCCAGCACGGGCCTGGCCTGGCACAGAACGAATGCGTGAAATGACTAGCATGGTCAGCCAGGCCCTGGAAGGACAGGCTTCTGCTCCTGCATTCCTATTTGCTAGGGTTGGGCCTGCCTAGGGACAGCTTGGCTGGGAGAGTCTGGGACAGCCTCTAAGTCGGGGTGCATCTAAAAAGGCTAGAGATGCCCTTCTCCTATGCAGGAGAAATGCAACCTTCTCCTATGCAGACCTCCACCTTTGGGCCGATGCTGGTGGGTTTCTTCTCCTGTCTGTGTCCTCAGAATGACAGCCACATTCACCGTGTGCACAGATTAGGGCATCTGGCTCCCTCCCATGGTCACTGGCCTCTGGAAGGCATAAGAGGAGGCTGCACATGGGGAGGGAGCTTGGGAGAAGCAACAGCCTGGGGAGTTCTGGGTTCCAGAGTTCTGATCCTGTGTGACCAGGACTGGCCCCTTCCCCTCCCTGTGCCACCTTCTTCTGAGTGCAAAAGGGGAACTGCAGCTCTTTCAAGTAAGAACTCCTGCTATTTTTTTTGAGATGGAGCTTTTCGCTCCTGTTGCCCAGGCTGGAGTGCAACGGCGCAATCTCGGCTCACCGCAATCTCTGCCTCTCAGGTTCAAGCAATTATCCTGCCTCAGCCTCCTGAGCAGTTGGGATTACAGGCACCCGCCACCACACCCAGCTAGTTTCGTATTTTTAGTAGAGATGGGTTTCACCATGTTGGTCAGGCTGGCCTTGAACTCCTGACCTCATGATCCACCCGCCTCAGCTTCCCAAAGTGCTGGGATTACAGGGGTGAGCCACCGCGCCCAGCGGAAGCTCCTGCTTTTAAAGGCACTAAGCCCTGCATTGGGAGAGAATCTGGTGGCCTTTGTCGAGCCATCGCGGGATCCTCATCACCCCATTCTGAGAAATCTCAACAGGTTCCCCCTCCCCACCCTAACCCACCTTCTCACTTGGCTGCTGAGCCTGTGGTCACTGAAGTGTCCACTGCCATGCTCACAGTTCTCCTTCTCTCGGAGAGGAGAAGGCCAGGGGGACAGGGAGCCTAGGTCTGTACCCCAAGCCAGGTAGGAGTTTGTGTCACTGCTCCCCAAAGCATCTCAACTCTGCTCCCTCATGAGGGCGAACCCACGGGGCCTAGGGTCTCCAGTTCCCTGCCCACAACTATCACGGCCTTACAGTGGCCTACACACACTGGTGGGTTGCAGAAAGGGGACTTAATGCAAATGTTACCAAAAACATGTAGTGCTTAGGTTTGGGCCAAGTAGAGATTGCCTGTGCAGGGGTAATGGAGGGTGAAAAAGGTGGCATAACAAAGGGGGTCCTGGCAGGGCATGATGGCTTATGCCTCTGACCCCAGCACTTTGATAGGCCAAGATGGGAGGATTGCTTGAGTCCAGGAGTTCGAGACCAGCCTGAGCAAGCCAGGGAGCCTACAACGCTACAAAAAAATTTTTTTAAATAAAAAAAGGAAAATCCTGGTAAATTGGGCTTCAAGAGAAAGATGCCATCATTTCCATGACTGTGGATGATGTGCTTATCTGATCCACACCCTGCACCAAGTCCTTTTTCTTCACGTTATGACTTCACTATGGGGAAGGTGGGTTGGTTGGGCCCATTCCTCTGAGGCAGAGAAAGGAAGTGGGAGAATGTGAGCAAGTCCTGTTCAAAGGTCAGAGGGCCTGGGGCAGCAGGGTCAGAGTTGGCATTCAGATCTGCCATCCTCTCCTGTCTTACCCTGGCACGTAACCCTTTAAGGTGCCACTTCCGCTTTAGAGATCTCTACATTTAAAGCATAACCTTGGAAAACAGTTTCCTACTCTACCTCCATCTTTTTCCCTACTCCCTTGAAATCTCCATTTTCTTGGAGATTTTATGAAGCCTCTCTAGTTGGAAATTCACAACGCCATCATGGGGTGGGGATGAGAGACCCTGGCTGTGGTTCTGGGTTTGTCCCTAACTAGCTGGGTAACTTCCGGTTTCCTCCTCGGTAAGATGACAGGCTGGGTCCCCTCTGCTTCTCAGGGGCTTTACTTTGAAGGCTAAAGTGGCCTGGGTTTCATGAGGCAAGAGAGAGGCACGAGCCAGCTCCAGGCAGCAGGTCCATTAGGTGGGAGGACAACCCCCAGCCCCTGTCCCATTCCCTGCAAAGATAACTGTCACCCCTAGGAAAAGCATCAGGATAGATTGGGTGAGGGGAGGAAGCTGAGGATGGTCCGAGTTCTAGATGCCCCCTTGAACAACGCTGCTTGGCCCCAGCCCCCAAAATGCTCCGGAAGAGACGCCTGGACCTCAGGTGGCTTCAAGAGAATGCTCAGAACCTGAGCCTGACACTCTCAGTGGGGGTAATCGCTGAACTCTGTGAGCCAAACACCTCAGAAGAGCTGAAATGACTTTAAATGCCTAAACATTTTAAAACAAACCTTACAACACAAGGCTTTTAATTTTTTTTTTTCCTTTTGCCCTAGCGCTAAAGCTCTCTCTCTCTCTCTCTGTCGCTTTCTCTTTTGGGGGGAATTCAAAAGCCGTTTTATGCCTCATTACCTGCACACTGTGAGTGATGTCTGTCGGTCCATGTGCTGTAAATACCTTAAATCATGCTTCATTAAGAATATCTATGGTGCTATTAAAGAGCTATAATAGACAACGAGTTAACAGATGATTAAAGATGAATTCCATTTGTGTCAGTCACCAGCCAGAGAGAGAGACGAGAGGCTGTAAGTTCTCAACTCATTATCCAAGGGAGTGCAGCTCTTCCTGGATTTGTGAGGAGTAGGGAGGGAGGAGAGGGCTGTCTGCCTGCCGGGAGTGGAGTATGGGGCGGGCAGGGTGGTGGCGAGGTGGGCTGTGCCCGGAGAGGATGAGTGTGTGGGACCAGCCAAGGGGGACTGGGGAGAGGAAATCCTGTGTGGGCTCAGAAAAGGGGAAGAGTGTGTGTACGTGTGTGTGCGTGTGTGTACATGCACGTGCATGTGTGTGCACGTGTGTGTGTGCTCACTTCTGAGCAGGTGTGTCAGGAGCTGTGCTCACTGTCTGACGGTGCTGTTAGCTCTACCTGGCTGTTTCCATGCACATGGTCAAATTCCACTTCAAGCCATAAGAAACAGATCAATCTTGACTGCCTGGTAGCCAGAGAAAAAGAGGCAGGCGGGAGGGAGGAGAGGGAATGGCAAAGGTGAAGACACAGGACTCTTGGTAGTAGCTGTGTGGCAAGGAGGAAGGAAGGAGAAATTTCCTTTCTTCTGCTGTGTTTTCAGGGAAGAGAATATGATAAGTGTCATCAAAAGAAAGGCAGCTGGTGGAAAGGTGGACTGCTGAGGGAGCGGACTGTTTCCCTTTGAAGAACTATCTGATAAAGACAAACGTACACTGTCTGGCCTCTAACCTCTTCTCAGAAGCACTAGCCACCATCATTCAGAGAGTCAGCTCTCCTTACACCATTTTCTCCTAGCAGAGTCCAGTGGCAGGGATCAGGAAAGCAGCAAGCACCAGCCCAGGCAGCATGTCCATGGAGCAAGAGGGTGGCCCTGGCCCCTGGCCCCTCGAGACCCTAAAGTGCTTGGGACTTAGTTTCTATGGCTTTGGACCCTAAAGACTTGAGCAAGAATGGCCGAGTAAGGTCACAATTGGAAATGAAGATGAACATAAAGCAGTTCTAATAGATGGCTTCAGCATTCTCCATGGCTACTAAACTTTTTCTTATCTATCCTTTAGAAGGTATTGAAATTATTCTCCCATTTTACAAATGGAGAAGCTGAGACACTGAGTGAAAGCAGATTATGGCTTTCAATGAGTTAATAGATATTAGGTGCCTCCTTCTGGGAGATGCGCTTCTGGCATCTAAGATCTGGTTCTTGCCTTCAAGGGGCTTTACAGTGTAGAAAGGAAGAGGGACACCCCACTGCACAGGCAGGGAAAGAAAAGCTACCAACCCGAGGTCAGTTAGAGGGCAGGAAGAGGGGGTGGAAGACACAGCAACTTGGTATTAGCAGCCTTGGTTGAATCTGTGTGTTGCTTTGCTAATGATAACACACCAGCACTTCTTGGCATCTTCTGACCCAGACGGTGTTTCCGTGCCCACTGCCAAGTTATCCTGGCTCTGCTGGCAACGCTGATGTGTGGCATTATGCTATTCACGTCCCTAGGGCTGCTGTCACATTCTCTGACATCCTGGGTGTCACCTGCCATGCTGTCTTGAATGTGCTACTTGGCCTGGGGTGTTACTACAACTCTTCACTCTTCACATCTACTTTTTATGCAAAAAAAGGTTAAAGATGTCAAAATCTGATGCTTCCCATTCCTTTCACATAGCGTCAACCCAAGACATTCATGTGTCCATGGCTTTAATCTGTCATCTGTTGCTGTGGAATGCAACTGGTTTGTGAGTGGGGATGGGAGAGAGGACTTGAGTGAGCTCCATGAAGGAGGCGTCACGTGTGGGCATTTGGGAAATGCTGGGTGGAAAGAAATAGTGATTGAATTAGGGTGGAGGCAGTGGGCACAGAAGAGCTTGTGTCTGCCTTGTGTTTTACAGTTCACCAAGTATGTCCACAGAGAGGGACTCATGGATTCCCCCAGGAGCCCTGGAATAGAGGAAGACATCATCCTACCCTTTAAGAAAAAAAATATGTGGCTTAGAAGGGATAAAGAATAGGCTTGAGGACTTGGCCAGTGAGTGAGTGAGCTGGGATGATTATTGTTCTTCTTACTGCAACGCCTTCCCTGGTTTAGGTTCTGAGTGGATGGGACCCTCCTGAAAATGATGGAGAAGACGAACAGGCAAAAGAGTGAGCAGGATGAGTCCCTGCTGGCCGGCATCTCGAATCAGAGCAACCAGACAAAAGGGACTGCCTGATGGTGGGAAGGGACTGAAGAGACACTGGAAGAGGAACAAAGCCAGGGGCTTCTTGGAGCAAGCTGTTCTTCTGGGAGAACTGGGAAGCCAGAGAGCAAAGTCATGTCCAAACAGCCAGGTGAGGCGGGAGCTGTGACAGGGCCGGGACAGTGCCACTAGAAGGGGTTGTTTTTGTACTGAAAACATCTCCATTGCCAGTGTGTGTCTGTGAGTGTGTGTGTGTGTGTGTGTGTGTGTGTGTGTGTGTGTGTATGTGTGTGTGAGAGAGAGACAGACAGAGAGAGAGAGAGAGCAAGAGAGATTGAGAGAGAGAGAGATGCTAGAAAGAGTAGGGGCTGTGAGCCTAGCTCTGGCTGTGGAAGCTGCCATTTGTGACTTCTAGTCTTAGTTCTTCATTTATACGATGGAGATACTCATCCTTCCTCCCAACATGGTTTGAGAATGAAATGAAATCCGGATGTATGGAGCTATGTCTGGGCTCATAAGCAGGAAGACTGCTGCATACAGTCAGTGTTACTAACAGCCACAGCCTCCCAGGACCTCGGCGAGGGGGTAGGAGGAAGGGCCTCTCATTGCAATGTGATCCAACTTTAGAAAGGAGTTGGAATAGACTTGGGTTCAGACACGGCTTCATGCCATGTCCCACTTCCAGGAAAAGAAACGGGCTTGTTGGAAAAAGAAAACAGACTCAGAAAGCATTTTGGGCATCCAACAGTTCTTAGGAAACAGCATTTGGGCAAACATCATTGAATCAGCAACACTTGGATCTCGTTTCCATTGACAGCCTCACAAACTGAAGATCGAGAGGCGGGGGACCTGGAAAGGCAGCCTCTTCGGGACAATGTCCAAATGGATCTTGCCCCGGGGTGACAGTCTCCACTCCCTTCCTCCCATCCACGTTTGGCTTGCACGGTGGCCCTAGTAGGTGCTAACACGCAGGACTCCACGGAGACTCCTGGGCTTCTGAAGGAAGGGGATGCAAAGACCCAGAGCCCCCACGCTGGAACATCTGGCTTGAGTTCCAGGCGCACCAGTGACTAGGGCACTGAGCGACCTTTCTTTGTGACTTTGCATTCCAGTTTCTTCTGAATCAATTCCTGAGAATGAATATACTCCCATCGAGGAAGTGCTTTGGAGTCCTCAGTGAAGCCTACTTAAGGTAGATACTTGAGATTTTGGAACTAGATGATGAGACCCAGAGATCATCTGATATGGCTTTATAATAGTACAGAGGAGGAAACTGAGCTCAGGAAAGCTAAGCAACTTGCCCAAGGCCACACAGCAAAAAAGCAGGGTCTTCTAATTCGCACTGCGATGCTCTCTCAGGGCGCCACCCCCTGCATATCAGAGTTACTCAGGTCCTCACACCTGAAGCTGACAATGAGCAGAAAATTCCTCTCTCTTGCTTATTGGAATCCCATTACCCATAGCTGCTGGGAAAAGAGGGCACTAAACAGTTCCCCAGAACACACAGATGAGGACTTGGGGGGAAAGGGGAAGCGTGTATCGGCCCTGATAATTGAATCTCAGTGCAAAGAGACAGCCGGATGCACTGCAATTGAGTGGAAAATGGCATTTCCGTATTGTTAGGAGCCTTCTCAGCCCAAGGCCCTGATCATTTACTCTGAGCATCTGGTGGTCTCGCGCATCTGACCCAGTGCCCAGCCGAGCCACAGGCCAGCTGGGATCAGCTGCATGGGGCAGGAAAAGAAATTAATTTTCAATCCCCGGGGACCACAGTGGGTGGTTCAGCAGCCAAGGATTATACAGACCCGGAGAGAATAGGGCACCATCCCTCTGGGGGAGTTATTGAACTCCCAAGCACTGGTGGGGAGGCAGCAGAGGAAAGATGGAGAGGGGTTGGAACAGTCTTTATTGGTAATCCCATCACTGCGATTTAATGGACATTCTGTTGCTGGAGATTTGGTCTCTTGCCGATTTCTCTTCCGAATATTTAATTTCAAACTCCTGCCCTCCATCTCCAAAGCATCACCCCTAGTGTGTAAAAGAACTGAATTTCTTGTTCTTCTTTTCTTCCCCCCACCTGTTGTAGCAAGGCAAGAAGTTGCTTTGGCAGAACGAATACGCTCTGATTACACGAACACATCTTGCTGATTCTGGCACCCTCCCATCTCCAATGACCACCCCAGGAGCACATGCCCCCCAGTTTCTTTCCCGAACCCATGTAAAAAGGAGCAAGCTTGGGTCTCCTTTCCCTGGAGGCCACCTTTTCTAGTCTTGGTAAATGAACAGCAGTGAAAAACACACCACAAGAGCGTCCAACCAGAAAGAGCCTAGAAAAATCTGTTTCCCAACACAAACTTGGTTCCAACGGAGTCTTTTGTGAGTGTGAAGAAAATATGAATTATAGTTCCTGGCCGTGCAAAGTCCTCACTAAAAAGAAAAAAAAATAAGAAAGAAAAAAAACGCTACATCTGTTTCCATTTCAGTTACTCACATGTTTCAATACATCGATGAGGCATCCGTCTAAATTTACCAGGACCTGAGCAATTGACAATTAAAAAAAAAAAGACTAAAAGATGATGGCAACGTTTGAAAAATGCAAAATGCTAAGATAGGTGTGTTCATGTGTTCATTTCTATCACGCTTCATTCCTTTGCAATCCTGGCACTCCAGGAAAACGGGAGCAAGGCCCTCTCAAAAGGAACAGGGCATCATTAGCACAGCCAGATCCCTATCTTAGCCTGCAGCAATTACCATCCTTCCAAGCAAGCTGTGAAGTGCTTTCATTACTTGGGGGAGTGGGGGGGTCACTCGCCTCCAGCCCCGATCTTGGTCTGAAAGGAGCATTTTCCAAACTCGGCATTCCAGGTTCCTTTCAATCTGTAATGGCTTTGATTTCAGTACGAGTGGAACATGGAGACTTCATGACTAAGAATTCTGTTAGTCAATAAGTTTGCTACTTCTATGAATCATTAGCCCTCATCTCACTCCTTTCTCATACTGGCCTGACCAAATGTGACAGATTTCTTTTGTCCTCCTGTGGGGACCAGTAAAAACACCCTGTAAGACCACCTGTTCCAGGGATAATTGGTTTCTCCAGGTCACAGAGGTGGGATAAATCCGTGGATGTAAACCTGGAGGACTAGTTCTGCTTTCACACTAAAGGAAGCCAATGCTGGGCACTGGAGTTTATTGCAAAGTTCTTCCATTGATTCAAAGTTTTAAAATTTTCAAGATCCTTAATATCCATTAGCTCAAAGCCCTGTGGAGTAGGCAGGCCTTCCCCTCTTTTCAGAGATAGGGTCAAAAAGCCGCTCATCAGAGTTAGGTAGGAACAGAGGGAACCAGGGCTTCCTGCCTCCATCCTGACATTCTTTCAATTCTACAACTTGCCTCACAGCAAATTCCTTCACAGGAGGAAATCCAGAAAGTGAGCCATTAGAGATTTGGAGCTCAAACTCTGGACTCTACTAGTGCCTCCTGGAAGCCCAGCACTCCTTCTTTGGGCGTAATAAATAATGGCCTAAGTCCACGGATGGTTCTGTCCAGGAACTTGTCAGGATGAAGGCAAAGAAACGCTTCCTCCAGTCTTTAGAAGGAGTTGGGACCCGAAGATGAACAGATCACAGGAGATGCATCTTGCTTGGGACAACAATTATGCCAACTGTTTATTGTTTTTGATAAACTGGCCACAGATTCTAGTTAGCAAGAAAAACAAACCTCCCCAGCACCAGAATCCAGAGACCATGAGATTAAAAAAAAAGAAAAAAATACATGTAAGAGAAAAAATGATCCATCCAATATAATCAGTGCCTGCAATATTGCACACAGATAGGTGGTCTCACAGCCTCATGACTTAAGATTCCCAATTCATGAGCCCAGGTGCTACAGGATTGGAATGGGACTGGACATGGCTCCACCCCTCAGGAATTGACTGAGTTACAAAGTGGCTTTGAGATTGGCAGCAGCCTGTTGTTGAGTGAGGTGCTTTGCTGGTGTTCATTTTAACTCCAATTTCTGTAGGAGAAGAAACCCCACTGGTGACTTCCTTTGTATCTCCCCATGTCGCCCAGGAGAATTATTTTTGTAGAGGGCTCACCAAATATGTATATTCACTACCTATCTGCTTCTAGGACACTATCAGGTGTGGTACCCACTCCTACACAACATGCATACACAATAGTATCATAGGGAGAACAATAAAAATAAGTAGTCTTGCTGTAGGGGCCAGTCTCAGGAATATGCCTGTCGGAAACGAACGTAATCCTGACTTGATAACAGCCAGGAACACAAAGCCCCTCCACGACTGCCAGTAAAGGGCAGAGCGTTAAGAAGGGGCTGGGGCAATGAGGAAGCAAAGGAGTTAATGTCTTTTCTCCCCGTCTTCACTTAGGGAATTTGAATTCTTGATCAAGCAATTTGTCAGGATTGTTGTGTATTTACTGTAATTACAGAACATCAAATGTGCATTGACGTAATTACCATAAATATGTGTGAAGACATTATAACGTGTAATTATGTCATATAATTCTTTAATAAAGCATGCAGAAGAAAAATTACTCTGCACATGCTCGATAAATATCTTCTCCTATTTCTACAGAGGGTTTTATTTGCTCCCTCCGCCTGCCTCTCTTCAAATTACAGAGATAGTTTCTCCCATTTATGATTAACTAGCAGAAGGGTGAGGTTAGAATGTGTGTGTGTGTGTGTGTGTGTGTGTGTGTGTGTGTGTACCTATGCAAGCATGTCCAAGTGAGCATGTGTGCATGCGCGTGTGCACATGCACACGCACGCACACACACACACACACACACACACACGCACACACACACACAGAGGCACCCCGGGAAAGAAAGGTGTTTCTCAAACCCTGGAAGAGTCGTCATGGCCCAGGAGTGAACAGCACATCATTTTACAGTGTTCCCATGGCTGAGGTGGAAGAATTGCGTGACGCAAGCTCAACTCCACCTCTCTCTCTGTGCTTCTCACCTGTAATTGCCTGGGTGACCTGTGCCCTGCGTGGGGTGAATGTGTCGGTGCACGAGTAACACTGTGTAGTGACACTGAGAGCTCCTGGGAGAGGGATGCTTGGGAAGATGTTGACATTATTCTGAACCTAGGGAACTTTTGTAAAGATCTCAATAAAAAGTAAAATCCTCCAGATGAGATCGCTAGGGGTGTTCAAGTGGAGCTCAGATTGTCACCAAGACTATAACAGATTTAAAGTCGTTCTCCAACCCTCAGAGAGTCTATCAGATGTGGGGTCTGTGTCATGATTGCATTTTCACATTCCTTCCTCTGGCCCTGCAGCCTTTTGGAGGCTGTGCGCCCCTGAGATTAAGGCTTCTACAGAAAAAATTGCTGGAAGTATTATGTCCCTTGAATTTGACGTTAAATCAAATGAGAAAGAATGCCTTTTTGGGCCAGGCACGGTGGCTCATGCCTGTATTCCCAGCACTTTAAGAGGCCAAGACGGTGGATCACCTGAGGTCAGGAGTTTGAGACCAGCCTGGCCAACATGGTGAAACCCCATCTTCACTAAAAATACAAAAATTAGCCGGACATGGTGGTGCATACCTACAGCCCCAGCCACTTGGGGGGCAGGAGGTGGAGACTGCAGTAAGCCGAGATCGTGCCACTACATTCCAGCCTAGGAAACAGAGTGAGACACTGTCTAGAAAGAAAGAAAGAAAGGTCTTATGAGCAGGGAAGATCTTCCCAATGATGATATCAAAATCAAAATCATAAAGGAAAAAGACTGATTAGACCATGAAAAAAGGTACAATTTCTCTACATAAAAATACCATAAATACAGTAAAAAGCAGCTAAGCATGCTAGCTCACACTGTAATCCCAGCACTTTAGGAGGCCAAAGCGGAAGAATTGTGTGGGCCTAGGAATTAGAAACAGCCTAGGCAGCAAAGTGAGACCCCATTTTTACAAAAAATTTAAAAATTAGCCAGGTATGGTGGTGCACGCCTGTATTGACAGTTATTTAGAAGGCTGAGGCAGCAGGAGGATGGCTTGAGCCTATGAGGTTGAGGCTGCAGTGAGCCAAGTTTGCACCACTGCACTCCAGCTTGGACAAGGGTGAGACCCTGTCTCAAAAAAGAAAAACGGAAAAGAAAACCAAATACAATAAAAAGCAAACAAAAGCACTTTGGGAGGCCGAGGTGGGTGGATCATGAGGTCAAGAGATCGAGACCATCCTGGTCAACTTGGTGAAACCCCGTCTCTACTAAAAATACAAAAAAATTAGCTGGGCATGGTGGCGCGTGCCTGTAATCCCAGCTACTCAGAAGGCTGAGGCAGGAGAATTGCCTGAACCCGGGAGGCGGAGGTTGCGGTGAGCCGAGATCGCGCCATTGCACTCTAGCCTGGGTAACAAGAGCGAAACTCCGTCTCAAAAAAAAAAAAAAAAAAAAAAAAGCAAACAAAAGAACAAGAAAATATTTGCAACATGTATGATGAAGAGAATAATACACCTGATGTACTAAAGAGCTCCGACCAATAGAAAAGCGTCTAAATAGAAAAAAATGGACAATGGAGAGAAAAATCACGAAATAAATACACAAGACCAAAAATCACATGAAAAAATAAACTGCCTAATTTATAAGCAATTAGGGGACTATTTTTTACTTGTCATATTGGTAATTATTTTAACGAATTATAAAATACAATGTTGATGAAATGCTCATAGTAGGATAATAGAAATTGGGTTAATTTTCTTGGGACAAATTTGGCAGTGAATATCAAAAACCTTGAAAAGGGCTGGTAGAGGTGGCTCACACCCGTAATCTCAGCACTTTGGGAAGCCAAGGCGGGTGGATTACTTGAGGCCAGGAGTTCGAGACCAGCCAGGCCAACATGACGAAACCGTCTCTACTAAAAACACGAAAATTAGCCGGGCATAGCAGCACATGCCTGTAATCTTAGCTGCTGGGGAGGCTGAGGCATGAGAATCACCTGAGCCTGGAAGAAGAGGTTTCTGTGAACTGAGATTGTGCCATTACACACTAGCCTGGGCAACAGAGGAAAACTGTCTCAAAAAAAAAAAAAAAAAAAAAGAAAAGAAAAGGAAAGAAAAAGGTATGTACCCTGAAAAGGTATGTATCCTTTGATCTTACCCTCAGAAATTAAAAATAAAATCGAAGCCTTAGGTATAAGTTTTCCTGACACCAAATTATTTAAAATAGTGAAAGAAAAAATTCCCCAGAAACAACCAAATGTCCAACAAAGGGAAACTGTTAAATGAAGTATGATAGAGCCTGAACTCCACAGAACGCAATTCAGCCATTAAAAAGATAGGTGAGTGTTTGATGACACGAACTGATACATTATTATGTTAAAAAAAATAAATTATAAGCCAGTAGGTGAAGTAAGATACAATTGATAGGTATAAAAATGTAGAGGAATTTATACCACCTTATTAATACTGGGTCATCTTTTAGAGTGGGAGTAGGGACATTTAATTTTTTTCCCTTTCTCTAACAGAAGTCTGGTAGTTCGAGTTTTTATAGTGAACATTTGGGCTACTTTAAAAAATGGCATCTACATACACACACACACATACCCCTTCTTACTCATTCACACATTTACTCACACATTTTGGTTTAATACCCGGAGGCAGTTTACAGAAAAAGCATCTACACCACATGGGGCTCACATAACCTACCAAAGCTATACCTTCTCTCAGCCTCTTGCTCCCGATCACCCATTCCAGAAACACCTGTGGCCAGAGCCCAGTTCTTGAAAGACCACTAGGAGCGGGAGAGTTAGTGCACATTATATTTTGGCCTTTAAGCAGCCAGTGAGATTCACAGCAAGCAAACAGCAGAACTGGAATTGGAAGCTAAGACGATGGTGGGCCAGGAGCTGGCCTGGTTGGTAGGGTCCTTGAACCCAGGACCGATGTGATGAGTCTTTCATCTGAAGTCACAGGAGAACTGGAACTTGGGCAAGCAAAGGGAGTTGATTCTAGTGGGATGCCAAGTCCAGGACAAAAGAGGGAGGCGGAAGTGCCTTACTAAACCGCAAAGCCAGAAGCCAGTAGCAAATACTGAAGCATTCCGCATAAGCTTTTCTCTCCGTCTTTCTCAGTTTGTACGTGGTTAAGGCAGCGCACCGCGTCAGGGAGCAGTGAGCCATGGAGATGAACAGGAGCCAAGGGACGGGGTATAAGAGAAGAGCTATCCCTGAGAACCACCTGCAATAGTGGGAGCTGTCCATCACCTGACTGACACGCCCCTGGCGCGTGGCGTTGGGTGATGCTTTGTGGGCCAGGCATGGGGCGAACTCTTTGTTGTTATCCCAACCGTCTCCTCCACCATTTTTCAGAGCACAGGGACCATGGGGTAGAAATTCTTCGAGGCGACAAGGGCTGAGGCATTTTTGTTCTTGCTGCTCTTATAACTAAGGCGGCATCCTATGTCCCAGTGAGAAGGGCTAGCTTCAGCAGCACCCACAGACACAGCTGGTCAAAGAGGGATGGTGTGGGTGTTGAAATGGCAAAAGGAAACGTCCAGCTTCCTGCATTGCTTCTTGTCAAATTCCTTTCTCAGATGTTGGGCAGCACAATAGTGAGGGCATCTGAGGAGTGTGGCTGTTTTTAGCAATGCGGTTTAAGATAGGAATTAGCATGGCCTTAATGAATAATCACAGACTAACCCTTATTGTTCATCTCAGAATGAGAATTTCCTTCTTCTCTTTTCATTTTGGTGAACGTACAGATAAGGAGCATACAGAATATATCCTCACTGTCACATGCTTGGCCCCAGCATCCTGAAAGAATGCAGAGTATTATGTATCTCATCCTGTTACTCAGTTTTCAAAGTATGGCATCCTCTCTACCCCATTCATCCTCTCAGTATTCGCAGAAAGCAAGAAAGGGATAATTAGACTCATCTTAGAATGAAAAAACTGAGACTTTGAGACGACAACTGAAGCCCGAAAGTTTCATTGAAATAAATAACAGAGGCTGGGTATGGCTGTTCACTCCTGTAATCCCAGCACTTTGAGAAGCTGAGGCAGAGGATCGCTTGAGTCCAGGAGCTCAAGACCAGCCTGTCCAACATGGTTACGCTCCATCTCTACTAAAAAGGCAAAAATTAGCTGGGTATGGTGGTGGGTGCCTGTCGTCCTAGCCACTCGGGAGGCTGAGGCAGGAGAATCACTTGAACCTGGGAGGTAAGGGTTGCCATGAGCCAAGATTGCACCACCACACTCCAGCCTGGGTGACAGTGTGAGACCCCATCTTAAACAACAACAAAACAGAACTACATAGAAGGGACTACCTTGTGGTCATCTGGTTTGGACTCTATCTCAAGGTCAGCATGGCATGGGTGTCCCCAAACACCCAAACACTTGAAAAACCCAACATACTGAATTCCAGAATGTCACAGACCAGCTCATTTCTACTTTCAATAAGTAAACTTTTGTCTTAGGCCGACAGAAGCCCAGCCTACACAGCAAACTAAGGCAGCAACTACCTACCAGGGAACACTACCACACGGCCATCAGACTTCCCTGTGGAGACTGCACCCCAAGAGAAAGTCAAAGATGGAAAATCCAAGTAGCTTCTGGGGTAGAGCCAGTAAGTTACCAAGTGTTGAGCTTGCAGTACTGAGGTTGCTTACAACTTTTCAACTGGAAGGAAGTCAGGCTCATCAGGCTGGAATCTCATTAGTTTCCCTTAGTGAGCGGGAGCTTAAATACTCCCAGCGGATCAGTCCACAACAAAGCCAGCAGAGGAAGCAGCAGAAGTACCCGGGTGCAATGGGCCGTCTCTGGCCCAGGTGAGATGAGCCTTGGGGCCCACTTAGCAGAAGAGGTTGGGCTGGGCTAGAACTGAGACAACAGCTTGGCACACTGGCCCACAGAGCACCTATGATGGCTATATGGTAGCCAAGACTGAAAATATTAGAAGACCCACTTTAGCAATGAAATCGAAGCCCAAATGTTAAACTCCACACTCCTTGACATGGCATTCAAGGCCCATCTGGTGTCCATCTTGCCTCATCTCCTATTATGTCCCTCCCTGTACTTTAAGCGTGGGCCAGATCAGTCAAGCATCCTTTCCCTGAATACCATCTACACTCTCATGCTCTCTATCTTGTCTTACGACTTTGTCTTTGTAGATCCTTTTCCCATCTTTTAAGAAAATATGTCTGTGGGAGGCTGAGGCAGGAGGATCACTTGAGCCCAGGAGCTGTCTGTCCCTAGGCAACACAGGGAGATTCCATCTCTACAAAAAATTTAAAAATTAGCTGGGCGTGACGGTGCACGCCTGTAGTCTCGGCTACTCCAGAGGCTGAGGTGGGAGGATTGTTTGAGCACTGTGATCAAGGCTGCAATGAGCTGTGATCTTATCAGTGCACTCCAGCCAAGGTGAGAGTGAGACTCTGTCAAGAAAGCGGGGCGGGGGGGGGGGGGGGGGAGGAGGAGGGGGAGGAGGAGGAGGAGGAGGAGGAGGAGGAGAAGGAGAAGAAGAAATATATATATGGTATTAGAGTACACATATCATACAATGTGCCATTCTAACAATTTTTCAGTGTCCAATTCAGTGGTCTTAAGCACAGTCACACCGACATGCAACTGATCTCCAGAATGCTTTTCATTTTGCAAAACTGAAACTCTCTACCCATTAAACAACTCCCTCTTCCCTCTCCCCACAGCCTCTGGCAATGACCACTCTACTTTCTGTCTACGAATTTGACTCCTCTAGGTAGCTTGCCTAAGTGGACTGGTGCAGTACCTGTCTTTTTGCGACTGGCTTATTTCACTTAGCATAATGTCCTCCAGTTCCATCCACATGGTAGTATGGGTCAGAATTTCCTTCCTCTTTAGGGTTGAATAATTTTCCACTGTGTGGATATTCCACGTCTTGTTTATGCATTTCCATCTTTTTTGCCCTCTCAAAAATCTGACTCTGTTTTCAAAGTTTAAAACCCAGGATACGTACTTCATGGAGATTTCCTCAAGATCCTCTGTTATAAGCTAATCATGTACAAAGATCTTTTGAGCATCTGTTCCGTGCCAGGCAACAGGGATGGAAGGATGAGTAGCCACAGTCTCTCCTGCATGGTCCATCCAAGCCCAGCTTCCTGAGCACACTGCAGGCGACTCGGTGACAGCTGACTGGCCATGTTCATGACACACTGTGCTGCCAGGAGGTCTACTTAATGGTTTCCACGTTAGTCATCTCATTTGTAAGCTCTTGAGGACCCCGGCCACATCTGGTCTCAGTATCCCCAGTGCCCAGCAAAATATATTGAACACAGAAAATGCTCAATAAATATATGATAAAATAAAATTACATTTGCACTTCTTGACTTCTAAGTGACCGGCCAGTTAACACAGTAAGCTAGAAGCCCGTGCCCATCTGTTGCCAGAGCTGCTACCTGGTTCTTGTCCAGGGCCCCAGGTTTCGATTCAAAGCCCTCATCAGTGGAGTGGGGAACTTTAAACAAGAATTTCACTTCAACCTACTGAAGTCAGCATGTGCAGAGGGAGAAGTAGGGGTTCCATTTGCCCTATTACAGCAAATAATAATAGCTCAGACGTTTCGTGCTCTTTCCACGTGCCAGGCTTTCCAAGTGCTTTCCACAGACTAATTGAATCCTCACAACAAGCCTGAGAGATAGGTTTTTAGCTAGGATAAATAAATATCGACTACTATCCCCATTTCGCAAGTGATACAACGGAGGCCCAGAGAGGCTACACACCTTATCGCTGAATACAGAAGAAATTAAGTCATACGGCCAGAACGCTAATGCAGGCAGGCAAACTCCCAATCCTATGCTGTTCTGGACTTTCTTTGGCAAGATTTGACATAGATTACATTTAGCAGAACTCATTGGAGAATCTCTTTAAAACATTAAAAAGGGGCCTGACCAGGGCTCTGTGATGTCAGGGATCTATTTTCTGTTTTGGCTCTCATTCTGAGTCTTGCAGCCCGTCTGGCTTCTGAATTTCCTTAGGTCCAAAGGATGTCACCTCGATTAAGGAGAAATATTGAGAACTAAGAACTTCTCTTGACAGAGAGGTGTGGGGTAGGAGTGGTGGACAGGAGAAAATGAAAAGAAACAGAGAGAAAACGGGTTCAGTAGCCACTTACAATAACCTAGACTCAACCTTGCACTTCAGTGATAAGATCCTAGGAGCAATTTGTGAGGAGGGTTTGAGCAGCGTACTGGTTGGATCAGGAGCACGATGTCATTCTCTCCCTCTCCCCACTAAGTCTGAACCCCGAATCAATTCCTCCTGCATGTTTAGCTAGCACGAAGGGAGTGATGTCAGTGCGAAAGTGGCCACTTGATCAGGAGTACTGATGGGGAGAAGAGAAAGAAAAGATCAAAAACACTCCGGCTGAACTGAAGGAGTGGGGCGACAGCAGATCCCAGGGAAAGCTGGCAGCATTGTTCGAGAGGCCACAGGAGTCGGAGGCCTGGGATCTGTCTTCAATCTTCCCCTAACCACACAAGTAACTCAATCTCTGGATCTCAGAAAATTTCGAGCTGGAATTAGTACCCCCAAGATGTCTGCCAGCTGTAACATTCTGATTCCACAGCGCCTAGTCAATTATCTACAGGAGTCTCTCATCTACATCAAAAATGGAACTGTTGGTTGGGTGTGGTGGCTTATGCCTGTAATTTCAGCACTTTGGGAGGCCAAGGTGGACGGATCGCAAGATCAGGAGTTCGAGACCAGCCTGGCCAATATGCTGAGACCTCGTCTCTACTCAAAATACAAAAATTAGCTGGATGTGGTGGTGGGCACCTGTAATCCCACCTACCCGGGAGGCTGGGGCAGGAGAATCACTTGAACCTGGATGTGGAGTTTTAGTGAGCTGAGTTAATGCCACTGCACTCCAGCCTGGGCGACAGAGCGAGACTTTAAAAAAAAAAAAAGGAACCGTTCTCTATGAAATATGTTTTCCTGTGCCAGAAGAATGATTCAGCAATTAAAGACAGGGTCACTGATTCCCTCCCTAAGTATCTAAGACCTAAGGGAAGGGACCAAGGGAAGACTCCACCAGATCCCAAAACAGCAACTTCTGTTTCAGAACAGCTGGGAGAGGAGCAGGAAGTACAGACATAACAAGCATAGGCTAGAGGGCTCTAGCAATATTTAGTGTAACTACTGCTTACTGAGCGCTTACTAGGTACCTGACACCATTCTAAATGCTTAAACACCAACTCTTTTGAGCTTAACAAAGACTTTCATATTTATTCAGTCTATAGGTGACAAAACCGAGGTTTCAAAAGGCTAAATAAGTCACAACCTCTCTATGGCCACACAGCTAGTGGGGTGGAGGTACTGGCGTGTTAGCTGAGACCAGGGTCCGCCCTCGTAACCTCTTCTTTTATTATCACAACAGACTGGGATTTAATAGTGGAAAGATGACCCCGGTTACCGTTGGCAGTGAAGGGCGGCTGTGGAAATCTCCAGGCACAATAATAACAGCATGGAAGATGAGATGGACAAAGGCTCCCTATTCCCACTGCCCCAAGAGACAAAGCTGCTGAATGCGGGGGAGTCCCTCAGGCTCCCTTCCTCCCTGTGTGTCCGGTGGGCCATTATCCAAGCCCACCTCCTGCACAGCTGGCTCCAATTGGAACACATTTCAGGTGTTCAAAAATGACACTATAATTTTTTGGTTGGAAACCAGGGCCTGAAGCTGGTAAGGAGGTTTCCTACAGCTTCTGAAGCCTCAGTCATAGACGGTTGTCAGCGTTTTCTGATGTATGGCGACTGGAGTGGAGGAAGGGTTGGCTTCTGGCTGAAGTGCAGAAGCCAAGTGGCTTTTGATGAGGATGAACCATGGTTAGGGTCCTGCCTCCCTGCATCCTTCTATCTCCATAGTCCTCAGATAGCCGGAGAATATTCCCCACCCCTTCTCGTGGCTCTGATCTGTCCAACGCACATTCATTCATAAGCTCAGACAGGCACTGTCTGTGTGCATAGTCGCGAGTTGTCATGGCAGAGACAGAGGGTGGGTCTCTGCCCTCCAGGAGTACCAAGGGTCCAGCACAAAAGTAAAAAGAGTTTCGCCTGCCTGATGATACCTGGCTGAAGGACCAGGGAGATGTTAGGCCTGCCTGCCAGTATGCTGCAGGAGGAAAGAAGGATGTGTCACTCTGGATCTCCAGTTAAGAAACCGTCAAATGTTTCTCAAATGCGTGCTGTCCTCTGCAAGACACCTCTCCATGATGTCTGGTCGGGACTTTTATCATCTCTTGCCCTGACTACAGTAAGGGCTTCCTAACCCATCAAGCCTACCCTCCTCCCAGCCACCAGAATGATCTACTTAAAACTCCAGTCTGAGCAGATCCTCTCCAGCCCCACCTCCCTCCTGGGCACACAGAACATCTTCACCTCCAACTTCATCCTGCTTTTTTCTGAACCTTGTGCTTTTGTCCATGAAGTGCCCTCAGGCCCCCTGCCTTTTGCTTGATTAATTCCAATTCCCAATTATAGTCTCAGCTCAGGTGTCACCTCCTCCAGGAAGTCTTGCTTGATTATAAACAGGACAAACCCAGGACCAGCCCTTTCCCTCCCTTCCTGCCCACGTAAGACTTCTGTGCACTTACAGCATTCTCTGCACAAACAGCTCTGTGGGGCCACCTGTTTGCATCGTGATGGTTTACTTCTAGGCTCACCTCTTCAGCTCTTTGAGGACAGGGACTGTGTGACCTCTGAACCTAACCCAGGACCCGGCTCTGACTTCAGAGGAGTGAGAAGGCGCTGGTGAAGATAGAACCACCAATAGGCCATAGGAGACAAGGGGTTCTGTCCCAGCTGGAACGAATCCGAAAACCCTAACCCCATGCCTCGATTTCCTCCCGGAGAAAGCGTGGAGGAGGGGTGAGGAGGAGCGGTAGGAATCGAAGTGACTCGGAGGAAGCGGCTTCCATTCATTAGCATTTGTAAAGGGCTCTGAGCGCTGCAGATGGAAGCTGCTCCGCCAGGCAGCTTGTTAGGACTAAAAATAGAGTTGTGTAGCACCTTCTCGGCAGAGAGCTCAGGAAAGGGTGGAAGGGGTGAGAAAATAGGTAGCCAGAGGTGGGAGAAGGTGACCAGGTCCTGGCGGGCAGTGCGCACCACCGTACACCACCACGGGGGCCGCCGAGCACCGCCGAGCGCCGGGCTGGTGAACTGACCCCCAGCGCGCACCATCCGTGTGGGAAGGTCGGGGCCAGGGACCCAGGGCGGGACGGCGGTGCCGCACCCCGATGAGGCCCCTTCACGGCCACCAAGGGCAGGGGTGCGGGGCGGGCCGCGCGCGCGAGGGCGCAGGTGTGGCCGCGAGAGAGGAAGGCGGGCGGCGGGGCCCCTGGATAGGTCACAGGCGGGGACCTGCTGGGCCAGACGCGGAGCCCCGGCTGCGGGGTGGGGGTAGACAGAAGGGCTGGGGCGGCCCGGGAAAGAGCCGCTGCGGGACGGGGCGGGGGCCCACGTTCTCCAGTGACTCAGGTCTGACTCAATGCCATTTCTGAAACAGCCGGGGGGCGGCGGGGAGGGGGAGGGAAGGTGTTTTTGGGAAAATGACAAAACAGCTCCTTGCTTAGGGCAGCCCGGGAGGAGCGGCGGGCGGGCGGGAATCACTCAGGGTCCCCCTCCGGCGTCTCTCCCGCTGCCCACCCACGGGCGGTGGCGATGGCGGCGGCGGCGGGACCCCGGGCCTGGCTGCGCGCTCCACCTGCGCCTCCCGGGCGCCGGGCGGGGGCCGCACTTTCCCCGCCGCAAGGTGGAGCGCGCCGCCGCCCGCCGGCCGCGCCGCTAGAAGGATCCTCGGGGAAGAGCTAAAAAAGGCAAGGCGCTGCTGCTGGGGCCGGTGCCGCCGCCGCCGGGGAAGGAATTCCCTCCGCCCGGGCGCACGCGGCCCCCCGCCCCCGCCCCATCCTGCTCAGAAAAGCCTCGGATGCTGCCCGGGAGGAGGAGGCAATGGAAGACTCCGTTCCAGCCACCTCCCGCCGCCCGGATCCCAGAGGAAAGGGGAGAGGAATCTCCCCACCGGATCTGGTGGGTGGAAGACGGGCCACACGGGAAGGAGATCGGCGACCACTCCCGGAGGCGCGAGCGGCAGCCCCCACCCCGGGCTCGAACCCCGGTCCGGACTGAGCGCAGAGCGCATCCCGGCTCTCCCGGCTCCGGCGCCCGAAGCCCACAGCTCCCACTCAGGACACGCGCCCCGAGGTGGGGCCCGGCGCTGGGCGGTGGTACCTGGAAGACGCGCAGCTCCTAGCCGGCCGCGCCAGCGCTGCGCCCACCCTGTTCTCTCCTAAACCCGGGGAGTCATGGGCTCCAGGCCTGTCCCCTTTCAGAGCTACAGACAAGCCCCGAGTAGTCAGTAAATAATGTCACTTGCCAAATTTTACAGTTTTCAGAGCAGGTCCACGACATCCTCTTGCTTGTCTAACAGTCACCCTGCCGTCTCCATTTGACAAATGAAGAAATGGGAGCCTCAGAAAACTCAATTATTGGCCTTGCTTTAGCTAATATATGTAGGAAACAACGCCACGCAGGCCAATCTTGGGTCCCGTGGTTCGGAAACTTTCATCTGGTCCTTTGTGCTGAGTATCTGGGGTCTTTTCAAGCATTTAACGTTTGGGGATGCCTGTTATGTACCCAGCAAGACACTGAACACAGAGATGAACAACAGCCACTCTCTGACCTCAAGGAACTCGCAGTACGGTGAGAAAGAGAGGAAACAAAATTACAGATTAAAATATGCTGTAAACCACACTGTTCTAAACACGGAAACAGATTCAGTAACTTGCCTAGGTCTCAGTGTTGTAGTGGAGCCACCAGGATTTGAACCCAGACAGTCTGACTCCAGAGGCCACCCACACATAACCACTATACTAAACTGCCTCTTTTGTGCTTAACTATATAGCCTTAAGTGGGCCGGGGGGTGGGGTGGGAAGCAAATCACAAAACAGTATATACAGTATGCTCCCAATTAAATACATATAAACACACCGGAGAAAAAAGACCAGAATAATATATGTCACAACGATGGGTGATTTTTGTTTTCTTCTTTTTTTAATAAGTGCCATATTTTTCTGTACAGAAATGAGTTTTATAAGAAAACAATAAATGTTATTAAAATACAGCTTGAATGCAAAGCTTTCCAAAAGGTAGTGACGTGTGAGTCTGCCCTAGTGGAAGTAGGGAAGCTAGTCCGGCTGGGAAATGGGGAGGGGCACTCCAGGAAGGAGAACTTTGTACCCCAGCTGTGCAAAGGAACGTCAGGAGCATAGAGGCTGGTTGAAGAAATTGCAGGTAAATCTGTGTGACAGGAATGAAGAGGGGAAAGGGTGCAGGAGATGAGACCTCAAATCACATTTCCGGGGAAGCCCCTTGAGTAGAGAATTCCAGACCCCTGAAATCTGCCCTTTCCCTTGGGGAACTAAAAGAGCCATCCCAGAGTGGGTTGAGGTTCCTGAAAGTTATTATTGTGTTATAAATCATTTTCTATCTTTGGAGGTGAAAAACCTGGATGTAGGACATTAGATTCCGTCAACATATTTGGGTCAGAAGGTGCCAGAGTGCTGGGTGGAGATCACCGAGGACGGCCGTTACCAGGCACATCTTCATGAATCAGGCCCACCTCATAACTCGGGTTGACTCTTGCTCAGATCTGAGCCTGCAAAGACTCGTATCAATTAACCTGCAGCCCTGGTGCTGTTCTGCCCCATCTCTCGGAGGTCTCCTTAGCACACCAGCTTATTAAAGCACTAGATTTTCAGGTTGCGGATGGCAGGTCTTGTCCTACACACCCAGCCCAGCTTCTCAAAGTGCCTTGGTTCCCCCTTTCCCTGCTGGGAACACTGGACAAAGTCCAGTTTACTGCCCTTCCCCCTCCTGGCTCTAGCCTTCCTGGAAACAAGCCCGACCCCTCCTCCAACCCCACCCCAAGAGTTGCAGCATTCAGTGCACAGAATGCAGACTAGCAGCTTCTCCGCAGATTCCGAGTTCCAAGCTGGAAATAGAGGGGCCTTTGCTCACGTCATTGCATGAAATTCACCATCTGCCACTTCAACAAGAGAGACTCAGGGATGTTGAATGTGAAAACTCAGCTCCTGCTTGGGCAGTTGACTGGATTTCAGGGTGAGGACCACATCCAGCACGCTAACCCTGGGACCTGGGTTAGGGATATTAGAGATCTGGCCTGATTCTGGTCCAATAGGTGATGGACCCATAGTCACAGACCTCCTTTAACAGCCACCTTCGTGCATGTGCAGACCAGAGGCAATAGGACCGAGCCCAGCCCGGCTGGCAGGGGTCCAGGGTAGATCTGGCTGCTTGATAAGGGGCTGTGGACAGAGTGGCCCCAGATGTCCTAGGTGGGGAGGGAAGACAGAGGAGCCATTGTGATCATCTTTGCACGTCGGAGATGTTTATGTTCTTGCTGCTGGAGAAGGGAAAACAGCCCCCCTGGTTTTCTCTTCTTACTGCTTTTTTGCAGTGAGCAGTCGGGGGGTTTGGGGGATTTGTCTAGTATGCAATTGTTTCTTTAGTGTGATTTTTGGTAGCCTAGATTTGTTCGCCTGCTTTCAAGCCTCCAGGGAGTCTCAGAAAAGCTGCTTTCCTCTGGGTGTGCCCGGTGTGTGTGCTGCCTGCCTGCTTTCTCTCCAGCTCCCCAGCAAGTCCTGGGTAGAGGTAGGGGTGGGAGGAATTGGGTTTTATTTTTCCTTTTTTTTTTTTTATTTTTGAGACGGAGTTTCGCTCTTGTTCCCCAGGCTGGAGTGCAATGACGCGATCTCGGCTCACCGCAACCTCCGCCTCCTGGGCTCAGGCAATTCTCCTGCCTCAGCCTCCTAAGTAGCTGGGATTACAGGCACGCGCCACCACGCCCAGCTAGTTTTTTGTATTTTTAGTAGAGACGGGGTTTCACCATGTTGACCAGGATGGTCTCGATCTCTCAACCTCGTGATCCACCCGCCTCGGCCTCCCAAAATGCTGGGATTACAGGCTTGAGCCACCGCGCCCGGCCGTATTTTTCCTTTTTATTCCTCACAAAACTCAGCCCAATGTCACATACACAAACAACCCTGAACTCTAAACCCCTCGCCCAACATCTAGATGCCTGACTTCTCCAGCTGGATGTCAAACGGTGTAAACAAAACATGTCCCCCTGACCCCGAAAACTGCTCTTTTCCATCTCAGCTAATGGCAACTCCATCCTTCTGGTGGTTCAGGTCAAAAATTTTGGTGTCATCTGGGATTCCTCTTTCTCTCACCCTGACATGGAATCTAGCAGGAAATCCCCTTGGCTCAACATCAGACCACGTCTCACCGACTTTACCTCCTCCGTCACCTCTTACCTGGATTATTACACTGGCCTCCTTCCTTCCATGTGGGCCTTCAGGGCAGCCTGTTTTCAACATGGTAGCCAGAGAAGGCACGTTCAAACCTAAGTTAGGTCATATCGCTCCTTTACTCAAATCCCTCCCATGGCTCCCCATTTCTCTGCATACACCACCCCAAAACGACCCTACATCTTCCTCCTCCATCTACTCATTCCAGCCACACTGGCCGCCTTGCAGTTCCGCAGACACCCCAGGCATTCCCCTGCTGCGTGGTCTTTGTCCTGGCTGGCCCCTATGCCTTCTTTTTCTGCCCTCTTGGCTCGACCTTCATACTCTTTGCTTAAATATGTCTTTCTCAGTGAAGCCCACTCTGCCCCTATGTAGGTTGTGAATGTACCCTGTGCCAGCACCTCTGGTCTCCTTTGCTCTGATCTTACCCTGGACTGAGTTCCAGATCGCAGCCCAGTATACTTACGTATGTTTTTCCCCATATGTCTCTATGTTTATTTATTTTTGTGTATGTCTCCCCTACCAGAAAGTAAGCAAGACTTTAGGGAGCCTTATGTGGCTTTGTCTCTTTCCTTCACACATGGGTCCTCAGGATGTAGTGCTGGGCACAGTGCAAGTGTTTACAGAATAAACAAACACATGGGTTCAAAGTGAAAGGTGGTCACAGGCTCATGTACTTTCCCTAGGAAGCCACGCTCCCCCACAGCTGCTCTTGTTTTTGGCATCTCATTCATAAGGAGCTGTGTGAATCTGCTGGACACACAGGAAGAGGGAACAAAACTGAATGGGGCCACAGACAGGGAGAAAACACCCACAAAAGACATCCTTGATAAAGGACCGGGGTCCGAAACATACAAAGAACTCTGAAAACACAACCATAGGAATATGAATAACCCAATTAAAAAATGGGCAAAAGATCTGAACAGACACCTCACCAAAGAAAATATATGGGTCCCAAAGAAGCGTATGAAAAGGCGCTCATCATACGTCACTAGGGAATTGCAAATTAAAACAACAATGACGCACCACTACACACCTATTGGAATGGCCCAAATCCAGAACACTGACAACACCAAATGCTAGTGAGGATGCGGAGCCACAGGAACTCTCACTCACTGCTGGCGGGAATGCAAGATGAGACATCTGCCTTTGAAGACAGTTTGGCAGTTTCTCACAAAACTAAACATACTCTTACCATATAATCCAGCAGTCATGCTCCTTCATATTTACCTAAGGGACTTGAAAACTTAGGTTCCAAGACACAAAACCTGCACCAGCCAGCCTGGAACAAATCCAGGCTACCATCCAAGCTTCACAGAAGAACCTGCACACAGATGTTTATTCGTAATTGCTAAAACTTGGAAGCAACCAAAATGTCAATGAATGGTTAATGCACTGTGGCACATCCATGCAATCAAACATTAGTCAGCACTGAAAAGAAATGAGCTATCAAGCCATGAAAAGACACAGAGAAATCTTAAATGCATACTACAAAGTGAAAGAAGCCAATTTAAAAGGTTCCATGTGGTAGGATCCTAACTAAACAACATTCTCAAAAAGGTAAAACTATGGAGATACTAAAAGATCAGTGGTCGCCAGGGCTCAAGAGGGAGGGAGGGGATGACTCGGTAGAGCCCAGAGGATTTTTAGGCAGTCAAACTGCTCTGTATGATATTACCATGGTGGAGACTTGTCATTATACATTTACCTAAATCCACAGAATGTACACCACCACGTGTGTAACCCAATGTAAACTACGAACTTTGGGTGAGAATGACGTGTCAATGTAGGTTCATCAATTGTAAGAAATGCATCCTTCTGGTGGGGGATGTTGATAGTGAGTGGTGGGGAGTAGGGGTATGAGAAGAGACAGCGGTGTATGTAGGAACTTTCTGAAACTTCTGCTTAATTTTTCTGGGGACCAAAAACTGCTCTAAAAAACAGAGTCTATTGAGAAAAAGTGGAATGAGCCACAGGTCTTTTCAAACAGTAGATCTGCAGGCTCTGCGTGGGTACTTCCCGCCCATCCAGAGAAGCCCTTGGGGCCTCTGCCAGAGAAGGGATTTTGTTCCGGAACAATCCTCAAGATTCTCAGGATCAAAGATGGCACTAGATGAAGGTGGAAAGGGAACGTTCTGGAGGATCCTCTGCAGATGCATCTGGACTTGTTTCTTTCTTGCTCAACCCAGGAAAAATAAAAGATTTCCTGTTGCTGCTCTTGACCCCCAATTCCAAAGTCGGGTAAAGCAGGATCCTTTAATCCACTGAAATGCTGCTAGGCCCCAGGGGTGAGGGGCGAGGGGTGGGCAGAGAGAGAAGCAGGAAGAGCTGGGACAGGTGACCCCAGAAAGCAGGAGCAAGAGTCCAGCCTCTGTCTAGGAGCCAAGATCAAACAACCCACTGGTTTCTCTCTGACAGCAATTCTGTCCCAAGAACAGTTCCCCTCCAGACTTGGGTCCACATTTTTCACCCCTATCACTGTTGTAAGAAATGTAGCTTCATTTCTGCCCAGGGGCAGTAGAGGACCTAGGAAGACCTCTCTGGAATAACAATAGTCATTACAAGGCCGGGCGCAGTGGCTCACACCTGTAATCTCAGCACTTTGGGAGACCGAGGCGGATGGATCACGAGGTCAGGAGTTCGAGACCATCATGACCAACATGGTGAAACCCTGTCTCTACTAAAAATACAAAAATTAGCTAGAATTGGTGATGCATGCCTGTAATCCCAGATACTCAGGAGGCTGAGGCAGAAGACTCACTTGAACCCAGAGGCAGAGGTTGTTGCAGTGAGCTGAGATGGTGCCACTGCATTCCAGCTTCGGTGACAGAGCAAGACTCCGCCTCAAGATAATAATAACAATAATAGTCACTACAGATTTAGCTCCTGGTCCTGTGCTAAGCAATTTACATATATTATCATAATAACATTCTCTTTTAAACATTTTTATTTTTATTAGAATAGGTTTTGGGGTACAGGTGGTTTTTGGTTACATGGATAAGTTCTTCAGCGGTGATTTCTGGGATTTTAGTGCACCCATCATCTAAGTAGCATACGCCGTACCCAATATGTAGTCTTTTATCCCTCACTCCCAACCTCCCCCACCAAGTCCCCAAAATCCATTATATCACTCTTATGCCTTCGCATCCTCACACTTTAGCTCCCACTTATAAGTGAAAACATGCGATATTTGGTTTTCCATTCCTGAGTTATTTCACTTAGAATAAGGGCCTCTAGCTCCATCCAAATTGCTGTGAAAGACATTATTTCATTCCTTTTCGTGGCTGAGTAGTAGCCAATGGTATATACACACTACATTTTCTTTATCTGCTCGTTGACCTATAATAATATAGGCCAATGAGCACATAAAGATATAATAATAATAAGTATGATATATATATGAAATCAACTAAAGGCAACACAGCTAGAAAATGGTGGAGTCAGGATTTGAACCTGGGTCTTTTTAACTCTACCATCTACCGTCGTAGAGTTAAGTCGTGCACCTACTGCACAGTGGCCCTCAGACAAGAGGGCGACTAAAATCCAGCCCCTGTTCCCTTTGCCAAGCCATGCTTCCTGGCCTAGGGATGAATCAGGCCAAAAGACAGGACCTTTTTTTGCAGTTTGCACGAAGGTGCCGAGGATGCTGGCTGCAGCCCTGTGTGGTGGAACCTGCTCTCTGGGACGTGCCAGGGCCATGTGTACTTTTTCTGTTAGGACAGAGAAAAGGGAAAGAAGTCAAGAGTCTCTTGTTCAGTACCTGGAAAAATAAAGAGGCAGAATAGTATTCTTTCTGACACTATAAACGATGAAGGCACCGCCTTCAACAGTTTTAAGTTTTCCTGACTGTTTACTCTTAACTAGTTTGATTTTCTAGCTTTTTTTTTTTTTTTTTTGAGATGGAGTCTTGCTCTGTCACCCAGGCTGGAGTGCAGTGGTGTGATCTGGGTCACTGCAACCTCCGCCTCCTGGGTTCAAGCGATTCTCCTGCCTCAGCCTCCCAAGTAGCTGAGACTAGAGGCATGTGCCACCACGCCCAGCTAATTTTTGTATTTTTAGTAAAGACAGGGTTTCCCCGTATTGGTCAAGCTGGTGATCTGCCCACCTTGGCCTCCTGAAGTGCTGGGATTATAGGTGTGAGCCACTATGCCCAGCCTAAATTTTAATTCCTGACTTCCAAGGTCTTTTTACTAGATCAGGGAAGATTAGACATAGAAAGAGGAGAATTCTTATAGGTGAAGTTGAAATTGTAGCCTAAACTGAGTACGTTCTCACCAGAATCATTCCTCCCCAGGAGAGTATCAAGAGAAAGGGGCTAGAAACCCTCCCGAAGCTGGTGCAGTTATTGGTGAGGCTGCACCTGGATTGGTCTTTTTAAACCCGTTACTGTCTTAGTTCTATTTTTCTTCTCTTCATTGTCAGCCATGGAGGAAAGAATGCAACGAAAAGATGTCTTAGGAGACAACTTTATATTTTTCCATCCAAATTAAGTTCACCAAGATAGCAATTGAAGTAACCCTGCTGGCCAGGCATTTATAGTGGCTTATGTCTGTAACCCCAGCACTTTGGGACCTCAACGCAAGGAGAATTGCTTGAAGCCAGGAGACCAGCCTGGGCAACATAGTAAGACACCGTCTCTACAAAAAAAGTTCAAAAAAAAAATATTTAGCTGGGCTTAGTGGCACAGACTTGTAGTCCCAGCTACTCAGGGGGCCTGAGGTGGGAGGATCGCTTGAGCCCAGGTGTTCCAGGCTGCAGTGAGCCATGATTGTGACACTGCACTCCAGCCTGGTGACAGAGTGAGACCCTGTCTCAAAAATAAGCAATCAACCAAACAAAGTAACCCTGTGAACAGAGCTGTAGATTAAACACATGACACAGCGTAACATCATCACTGTCTGCTTGAGAAATTAATGCGGTCCTTAACCGCATTGAATACTGATATTCACTTCAATTCCTGGGGAGGAGATCACTTGCACCTTGATGGGTACATGTGGAATGCTGGTGGTCGGGGCATCCCAGATCTTGACCTTGGGGGTCAAGATTTAAGAGTTCACCTAGTGTGTGAACTTCAGGATGTGTAGGACTGGGGCCCCTCCCTGTTCCTCTCTGGCTTCCCTCAGCTGGCTGGTCACCACATTTGTCCCTCTCTTGGGACAGTCAGCTTGCTAATCCAATGGAAGTCAAGAGCCAAGCCCATCCAAAAACTCCAGGTCTTAACATCGAGTTCCTCCTAACTAGGTCCGTGTGTGTGGAGCCCAGACCGCAGTTTGGCACTGGGGAAAGTGTGCAGGCCACAGAACACAGATGCCAGAGGCCCGGACTTGTGCAGCTCAAAAGCCTGAGGAATTTCAGTTAAAAGAAAATACGCTTAGAAGAGTAGAAAGGGAAAGAAGTCAAAAGCCCCTTTTTAAGTACCTGGGAAAATGAAGAGGCAAAAAAATTATTATTTCAATTACTATGAAAATGTATTTTATTAGAAGATGGGGATTCATCATTGACACTCAAAAGCCCGAAAAGCAATATCCCGCACTATAATACCCCTGTCTCCATGCAGGGAGAATGAGTTATTAAATTGGAAGATGAATGTTTTGCAGTTCAGTTAACTGCATCTGTTAAAAAAGAAATAGTTATAAACTTGCTGTGGGTCCCCAAACCCTCCCCACTAAAGCTGTCTCTTGCCAGCCCCCAGAGCTCTGTATCTGCAAGCATTTTGACATGACCCCCTTTTCACATTTCTTTGAAATTCAAGAGTAAGAAAGAAAAAAAAGTCAGCAAATTAAATGCAAACCAAAGGGTTTTTTAAATTTTATTTTAAAAAAACCAGTTGCATATAGTTCAATTGTGGCAAAGTGCGACAGTGTAAATGCAGTGCATTCTTATGGATAACAGCTTTTCCTCCGCTCCTGTGGCAGCCTCAATAACGCAGGGCTTCTGTTCTGCATGAATAAATATGTATAAAATGTAATGCTGCAAAGAAATAAAATCCGATAACCGAAAGATACCATTTCTTAGATTCCTGGAGCAACATGAGGCATCAGCTTTTCTGATTCTTTAGTATTTATGTGAGGAGCCATTGAAATGGTAATTTGGAATTCATTTGTTTTTTTTTTTTTTTCAGGGGCAAGTAATTTCCAGCTGTCCACTGGGGCTTTAAGAAATGGAGGTTCTAGTGGTCTACCTGCCCATTCGGTTTCCTGGGTGGGGTCTGTGGCTTCTTTTCTGCTTCTCCATTCAGGCCACAGACACACACGTGGCCATCCTTTGCCTTTGCCACCTTGGGAGTCAGGCTCGTTAGTGAAATAATGAATTGATCCCTCAGAGCCAGCTGTGCTTTTTCACCCTCAAGACTCAGATGCCAGAAGAGTTGCAAGCTCAACACAATTCCTGCCCACGAAAAGGGAACGCCACTCCTTGCTCACTCTCGTGTCCAAATCGCATAGGATAGTATTTTAGTAATCACGTTATATGTGAGCCCCTTTGATTTTCTTTTCTTTTTCCCCTTGCTTCTTTTTTTAGCTCTTATTTTAGGTCCGGGGTGCATGTGAAGGTTTGTTACAGACGTAAACTCATGTCATGGAAGTTTGTTGTGCAGATTACTTCATCACTAACATTAAACCCAGGACCCGATGGTTATCTTTTCTCTGCTCCTCTCCCTCCTCCTGCCCTCCTCCTCAAGTAGACTCCAGTGTCTGCTGTTCTGAGCCTTTTTTTTTTTTTTAAGAGTTTTGCTCTTGTAGCCCAGGCTGGAGTGCAGTGGCCTGATCTTGGCTCACTGCAACCTCCTCCTCCCTGGTTCAAGCAATACTCTTACCTCAGCCTCCCAAGTAGCTGGGATCACAGGCACACACCACCACGCACAGCTAATTTTTTTGTATTTTTAGTAGAGATGAGGTTTCACCATGTTAGCCAGGCTGGTCTCAAACCTCTGACCTTGTGATCTGCCCATGTTGGCCTCCCAAAATGTTGGGATTACAGGCTTGAGCCACTGCGCCCGCCCTTTTTTTTTTTTTTTTTTTTTTTTTTTTTTTTTTTTTTTTTTAAATAAAGGAGGGAACTGCTTACAAGCTTTGGCACTTTCTTATCTCTAACATAAATAGTTGGGATCCTGCTTGACAGTTACTCTTGACTTACTCCCTGTCATCTGCAAAGGCTGAAGCTGGGAATTATTAGGGTCCAGATTGTCCAGTTCCAGCCCCCAAAGCTCTCACAAGCTGGCCCCCGCTTATTCTTCCTGCTTGTCACCCAGCACATCACCCACCTGCACTGTCCAGAAACCCAGTGAAGTCTCAGGCCACACTTCCACATACACCCTGGGCTTTCCAGATCTTAGTACTGCATTGAGTTTTCCTTCTACTGGCCATGCTCGTTCTAGATTTAGAATTTTTAGACTTTGAGATTCAGTTCAGATGTCACCTTTTTTTTTTTTTTTTTTTTGAGGCAGAGGTGCACTCTGCCGCTCACGCTGAAGGGCAGTGAGTGGCGCCATCTTGTCTCACTGCAACTCGCCTCCCAGGTCCAAGTGATTCTTGTGCTTCAGCCTCTCCAGTAGCTGAGATTACGTGCTGCCACGCAGGACTAATTCTGGTACTTTTAGTAGAAATGGGTTTTGCCCTGTTGGCAAGGCTGGTCTCGAACTCTGGGCCTCAAGTGATCTACCTGCCTCGGCCTCCCAAAGTGCTGGGATTACAGGCATGAGCCACCGTGCCTGGCTGACAGATTCACGTGTTCGGCAATCACTTCTTCCCTTATTACCTCGGCTGCTAACACATTCCATGCATACAACAGTCTGACATACTGGCTGTCTCTCTGACAGCCTCCTCTAGGGCAGAGATCAGATCTCAGCGCTTTCTCCATCACCAGTGCACAGGGTCCATGGCGAAATTAGCGGCATCCAGTGTGTATTGAAGGACCAGGGTCCATGGTGAAATTAGCGGCATCCAGTGTGTGTTGAAGGACTGAATGGATGAACTACCCAGAACAGACAGGATCCAGCTTATTCTTCCGGTGCTCAGGATTTTCCTTTCGGCCTCATTCCAGAAGAGGGTTGGCAGGACAACACTTGGGAGAAGCAAGAAACGTGGGAGAGAGGTCACCATGCAATCATGAAGCTACTACCGGTGGTGACATGTCCTGTCTCTACCTCAGTGGCAGCCCAGGGACATCTTGCATGTTCATAGTGCTTGCGTTGTTGTGTAAATAAACAGCATTTGAAGTGTAAAACTGGCAGTAAATAAATGAGTTAGGAATTATTTTCTCCACCGTTTAACCAAAGCTACTTCTCGGGTGGGACATTAGCTCCCTTGGATCAAAGCCAAAACGTGGCTTGGTTAGCCAGAAAACATAAACGCATTTCTGTTGATGTTCAGCACAGACAGGAAAACTCCAAGTTTTGAGGGGAACCTCTCCCTGAACGGCTGTGTGAGGCTCGACTAGTCATTCGACCTCTCTGGGCCTTGAACCCTTACCTCTACAATGAGGCTAATAGTGCCTCCTTCATTAAGTCTTTGCCAGGACTGAAATGTAGATTTCATAGCATGATGCTTGGATCAGAAAAGCACTTCCACAGGTATTACCTATCTGAATTATGATTTGGGTTTCAGGGAGTTTATTCTGCCCTTATAAACATATCAAGTAGACACCATGTTTTGATCTTTTCTCTTCTCCTTGGACCAGGCTGGGCTGAGTGGGGATCCTCGAACTGAGCCCTCAGCCCCAGGTATAAGGTATCCCAGCCACCTCCATTGCCTGGGGGGCTCAAAGCCCTTTTTGTCCACTTTCCCCCTGTCCTCAGTCGTCCGGGTGAGGACAGCTGGCTTTGGAATAGAAAGAGGATGGGTATAAAACTCAAGGGCTACATGTTCTTGTTATGAGTCAAAACCTGGGGCCTATGTTTTGATTCTGAAGTCAGAATCAAACCAACCTGCTGGGTTGGTTGGCAGGTCCTTAGGACTTCCATTCCTTCAAGGTAGCAGGTTCGTTGCCCTGACTTCAGTAGCCCAGCACGACCCCGGTCCTGCATTCCTGGGCAGGGCCAGCCAGAGCCAGGAGGCACTGACTGCAGTTCGACCGGGAGGAGAAGCGGTGAGGCCAGCAGCTTGTGAACACGGGGCGCTGGCGGCAGCAGGGAGGCTCCCTGGCCGGGCTGAGCCCAGCCGCCCTCGCCCCAGGGACCCATCACCCTGCCTCCCCTCCTCGTTATGAAACCCACAGGGACAACCACACATGTGGGCAGCCGGGGGCTTTCCTCGAATTGACAACAGCTTCTCGCTGTCGCTCGGCAGAACATGAGCTGCTTACATAAACACTGCCTCAGAGACACCTGCAGTGTGGGACGCAGGGAGTCGGAGGAGGGTGGAGGGAGAGGCAGAAAGCTGCAGGGTGAGAGAACGGCTCCCCACCCCACCACGGAGCGGCCGTGTGTGCATCTATACACTGACTCGTGCACACACATACACACGAGGCTGGTTACCTTCTCAGCTGTAAGCAGGAGGCAGGGAAGAAGGCAACACAGTCCTCATTCTTTAGAGACTCAACCTGTGTCCCCAGCCCTCCCCATCACCTCCCACACCCACCTCCAAACTCCTGGCAAAGGAAACTCCCCAGTCTGCCATGCTCCTGCAAGCTGAGTGTTTGCAGGTGAATCGGCTCCAGGTACAGGCGCAGCTCCTGGGGGAAAGCGGGTGGAGGGTGAGCATGGAGAGGGAGGGCGAGAGGGGCGGAATCTCTGGAATTTAAGGTTAGAGAATATAGTAGGGGACCTGCGTGGTAAGATGGTATTTGGGGGCCTCTACTGAAACCATATCCTGCAGGTCAGACCAGCATGGGCTCAGCGGGAGAGGCTGGAGGGTCAGTGCATGCTTAGGGGGAGGGCTCTGAGAGCGGCAAAGACCTGGCCGGCTATGCAGCAGTGGCCTGAGGTTTCCAGGTCGCACTTTCTCATTTTTCTGCCTGTCAGTTTACTCTACGCGCCAAGTGGGTGAGACTGCTACCTGTGAGTTATCCCGTTGCTCAGTTTTAATCAAAAAGCACAGACAGGTGCAGAAGGCTTCCCGCTCTAGGCCTGACACTCCCAGGGTCGGGTCCCCTGGCCTCCTTCCTCTGAGCTGCTTACCCAGGCTCTTCGCTTCTGGACAGCCTGAGCAAGTCAACAGAGCACAAGATCTCCAAACAGGAGTGTGTTCCCTGGCTTCATCAGAGCGGAGCCTTGGAGCTCAGGGAACAGAGATCAAACTGGATGTCCAGGCCAAGCTGGACGCCGAGAGGAAAATGGCCCTCCTTTTCAAAGTATTCTGGCATTTGAACTGTCATCACAGTTAAGCCACCATGGGCAGACCCTGCGGGCTGGAAGAGGGCACCGGGAATGATGCTGGGCTGGTTTCTCATCACACAGCACCAGGAAGGGGGATGAGCTAAAAATGATGGTTCTTGTTCCCAGCTCAGTGTGGCTGTGGGGCGGGTGACACCTCCCCTGTGTTCCTCCATCTCTTTTGCGGCAGAAAGAGAGGACAAGCCCTTCCCCATGGGAAATGCTTTGCTATGCTCTACCCTAATATAACCCTCAGAGCCCACTCACAGCGAATAGATCTCAGCTAGGAGGGAGGCAAACATCCCCAGGTGATGATGAAGCACAGACACGGAGGCGTAACTGAGCAGCACCAGGTCACAGGATTAGAGCACACATCTCCAGAATGGCGCTCAACATACTGTTTCGTGACGTGTCTACTTCGGAGCTGCCTGTCCCACCAGGCCTCAAGCTCCCCAGAGGTCGGGACTCTATCTTAGTCACCCTTTTACTTTCAAGCCTCACAATGGGGCCTGCCCAAAAAGGGGCACTCAGTAAAAATTCATGCGTCTCGTGGACGCATGAATAGGTGAGTAGCAGACATGAGATTTCAAGCCAGTGGGGAGAGATGACCACCTCTCGAAAGGAATATTGACTCCAAGAAACATCAGAAGAGGGAAAGAGTCTTGAGATTTTCCAATTCTAGTTCTTCAATCAGTAGAAGCAACAGAGGTCCAGATAGGCTAGGTCACAGGCTCAGTCCCATTTAGCTAATTCCAGGGAGACCCAGGACTACCACCCAGCTATCCTCACTACATTCTTCCACGAGGGCTGCGGGGGAGGGGGGGACAGGGAGCCCGAGCAGGTGTGCTTCACACCGGGAGAGTGTGATTCTAGGCCTTGGGGCACACACACGCTTGAGAACGAAACAGCATGATTCAACAAACATCTGCAGCAGCAGTGCGATTATCTCCGAGATCTAAGCATTGATTGATGGGAGTTTTAATCTCCAAAACTTCTTCATCCTCTTCCACAGAAGAAAAACATTTTCTGGTGTGTTTATTTCATGGCAGAATATGGTAAGATTCTACGGCACACAGAAGGGTATGCTGCATTTGCGGAAAGGGGGCTAAGCACCCTTTTTATTGTGGTGGTTGTCTCTGCAGCTGGAAATATTGTTTGCTTTGATCTCTCAGACTGAAAAGCCGATTGCCACGTGCACCCAAATTTGGCTTCAAGTGGGAATAGCTCTCCTCAAAGTCAGGCCTGGGCAAGCAGATGGGGAGGAGAGAGTAGCCCGGGGCTCTGCCTGGAGCCAGGACGATGAAGGCGGAGAATGATGGGGAGAGGTGAAAAAGCACAGGCACTCAAGCCTGGGGAGACTCAGCTAGAAGACAAGACAGCAGCTCTGAGTGGGCCCCACCTCTTCAGTGGGTGCCCATGTGACCTTAGCCACCTCAACTACTGTCCCTGCCATTTACTTCACAGGGCTTTGGTAAGGGTCAAATGATGGGAGAACTTGCTTTGAGAGGCTCAAAGGGCTCTATAAATGTGAGGTATTGTTATGTCAGCAGGGCCCTCCCCCTCACCAGATGCTCTCCCTACTTGTCCTTCCCCATACCTTCCTCCCCGTTCTGCAGTCTTCACTTGGTCATGCAGAGATGGACGTGGAGTGGCCCAGGTGGACCAGTGAAAGGGCCCACTGAGGCTCTGGCAGGGGCAGCCTCAGCCCAGACTGTGCTCAAAGCCACCGGTTCTCCTGCCCACCAGGAGCTTCCGTAAACTCCAAGACCTTGATACATCCCCAAAGAAAGGGAAGCACGGGGCGGGGGCCAGGGCCTGCTTGTCCTTTCCAGGTCCCCCCATCCTTCCTGCTCTGCTCTGCCTTGGGAGGATGGGGACTTACCGCCATGGCTGCACTTCCCAGACTTTCGTATCCTCTGGATTTAGTTTGCATTGAGCCATCGAGAGGCACTAGTGGGAAATTAAAGGGCAGGAAGGAGGAAGAGAAGCCAGGATATTCCTACCTCTCCCTCTTGGCATCTAACTGTGGCCTCAGCTGTGTCTATGGAGACCCACAGGGTTCCAGCGTCCCCAGGGATGTCCCAGTTTCTAGACTCTCCCAACCCCACATCTTCCCTTTGTCTGTCCACCCTAAGGGCGGTAGTTGCTCATTTTGGTGTTCCTCTCACCCTCTTTTTCAGCTTCTCAGACCTCCTGTCACCTGCAGGGACTCATGCCTTTTCAAGTGTCCAGGGTTGGTCACAGCTCTGATGCAGACAGGTCAGACTTGGGCTTCCCGCAGCAACTGTAATCTGTTCACTTTTCTTGTGTCTGTCCCGTTCTGCCAGGCTGAAAACTTCCTGAGCGCAGGACTAGGACCATCTCATTCACAGTTGTATGTCCTCAGTGCCTAGAGCCATGCCAGGCATCTGATAGACACAAAATATTTGTTAAGAGAAGAAATTAGGCCGGGCGCGGTGGCTCAAGCCTGTCATCCCAGCACTTTGGGAGGCTGAGGTGGGTGGATCACGAGGTCGAAAGATCGAGACCATCCTGGTCAACATGGTGAAACCCCGTCTCTACTAAAAATACAAAAAACTAGCTGGGCGTGGTGGTGCATGCCTGTAATCCCAGCTACTTAGGAGGCTGAGGCAGAATTGCCTGAGCCCAGGAGGCGGAGGTTGCGGTGAGCCGAGATCGCGCCATTGCACTCCAGCCTGGGTAACAAGAGCGAAACTCCGTCTCAAAAAAAAAAAAAAAAAAAAAAAAAAAAAAAAGAGAAGAAATTAGTGAAAACCCCTGAAGTTCCAAATAGCGTTCTCCCCATGGGGCAATGCTTCCCCTTTGGGATTCACTCTCCCTCTTTGGAATAACTCCTCCCGGGATGAATCTCGGTTGCTGCCTGGATCCACACTCAAGCCATCCAGTCCCGCGTGGATGATTCTGCTGTGACAGAGGGAGGCAGTAGCGTACAGCAATTAGGGATAAAACTGTGAGGTTGCAGGCCAGGCTCCATTCCTACTTGTGTGGCCATGAACCAGTGGCGACAATTGACTTAACCTCTTTACACCTCAGTTTCCCCAGCAGTAAAATGACTTAACCTCTTTACACCTCAGTTTCCCCAGCAGTAAAATGGTACTGAGAGTGGCTACTCCATCCTCGGGCTGGTGTAAGAATGACACAATGTAGTAAGTGTAGAAGCCTGCCTACCTTACAGGCACCGAATCACCGTCATCCCCGTGAGGGTCTTGGCTCATAGGGCCGAATGAAGAAGTGGTTCTCAACAAGACCTGGGAGGCCTCTCCAACAGGTGGCCATCACTGGTTTTCTGTGAAGATGAGCGAACTCCCCAGCCCTCCATCTCATTTGCTTTTTTTCCCTCCTTCTCCCTATCTTTGCCCCAATTTTTCAGAGAAAACAAGCATTTAGAACTGGGATCCATCCTATCACTTTTCAGGGAAGGCAATGGGGACAGAGGAAATCACAGCAGCCTTGCCAAGGCCCACAGCCTGTTATTGGCAGAACTGAGGACACGGGGCTTCTTGGTTCGACTCTAGGAAAGCCTGCATCATCAGCACCAGTGACCCAGACAGTGGCAGCCACACCCAAGCAGCCCCATACTGAGCAGAGGTAGAAGGAGCCAGGAGGGGGTCCCAGCTGAAGGGAGATGGGTGCTTTCCCTTCCTGACCTCACAGATCCAGGATTTGGGGTGGTGTGGAAAGTGTATCACGACTTTTTGTCATGTATGCACAGTGGCTCTACTACCATGCCCTATTTTGATCTTGAGCAGAGGGAGGCCTCGAACTGGCAGAAAAGGGGCCACAGCTCCAGGAGAGAAAGCAGCCACATATGTAAAACTATGAAGGTGTATTAATCGTCTTTTTATTCTGTAATGTTGATGCTTTGACATCTTAGGGCCTCACTGGTCCTGGAGGGACTGTCGCTCTCAGGGCTAGGTAATTCTAGAGATAGTAAACTCCTCTGTGAACACAACTTGTTTACGAAAACCAACCAGTCCAGCGCCCATACCAGCGTCCAGTACCCAGGGTGGGTACGATCTCCTCTCATTACACTCCAGGCCACTATCCGCCTCCCCTAACCACCCCAGGGTGGAGACTAGACAACTGGGAACAGTCTTTATACCCAGAGCCTGTTGAAATGATTCACATCAGCCAACCCCAAGCCTGTTCACCCTACCCTACCCTACCTGTTCCTCCCACAACCAAGACTCCTACTCAGGTTTTCCCCTGGTTCCCTCTGCCTCCTGACCCAGCCTGGAGAATCCCCCATGTGGCCCTGCAAGCCGTACCTCCCACTTCTAGGGATCTGTGAGTATAAAGACTTCTTTCATGAGAGCCGTTTCTGTGTGTGTATGTTTTCTCATACCTGATTCAAGCAAATCCCAGACACCATCAAAACGATAGAGGCATCTATACAAAGCAGAAATGATGGTGCTTGTTTAAAGGCTCAGAAATTCAGGACCCAGAAGGACGCTTATCACAATTATCCTTCATTATATCCTTGATCCAAACGCTTTCTTTTCTTTTTTTTTTTTTTTTTGAGACGGAGTTTCGCTCTTGTTACCCAGGCTGGAGTGCAATGGCGCGATCTCGGCTCACCGCAACCTCCGCCTCCTGGGTTCAGGCAATTCTCCTGCCTCAGCCTCCTGAGTAGCTGGGATTACAGGCATGAGCCACCATGCCCAGCTAATTTTTTGTATTTTTAGTAGAGACGGGGTTTCACCATGTTGACCAGGATGGTCTCGATCTCTCGACCTTGTGATCCACCCGCCTCGGCCTCCCAAAGTGCTGGGATTACAAGCTTGAGCCACCGCGCCCGGCCCCAAACGCTTTCTTGATGTGAGAACAGCCCCAAGGAGCCAGTACAAAGTGCCGTCAGTTTCTCACACTGCCATCGGCCTGAATAGTGATTGCTGCATCACCACTGCTTCTCATCACCCGTTCACACACCTGGATCACTCTCCCAATACTGGCCACTCAAAAACACACACCAGCGACCTCCCTGTGCCCCAGGGGGCTCTGGCCAGATCTCCACCTCCTACCCCTGCATCCCTCTCCAGGGAAGGTTGTATCTGCACACTTTAAAAAAAAAAAAAAAAAAAAAAATAGTTGAGCTGAAGATGGCACGAAATTAGTTCCTTCGACAGACAAATTTGCTCCTGAAACACTCTGCCAACCTGCTAATGAGTCGTCTTGAACCTCGCGTGGTGTTACCTCTAATTTTGCAGCCTGCTAGAATTTGAGTTCTGTGGACAGCCTCGCATTTGGTTTGGAATTACAGGCTGAGTTGCTGCTCACTCCTATTATTGTGCTGTCAATCTTGTATTAGCGCATTATAATATGGTACACTGGATACATCTGTTCCGTATATCACAGGGCCTCGTTGTCATTTGTTGAATCATTTTGTCTTATATGATTGTTAAGCAATTATTTCATCTCGAGTGACTTAAATTTTGATTACTGTATACTATTTGTGGGGGCTACGAAAAGACGGGATAAATCCACCATCAGCTGATTCACCAATTCTCTGCTCCAGGGTTCACACTTATTTATGTTGGAGTGCAAAGGCTTTCAACACCTGTACATGTGTTCTCCAATCTGAGACGGGAGCCAGGGAAGGGGATGGAGTTGATGCATCTTGACTTAAGGGCTGAAGACTGGGCAATTTTGGAGGCCAGTGAAGAGCCGCATAGAAAATGTCCCCCTGCCTGCCATCACCAGCAGTTCCTCTTGCTCCCGTCCTACAGGGAGGGCTCACACACAAATTTCAGAAACAGGGGCCTCTTTAAAATGAAGACGAAATGCACCTGGTTCTCCCACCTAGTTAGAAGCAGTTATGAAGGCTGAAGAGCTGTTATGTGAGATTCATAGCCCCAGATCTGTGAGATAGACTCTCCTAATTAATAAGACAAGGAAGACTAAAAAGTTGCTAAAACTACCTGTCAGGGCTCGGAGCCCGCTGTCACCACCGCGATGATAGCACTGCCTTCGCTGCTGAGCCTATTACAATGTCAGGACGTGCATTCTCCTCTACTAGTGGGATGGCAGGGTTCACTGGCTATTACGGAGAATCAAGTGCAGATCATAACTTAAGGCTCCAGGACGGGAGTTAATCAGGGAAGAGCTGGTCGACAAGATTCACCCAGTGTGTGACTTGAGAACACCAGGAGGGGGAAGGGAGAAAAAAATCCTCTTCCAAAGGCCAGCATCCATCCCCTAGGCAAAGGGCCATTTCCTCCAGCCCCAGGTGCATTCTCACTTCCTTTGTAGTCCCCTGAGCATTTTCTTCCTGGTCCCCAGCCTTCACATGATTAAGTTCAATTCAACATCACTTCTCTCTCCCCCCAGTGTCCTCTCGTTAATTTCGCTGCATCCTCCAATGCGAATGTTTGCCTCCCGGTCTGGGATCTGTCTTGGTCCCTTTATCTTACCTGAAAAAGCTTTCCCTTTTAATCTCTGCTCATTCAAGTCCTGCCCATCCTTCAAAGCATGGCCAGGCTCACCTCTTCCGGAAAGCTCCACCCTGTGGTGTTATCTCCATCCTGAATCACAGCCCCACTTACTGTGAGATAACTCTCAGGTTACATCTAACACAGAGTTACTGCGCTCTCCCCGCATGAAGTGGACACTTGTTGGCAGTAAGAAGAGAATATTCTATCTTTTTGCACCCAGTGGTGCATTCAATGCAATGCAAGGAAAGACTGTGATAATACTGAAAATGAGTATCACCTGCCCCAGGAGATGTACACCATCCTTGCGTGGTGCCAGTTCATAAAGAGAGCTCTTGCTTATTGAGAGCTTGTGAGTGCTGAGGACTCTACTTAAATCATCTCGTCTGATTTTTCCGACAATCACGAGATGGCTTTTCTTATTTCCTCCCTCTACTCAGGAGGTTAGATGACTTGCTCAGGGTCACACGGATAGTACGAGGCTGACCCAGAATTCAAGCCCAAGTCTGGCTGACTCCAGCACCAGCCCTTTTCTTCCATGACCAAGCACCAGAAACAGGTTGGCACTGGTCTTTCCCTGCTACGAGCACTGGGCTGGGCTACACCTGCTGCTGGTCCCCCGTACCAGGTACATGACATTACTGTGGTCCTCCAGAGTCTGTGAGGGAGCCGGAGCTTGCCTTCCACCTGAAGCGAAGGAGCCGTGCGCTCTCCCATTTCAGGGTGGAAAAGCCTCAGAAGATGCCTGGTTTAGAAGGACACAGGAGACAGCGTGGACATCGCCTCTGCTTCCTGGCTTCCACAGCTCCATTGCTAGTGAAACTACTCTGGCAAAGGTCTCCAGTGAACTTCTGAAAGAAGTAAGGACTCACGCATGCAGATGAATATGCCTTGTGGGTATTCATCATTCATCGGGTCCTTTTGGGGAGGGAGCTCTGTGTCCCAGGCACAGGAGTGGGGAGCGCCTGAGTCTGGGAATTGCTTTTGTGCCAGCATATAGGCCACTCCAAGAACCAGCCTCTGGCTTCACTGTCACAAACCCGTCTGCAGGGTTGACTTAGGCTTCCTTTTGCCAGAGACCGGCTCACTTTTCTCTTGCGACTAACTTGGAATTACAGGTTTAGGAGGGAAGTCCTGCTCACCTGCTGATTCATTCATTCACTCACTTGCTCACCCGTCAATCATTTCTTCAACAAATGAAACCCTTACTAGACAAATACTGACTCCCTGCTCCAGAAAAACGATCTGCTCAGTGCTAGGATTGTCAAATGAGTAAGCATTTCTTCCCACAGGCGTTCAGGGTCTATTTCTGCACTTTGCAGACAGATAAGACAGAAGCAATCAGAAGCAGCCACCGGCCATGGGGTTCTCCCATGGCACATTTCTAGAAGAAGCAAAAGGCAACTCTTCAAGCCACATTGATCAAGAGGAAATTCAACGCAGCTCACAGTCATTGAATCTGACCCGCCGTGGGACTTTGAGGGCTTCTTAAATTCCCTTGTGAAGTCCAGGTCAAGTCCAACATCCAGGGGCAGGGTGAGGTGTAACCTCTAAGTTTGGAGACTTGCAGGACCCTGCCATTTGGAAGCCCTTCGGGGTAAGACGGTAGCTCCCAAACAGCCTGCTGCCCCAGAGCAGTGGCCCGGCAGGTGCACTGATGGCTCTGGTGCACCTGGCATGCCCCCATTCCCCACATGGAAGCAACAGGGACAGTGACAGGGACCCAAGACGGGGTGGCCCATCTGGCTGGCAGCTGGCACTGGGCACACTGCCAGAAGGTGGGGAGTACTCAGGTAGGGGCAGAAGTGGGTGGTGGAGGGAGCAGTTAGCAGCACTATCTGCTGCGCAGCCCTCTGCTGGGTAAGGTGAGAGGGGCTGGAGGAGGCCCAGGGATCACATGGGGTTGGGGCGGGATGCTGCTCAAATCAGAAAGCAAAGTTTTAGGGTGTGGGGGAGGGAGGTTGGACTGTTCATCTAACTGTGATTCATCTCTCCTTTTCTCCTTATCACTTGTATTTCTTTATTTTTTTTAATCCTCCCAAGTTACTGAGCCTTGAGGACCCTCCCAGTATGTGTGTGTGTGTGTGTGTGTGTGTGTGTGTGTGTGTGTGTGTGTGTGTTTATTTCTTGAGACAGAGTTTTGCTCTTGTTGCCCAAGCTGGAGTCTGATAATGTGATCTCAGCTCACTGCAACCTCCGCCTCCCAGGTTCAAGTGATTCTCCTGCCTCAGCCTCCCGAGTAACTGGGATTACAGGTATGCACCACCACACCCAGCTAATTTTGTATTTTTAGTAGAGACAAGGTTTCTCCATGTTGGTCAGGCTAGTCTTGAATTCCCAACCTCAGGTGATCTACCCGCCTCAGCCTCCCAAAGTGCTGGGATTACAGGCATGAGCCACCATGCCCGGCCCCCCCACTTTTTTTTGAGGTAACATGTCACTCTTGTTGCCCAGGCAGAAGTGTAATGGCATGATCTCAGCTCACTGCAACCTCCAGCTCCCAGGTTCAAGAGAATCCAGGAGGTGCAGTTGAACCCAGGAGGTGGAGGTATCCTGCCTCAGCCTTCTAAGTAGCTGAGATTACAGGTGCCTGCCACCACACCCAGCTAATTTTTGTAATTTTAGTAGAGATGGGCTTTCATCACATTGGCCAGACTGGTATCAACCTTCTGACCTCAGGTGATCTACCGATCTCGTCCTCCCAAAGTGCTGGGATTGCAGGTGTGAGACACCATGCCTGGCCACTCGTAGTGTATTTTTATAATATTTACCAAATAAGGCTGGGGATGGTGGCACACGCCTGTAATCCCAGCACTGCAGAAGGCCGAGGTGGGAGGATCACTTGAGCCCAGGAGTTTGAGACCAGCCTGGGCAACATGGCAAAACTCTATCTCTATAAAACATTTAAACATTAGCTGTGTGTGGTGGTGTGTGCGTGTAGTCCCAGCTACTGGAGAGGCTGAGGCAGGAGGATCACTTGAATCCAGGAGGTGGAGGCTGCAGTGAGCCACGATCATGCCACTGCACTCCAGCCTGGGTGACAGAGCGAGACCGTCTCAAAGAATGTATTTACCAAATGAAGTTTTATGGTGTTCTCTAGCATTTTATAGTTTATTCTCTTTAAAAAGCAACCCTCTGAAGTGTCTCTGGAGAATATAAACGCATGTATGCACATACACGCTGAGAACAGGAGCTGCTTTGGTAGGTAACTGAGTGGGAGGGAAGTTAGCTCTTCACTGTGACCCTTATCTGTACACTTGCTAACTCAAAATCATTTAATAACAACAATGACAATAAAAAGGGAGTTAGTGCTCTCATTTTAATTGCTTTCTACTTATTTCCAATTAATTGCCTTCCCCTACAGTGGCCTACAGGGGACTCTGCACACCTTCTTTAGGACATAAGCTCCTGGGATGCAGGACCTACCAGGGATGTTTGGCTGACCGAACCACTTAGTATCTATTTATTTATTTATGATACAGGATCTTGCTCTGTCGCCCAAGCTGGGGCACAGTGGTGTGATCTCAGCTCAGTGCAACCTCCACCATCCCAGGTTCAAGCAATTCTCCCAACTCAGCCTCCTGAGGAGCTGGGATTATAGGTATGTGCCACCAAGCCCAGCTAATTTTTGTATTTTTAGTAGAGATGGGGTTTCAGCATGTTTGCCAGGCTGGTCTCGAACTCCTGACCTCAGGAGATCCGCTTGCTTCAGCCTCCCAAAGTGCTGGGGTTACAGGCGTGAGCCACTGTGCTTGGCCCCAACCCACCCACTTCTAAAAGGATGGGCCATGGGAGAACCCTCAGTCTTGGCCCCGGCTCTGAGTGTGGGGCTTACAAGTGAGGTGGACGTGGCTTCTACCTATCTCCAGCCAGGCTCCTGAAGCCCTCCTGGGCTGGGCAACGCCGGCTTGCTAAGGGGCACTGGTCCCATATCTCTGGATTTCCAACAAGGATCTCACACATCATTATGACATCATCTTTCTAAACCATTACTTACATGCTATTCCTGTGCCTAGGAACCTACAATGCCTCACTTCTGTCCCCATCACATCTCAGCATTCTGGGCCTCTGCCACCATGCCCTTGTGCCCAGCTGCTGGTTCCTCTCTTCTGTCTAGCACACCACCAGGCCTTCTCTTCTCCACGTCAGGAAGTGGTAGGCTCAGGATTCTTTCACCTTATTCCCCCTGTTGGGAGCTCCCATCTTTCCCCTTTTCTGGCTAACCCAGGGCTAATCCTGGCCACAGGCTCACTCCTCCAGGAAGCCTTCCAGGCTTCTTCAAACTCCCATGTGCTCAGTCACTATGTGATTTAACCACTGAGAAATACCTCTCATAGTTGATTCAAAAGTATGTTTGTTTTGTCTTCTCAACTGGATCATAAGCTGTCTGCATTCCCGCAGCACCAGGCTTACTGCGGGCACATCTTCAAACCTCGAAAGCAATTTGATTTGGAGTCAGAAAACATGGGTTTGACTTCTGAGAGCCTGAGTTTGCACAGCTATAAAATAGGGATAATTTTCCTACCACACAGCATTTGTTCTCGGGAGAGAAGCACCCATTTTGGAGCTGTGAAAAGGAGGAAAAAACGAACCATGGGAGTGAGAAATAGCAGGAGGCAGAGGCTGGGCCTTCTGAGCCCCTTCAAAAGCCACAACAGTTCAAGGGCTAAGAAGAGCAAGGTGGAAGCTGGGCTTTGGGGAGAGACCCCAGTCTCGATCAGAAGATGCTACCCTGTTCTCCTTTCTGCTCTAAGGCTCCAGGGATCCCAGAGTTTAGGGATATGGTAAATGCGAGAGAAAAATTAAAGGCAAGAGAAGTCTAAGGAAGTCGTCAAAGCACAGCCAGGCGAACAGAAACCCGAAAAAAGGAGGTAAAAGGTAATGCCGTAAATTACAGCTTAAAAGCCTCGTTTTGGGCAAATTGCTTTTTAACAAGCAGACAAGCTCTATCAATAGCATCTACCGTATGTTTTTATAAAGTGCAGAAATATGTTTTTAAAAGGCCGGTAAATAAAGTTCCTATCGATTTGAACTCAAGTGTAATCTGTTTTTCTGTCTGCCACCAACACTGGTAATAAAGCAGAATCATGTACTACGGTATTTCAGCTAATATGACTATAGATCACTGCAGGGACGCCCCGCTCGGTGGCGATCTATCATTTTCTATTGGTATTGCTTAGCTGCAGAATTTATAAACTTGCTCCAAATTGATGCAATGTTCAATTTTCTTTTCCAATTTATTTTTGGTTGAGCCAAGCAATATTGAGGCCTCTGAGCAGGCCGCTGAGCACCACCAGATGTTACTTGGAAGACCTCACGCTCCTCTACAGGAGTGAGGAGAAGATGAGCCAGTACTTGCCACTGTCAATAGGCAGAGAGACGGAGGAAACCGGAAGGAGATGGGTGATGGAGAAGAGGTAGCTTCCTGCCCTGGGGACCCAGCAACAATTGTGCTTCAGGACATCGAGGGGCTGAAGGCGAAAGGCAAGAGAACATCCAAGAGAGAAACTGCATTAATGAACACTCAGGAGTCTGGGACTTTCACTAAGGTACAGATGTCACTTCAGAAGGTCTGGATGGCGCCTGCAATGGTGCGTTTCTAACGAGTGGCCAGGGAATGTGGATGCTACTGGTCCACGGACCACACTTTGGGCAGTGATTCTCTAGAATTTTAGAAACTTTAGGTCAGTAAGTGTCTTCAAATCATAGAATTACAAATTGCAGAGCTAGAAAGACACCAAGGTGAAACCTGGTGCGTTCTCCATTCTTTACGCAGGGAAGGTATCATCAGCCCTAGCTTTCAAACTCCCTGTCCTCCTCTCTCTGTGCCTCGGTAGCACTGTGGGGCACATCTTTGTAGTGCCACTTGCCATATTACACTGTGTTGTCCAGCAGACGAGTGTGTCCAAAGGTCACTATGTTCAGAGATCGCCTGGCAGGTGGCAGGTACAGGGCAGGGTGGCAGACAGACTTTGGAATCAGGCAACATGAGTTTGAATCCTGACTCTTACTTGCAAGCACTCCTGATCTCAGGCCAGTTACTTTACCTCCCTGAACCTCACCTTTGTCGCTAGTAACTTCGGAATAAAGCTCTTTCCTCAAAATCTTCCCGTATTTTCAATAGCATAACACATGCAGTGTCATGACCATGACACAACACCAGATGTCCAGGAAGGGTCAGCTGTGTTATCTGCTTTTTCAGTGTACACTTGCCAAATGAATGAATGAACATGTACGTGGCAGCCGAGGAAAAGAAAGTATAAGTGGCTCACACATAGGAAGATGCCAGGGCAGAAGGTGGGGGCCATGGAGCCAGGCTCCTCCTGCCATCTGCCCTACCTCACCTGCTGTCTCCCACGTCCTCACCTCCCTCCCGTGAAACCCAGGTAACAAATCCAAGAAGTGCTCATTTCGGCCTCTTAGGCTGCTATGATTCATCCCACCCAGAAGGTAAAGCTGTCTGGGGGAAGGAGTCTGGGTGTGGGAATGAAAACACAGTTAGGCATGGCATTGTCTCTAGCACACGATGGGACACTCCTGATGCAAAAGTCAGGGTTCTGTGGGCGAATGTTTCATTTATTTAGAGAGAAGTCTCAGAGAGACAGCTAAGGCCCTTAGTGAAGTCCACTTAGGTGGGCCTGCCTCAGACAGCAGAGGAGGAATGGAGCTGGGATTATAACAGGATCTCCCGACCCCTCCCCATCATCCTCCCACCATGGACCATAGCCTCCTTTCCAGCTTAAGAAACCAGAGAAGGAGAAAGTAGAGGAACTAAGAGTCATACTTCATTGAGCCAACTTGTGAATACAATTTTAGTAGTCAGCCTATTTAAGGCTAAAATATCTGAATAGTTTTCTAAGTAGTATCTTTTTAAATGACATATATTGATTATTTTAAAACCCATGGAATCATATACATAATTTGAAATCTATCATCTTAACCATTTTTAAGTGTAGAATTCAGTGGTGTGAAGTCCATTCACATCATCGTATACCATCACCACCATCCACCTCCATAACTCTTTTCATCTTGCAAAACTAAAACTCTGGTAGGCCAGTTTTGTGGCTTCATTCCTGGTGGAATAATTCCTGAAGGCCTCAGCTACAGCCTACTTCTCAGCCCATCTAACAATTTTCTGTATTAACTAGTTTTCTGCTTAAAATAACTAGAGTATGGTTTCTATTTTCTGCAAGTAAACAAGGACTGACATATTTGGAACTAGAGGAGGTTGTAGGTTACAGAGCCTCATGTTTAGGGTTGGTTATCTGGTTGGACATGAAGACAGGTAAAGGTCTTCTGGTTCTAGCCAAGATAGTGTCAGGAACCAGATTCACTCTATCACCTGAAATAGCAAAAATACTGAACAAAATATGTGAAACAACGGTGTCCAGATTTTGAACTTCAGGCACTGTGAGACAGTAATCAGCAAAAGAGGGGAAACGAATGAGGAAGGTCTTACAATCACCCCAACTCACTGCCTGATAGAGATTCTAGGCAGTAGTACAGAGGTGGGGGACTCAGGGAACCTGACAGTTACCCTAAATTGAGGAGATAAGAGTTCAAGTCCAAGGAGGTTAAGGTGCTCAGAATTCACAGGGCAGAGACAGCTGTGCAGGGAGAGAACTGTGGAAATTGCAGAAGGTCCTCCTTGAGTTTTAGCTGAGTCCAGGGAAAGAACTCCCAAAAGAAAGAGAGGGGAAAATCTACAGGGCTCACACAGGGCTGAGAATAAATTTGTGTTTCCACCAGGCAGAGTAAAAAAGCCTCAGAATTCCTGGGGCAGCAGGGAGAGTATTCAGCAGTAGGGCAAAATTATCCCTAGAAAAAGGCTGCTCTGGTCCCATTTACCAAGGTTTAAAAGCAAGCCTGAAAAGGAGCAGACTGCTTTCAATGAACCTAACCACATGCCAGAACACAGCTCAGGAATATTTATGAGATTATAACCATATTTCATACCTAATAAAGTAAAAGTTCACAATGTCTGGCATCCAAAAAAATTACTAGACACTGTAAAGAAGCAGGAAAATAAAAACCATAAAAGGGACAAAAGGTAATCCATTGAAATAGACTGGAAAATGATACAGATAATAGAATTAGTACACACATATATTAAGACAGTTATTATAACGATATTCCATATGTTTAAAAAGGCAGGGGAAGGTTTCTATATTTCCAGAGACATGGAAAATATTTTTAAAGATCCAATTCAAATTTGAAGAGATAACAATTTCATTGTCTATGATGAAGAGTACACTGAATGGAATTTAATGGAAAGTTAACTATACAGAATAAGATAACAGTGAACTTGAAGGCACAGCAATAGAAACTATTCAAAATAAAACACAGAGAGAAAAAAAAATGGGAAAAAACCCCCACCAGAATAGCATATCAGTGAGCTGTGGAATATCTTCAAGTAGTCAAATATACTTGTAATTGGAGTCCCTAAAAGGGAAGTGGGCAGAAAAAATATTAGAAGAAATAATGGCTGAAAAAATCTAAATTTGATGAACACTATGAACCCACAGGTCCCAGAAGCCCAACCAAAGAAATGCCAAGCAAAGACACATCAAGAAAACTAGACCAACACATATCGTAATAAAATTGCTTAAAACTAGTGAAGATGAGAGCACAGGAAATCATTAGCAAATGTGTCATTGGCAGCCCATGGTATATAGTAACAAAATAATCTTGATTATCTAATGTGATTACCTAGAATGAAGTACCCATTGAAGATAAGAGTTTGGTGGAGTTGCACGATAGATGATTATGTCAGAATGATGAATATAAAGATGTTGGAATAAGATGACTTCTGCCAGAAGTGGGAAAAGTAAAGAAAAATACTTAGAAGCTTGAGGTTTAAATTCTTGGCACAGCCAGGCATAGTGGCTCATGCCTATAATCCCAGCACTTTGGGAAGCCAAGGCAGGTGGATGGCTTGAGCCCAGGAGTTTGAGACCAGCCCACAAAACATGACAAGACCCCGTCTCTACAAAAAATACGGAAAAAAAAAAAATAGCTGAGCATAGCAGCATGTGCCTAGTAGCATAGTCTCATTTACTCTGGAGGTTGAGGTGGGAGGATCGCTTGATTCAAGGTCAAGCCTGCAATGAACCATAATTGTGCCACTGCATTCCAGCCTGGGCAACAGGGTGAGACCCTGTCTCTAAAAATAAAATAAAATAACAATAAATTCTTGGCTCAAGGCTCAATCAGAAGAGCCTTGCTCTTAGGAACACTTAGGACTATCCTCAAAGAATCTCCCATGGTTTGTAGTTTCAGGGCCAACAAAAGTGAAATCAGAAGTGGAGCTGGACCTGGAAGATTGTTGAATTACAGCAAGCGTCCCCAAACTACTGCGGCCCCCTGAGGCCATTTATCTGGCCCCCTGCTGCACTTCAGGAAGGGGCACCTCTTTCATTGGTATTCAGTGAGAGGAGCACAGTATGTGGCGGCCCTCCAACAGTCTGAGGGACAGTGAACTGGCCCCCTGTGTAAAAAGTTTGGGGATGCCTGAATTACAGCTTTAGTTAATTTCACAGCCTCATCAGGTCTCTTATGGGAGAGGGTGCTGACTGGGAAAGATGGGACCCTGTGAATTGGGATGTTGAATTCAGATAACTGAGACTTAGACCCTACTGAGCCTCCCTTTCCAGCACAAGCTGACTCTTTTCCCCAGGACCTGTCTTGCAAAAGAATCCCAATTCTCCCTGATGTCCACACTTACCACCCCTGGCTGCTCCTGACCTATACTAGAATCAAATTTGAGCACAGCCAAGGGAGACAAGCATGAATTCCGATTCTGAAACAGGAGACTTCCACACCAAAGAAGGTGCCAGTGGTTTTTTTATATTTATTGGTAGAGATCTGAGAAATAGAAAGGTGCTGATCACAGAGGAAAGAAGAGCATTTTCAATTCGGCCATATTAATCAATATGGATTCTGGATCCAAAGTACTAGCTGGATCATCTGGGCATGGTTCTGTTCACTCATTGCATTAACTAATGAAACCTGAACTCAATGTTATCCTATACTAAGTAAAGTTAAGGTGACAGAAATTCCTTGACATAAAGCAAGGAATCTTAATACCGAGAGAGATATAATAATGTTGGGATGGGTTTACACATGTGTTCCCCACATGCCCTGCCTCACTCTGTTCCATGAGAACATATTTCCTTCATGAGCATTTAGAAATGTTTTGCTGAGGGGGACACCAGTATTCTTTTTTCCTCAGTTTTCTTCAGAGTTTATCTTTGGTTTTTAACAGTTTGACCATGATATATCCTGGTGGATTAAAAAAAAAAAATTCTTGTTAAGTTTCTCTGACTATCTTGGATCTGTGGTATGTTGCCTGTCTTTACTTTCAAGAAGTTCTTAGCCATTATCTCTTCAAATAGTTCTTCCGCTCTGCTCTCTTTCCTTAATGAGACCCCAGCTATACGTATGTTAGACCATTTTATGTTGTCCCACAATGCTTGGTTGTTCTGTTCTGCCCCTCAACCTTCTTTTCTCTCCTTATATTTTTTGAGATCACTTCTGTGGCTCTATCTTCAAGTTCACTGATATTTCCAGTTTACATTTGCTACGTTTACTTTGCTGAAAAGTTTAAGCTCCTGTTTCAGTAACCTGTCTAGTTAATTCTAAGTGTGTTGGAAGTTCTGGTTTTTTGGCCACATTACCTCCAAGGGGAAGAGACCCATCCTTGAAGCTAGCCTAGGCGGCATTGGCCCTGCTTCCCCTGGGCAGGTTTCTTCATGCCAGTCTGCCTGTGCCCCCAGTTACTGTCTACTTATCGCCCTCTCTCCCCTGGGGCAGATGTGCTGTGTGGCATCAGACAGTTGTCTGAAAGTTGATGGTAATGTGGTTGGAGAGATGAAATATGTTCCCAACCCCCACATCTGGGCATAAAGTGAGACAAGTGCCATTGGAACCTAGAGTGATGTGGGAACCCACAAGAAGATGTGCCCATCTGGGAGGAGAGACAGGGAATGGAGCTTGGATAATCACTCTTATAGCCAGAGTGTGATATGAGGAAGAACTGAACTAGAGCAACACACAGGCCAGAGTAATACCAATTAATAATCAGGAATGAATGAGTTTTGCTCCCACTGACCTATCAATCCTTACACCAATGGCTTCCCACCACCCCCTCCCAACGGAGACGGAGTCTTGCTCTGTCACCCAGGCTGGAGTGCAGGGGCATGATCTCAGCTCAATGCAACCTCCACTTCCCAGGTTTAAGCAATTCTCCTGCTTCAGCCTATGGAGTAGCTGGGATTACAGGCGCCTGCCACCACACCCAGATAATTTTTCTATTTTTAGCAGAAACAGGGTATCACCATGTTGGCCAGGCTGCTCTCAAACTCCTGACTTTGTGGTCCGCCTGCCTCGGCCTTCCAGACTGGATTAAAGGTGTGAGCCACTGTGCCCGGACTTCCAATGGTTTAACTGATGGTTGCAGTGCTCAGTGGGGGTATTACCAGGCTCCAACCTGCTTGCTCAGAGTCTTCCTCAGGCTAAGAGGAATCTTCTCTGATCTCCCCTAATCATCCCAATGATGATGGGGTTCCTTCCACCCCTCCCACAAGGGGTTTCTTGGGGCTCACTCAGGAGCACTTCTATTCTCACTTTCCTGACATTTTGTGTTTCTGGTTCAGCGTTTTCTGGTTCTGGATATCTAGAGAAGCATGTTACCTATATCATTTCTCATTTCCCCCACCAGCCCTTGGCCTCTTCATTATTGTTCAGACCGAGGCTCAGCAGTGACACAGACTCTCCCAATGCCTTGTTCAGCCCCTGGTAGAACCAGCATTACACAGCGGTTGCAAGGTGACAGCTTATGATAAGGCAGAATTCTGACGGTGTCAGGTGCCTCCACTGTGCCACCACCTGTTATATGATGCCTAAAAATCCACAATTGTTGCCTCTTCCCTTTAGCTCACTAGTTCTCAGTGTACACTGATGTACGTGATTAGCTTCTCTCAGTTCGTCTCTAATATATATAATATAAATGGTATATTTGGATATTTTTATATATAACATATTTAGATATTATATATAGCTAAATCCAAAATAGATAATATAGCTATACCCATCTATATATATTTTTGTGTGTATATATATATATGTGTGTGTGTGTGTATATATATATATATTTATATATATATACACACACACACATAAAATATCCAAATATACTAAGGCTTAGTGTAGACATTGAGATGTGGGAAAGATTTTTTTGAAGCATGGGAGAAACACTCAAAATTGAGAAATCTGTTTTTTGTGCTAATTGAGAAAATACAGCCCCTTTTCTTCTACTCTTCCAACTCTTTTTAAATTTAAGACTGTTCAGACTCTATCATGCAGTGTCTCTGGGGACAGATCACATTGTAAGCTGCTATCAGTCACCACACTGCAATGGGATGGGATGTGTTCAGAAGCACAGATGTGGATGGAGGAAGGGAGGTGGAGGAGAATGAAGATGCTGCCTGTCCAAGGGGAAGAGAGCCGCGGGGAAGGCCACACCACATGGAGTACTGAGGCACCAAAAACAAACCCTTTCATCACCTGACTCAGGCTTGTCTCTCCCATTTGACTCTCAAGACCTAGCGCTCTGGTTTTAGTATGCGTAAAAATACCACTGAGTATTTTGCTTTCTTATTCAAATCTTACAACAAACCTATGAGATGGGTATTATTAATTCCATTTTATAGTTGAGTAAACTGGCTTGGAGAGGTGAGTTTCAAATCCATTTCTATCTCCAGTCCAGATGTTTCCTTTAAACATCAAACTCATAGAAAAAAATCCTTAACATCTCTCCCTGGACTTATACACCCACCATGTCCAGATCAGAGGCCCTGAGCTCTTGGACTCATCTCCTTTCCCATATGCTATGAAATGAATTCTGTCTCCCCACATTCCTATGGTGAAGTCCTAACCCTCAGTTTGACGGTATTTGGAAGTGGGGGTCTTTGGAGGTGACTGGGTCATGAAAGTGGGGCCTTTATGATGGGATCAGTACCCCTGTAAGAAAGGATCCCAGAGAGCTCATTGTTACCATGTTAGGACACAGTGAGAAGGTGGCTGTTTTCAAGCCAGGGAGGGAGCCCTCACCAAAAAATGAATTTTCTGGCACCTCAATCTCCTAATTCCAGCTTCCAGAACAGTAAGAAAATAAATGGCTGTTGTTAAGGCCACCCAGTCTATGGTATTTTGTTATGGAAGTCCAAGCTAAGGCACCATCTCAGAAAACGGTCACTCTGTCCTCCCAGCCATCAGTAGCTCAATCTAATACACAGGTTCTCAATCGAAGTGATCTAAGCTCTGGTTTGCGACAAGTTTAGAAAGATAACCACAGACAATCATGCCTGAGGGACTGTTCCCCTCATGCCCTGCGCCCCCGGGTAAAAGCCAGAAGTGGCCCCGTGGCTGTTAGCTCCTCTTTGTCCCTTTCTTTATCCTCTGGAGTTAGTAAGTCCTTCTCAATGGTCTGGCATAGAAGAGACACTGCTTGTAACATAAAACGTGTGGATGAAATCCAGGCTGAGGGGCAGGGCAGGCTGTGGGATGATAAAGGGGTGAACTTCGAGGCGCTGGGCCCTGGGGAGGCCCCACTGTTGCCCAGAAGAGAGGAGTTGAGGAAGGCAGAGAGGGACAGGCCCCACCCTATAAACGAGGTGGGGTAAGGAAATTGAGCTCCAGTGTCCCTTTGCTAGCCCCTGCTGTGGATAGCTCCAAGGAGGTGTGGCTTGGCTAAATAAAGTCCGTTGTTCCAGGCAGGCAGTACACCTTGGTGGTTCATTCACAGCCTCTGAAGCTCTTAAGCTAGGATCTGAGGCAAGCTACACACTTGCTTCCTCATCTGGAAAAGTAGGTACCTACCTCAAAGCATTGTTGGGAAGACTAAATGATGATGATACATTAAAAAAATCCAGCTCTGCTAGCCTCACTCTCTGGGGGTGGAAAAGCTGCCCTGTGCAGGCTGCACAGACTCAGGGAGCCAACAGTTGCTGGGTGCATTTGGCCATCATTGCCCCTTCCCCAGCCCAAGGCTCTTCAGGCAAGTGCCAGCTCCTGTCTGTGGAGCCTTGGCCCGTGGAAAGGCAGAGAGAGCAGCTCCTGTGTCCCCGTCTGAGGGTCCCAAGGTGCTTCCACGAGGCAGCTGAGCCTTCAAAATCATTAATTCTGAAAAGTTGACACATGACAAGGAACCTGCTTTTGCAGGGGGCAAAAGAAGTGTGTTCGTTCGCATGTGTTCTGGGAGGTGCTTCAGGTGCACCTTGCTTCTTAAGCCCGATGCTGGGCTTCTGGCAGCCGCCACTCACCCCGTTACCATGGTGTCTGCTGAACAGCACCTGGTGGTGATGCCTCTCATTTTGGCCAAGTGGCTATGACTCCTGGCTACTTTTTCCCTAGCCAGGGTGGGGAAGGGGAGACTGGGGTGTCTGGCATCTCATCTGCTCAATGTGAGAAAGGGAATTAAAATATTGCAGAGAAATTGCTGAAGTTGTGCATGCACTGTGCTTTTCGTTTTTCAAAGAGCTTTCATGGGCATTATGTCACTTGAGCCACCTGAGAACCTTGGGACAGCAGGGATGACCAGGAATGTTTTATTTGCCCATATTATGCATGAGAAGATCAAGAACATGGAGAGGTTAACCTTCTCACCTGTGGTCCGGGTGAGTGACGACGGGAGGAGCAAAGCACAGAGAAAGGGGGAGAAAAACAAAAAGGAAGCCTGGCTTGTGGTTTGGGCTCTATCACCACCTGCCTGCATGACCCTGGGCAAGAGTCTTCTCTATGCTTCAACTCTCTTGTCTGCAAACGGAGGAGCAGGAGGGCTGCTGCACTAAGCCCACAGGACTACCATGAGACAAGACTAAGGACAGGAAATATGTGGCACGCACCCTAAATGTAAGACATGGTAAGAATGACTTAGCTGGAGGTCATGCATCCCACAGCATAGCTGAGAATGAGGAAGGGTCCGGCAGGGGTGTGAGACGACTTTAATGAGCACCTACTATGGAAAGAACTCCACGTACACTAATTGGTTCCTTCAGGTACATTTTTTCCTTTGATCTTCTTGGTGCCCCATTAAAAAGATATTATTATCTTGGCCGGGTATGGTGGCTCACACCTGTAATCCCAGCACTTTGGGAGGCAGAGGCAGGCCGATCACTTGAGGCCAGGGTTTCAAGACCAGCCTGGCCAACATGGTGAAACCCCGTCTCTACTGAAAATACAAAAATTATCCAGGTATGGTAGCAGGCACCTGTAATCCCAGCTACTCCGGTGGCTGAGGCATGAGAATCACCGGAACCCAGGAGGTTACGGGGAGCCAAGATATGCTGTTCTCCAGCCTGGGTGATGGAGTGAGATTCTGTCTCAAAAAATATATATAAATATATATTATTATTTACTTTTACAGATAAGAGAACTGATAAACTGAGCCTAAAAGGTTGAGAAACCTAAGCTAGTTGGAGATAGAACTCAGATCTCAACTCAGAACTGTCCATCCTACGCTGATTTCCTGGCCCCACCTCTGAAAAATACACTGGAAGGCATCTTACATGTGTCGCAGGACTTACAGGCTAAAACTCAGGCACTAGACCCACAACCTCACTCTGAGCCTATTTACTCTTAGTTTAGACATAATTCTGACATCGTCAGTTCTCAGGTTTCCCATATCGCCACACATCAGAAGGACCGTAAGGACACTAATCATCCTTGACAGCAGCAAGAAGTGACAGATGACAGGAGGATAATAAAATGTTTAAAAATAATTTTAGCAATTTAGGGTGGTTTTGTGTAGAAGCAAATAGCCCTACACATTTCCTTGGTCCCCACAGATATCACTGTGCATGATCTAAGAACATTTCTGCCTTCCTTATGAATATAAAATAAAACCTATATTCCCCGGGCAGGCCTGGCTCCAGAAAAAGAGTCTTCACATTGGGTGGGGCGGCTGGCGAAACGAGAGAGGCAACACGTATTCACCTAAGACCTGCAGGCAGCAAGATGGAAGCAAAGGAAGACGATGACGTGAAACAGATGATCTGGTGCACAATCGCCAGTGGTTTATCACAGACACGGTCGGTGAAGATGGAGTAGGACTCCATCTTGTGTCAGCACGGTCCTAGGCCAAGGGGGTTCAGTTGTGAAGTCGACTCTCTTTCTCTGCCCTCTTGGAACTACCTAGGGTCCGTTCCGCAGGGAGCGTGACGTGTTAATCTCCAGCTTCTAACCCCTGGGGAGGGACGTAGCCCCTCCTGGTCCACCTAAAGCCATCTTTAATACTGCCCACCCACTCTCCGCACTGTGCAGCTCGACTAAGGCAACCTCCAGAGTTCTCGTTCCCTGTCTGAGATGATTGAGTACCAGGGCAACCTCCTCTCCAGGGCGACGCCAAGCCTGCTCAAAGGATCCCGGGCTGGGGGATTTGCAGGCTGTGTAGGAGGATACTGACAGAACCCCTGCAAGAATACAAGTCAACAAGCTCCTGCCACCCTTGAAAAGGAGTACTTGTACTTAACGAGGGCAACTTTCTGTAACATATTTACAATGATGACACAGCATCATTTAACAAAGGTTAAATCATGTTCCTTAGACTCTGCTTAAGAAGGCACGGCCATGTGTCATCTGTTTTAGAAAGACTGCCATTACGAATGATTAAAATAAGAAGTTTGAGTCCATGAATGAGCCAGGGTCAGCTATCCGGAAGCTGAGCCTAGAAAGAACAGCTCATTCCCAAGTGCGGCATGACTGCATTGCCATTTTTAATTTTAAAAACTTAAGTCTGTCTGGGAGCAGTGGCTCGTGCCTGTAATCCCAACACTTTGGGAGGCAGAGGCAGGCAGATCACAAGATCAGGAGTTTGAGACCAGCCTGACCAACATGGTGAAACCCTGTCTCTATTAAAAATACAAAAATTAGCCGGGTGTGGTGGCTGGTGCCTGTAATCCCAGCTACTCAAGAGGGTGAGGCAGGGGAATCACCTGAACCTGGGAGGCGGAGGGTGCAGTGAACTGAGATCACATCGCTGCACTCCAGCCTCAGCACCACAGCGAGATTCTCTCAAAAAAACAAAAAGCAAAAAAACGCAACAACAACAAAAATCTACGTCTTAACTCCAAGCCCTATGTCATTTCCGTAATAGATCACACCAAGTTCCCTGGATCCCCGGTACCCTTACGGCATGAGGCAGAGTCCTCTCATGTGTCCCTGAGACCCTGGCGAGGATGTGACATGCCCCGTATTACTTCATGTACGATCTGATTCCTGGTTAGCCTCTTCCCAGGGGACCTCTCCGTCCTGCATGACCTGAGTGGCCTGGAGAGCGGGACTCCAGCCTTGGCTCTGTCGTCAGCCCCCAGGCCTGGAATGCCAAGGACTGAGCTCTGGACTCTGTCCAGCTCCTGTCTCTGCAAACTTCCCTAGAGTCAGAAACAGCTTCTGCCCAGGAAGAGTTAAGTTCTGTATCAGAGAGCCCTGAGAGTTCTGCTAAATAATCAAGGGAGTTTGGCAAAAGGCAGGGCCCAGGACCCCTGCCGGAGGGAAACTGCACTGGACACATGCGGAAGTTTTCCAGGAAAACAGAAGCTCCAAACTCAGAGATCGCAGACCCTGCAGCCCAGTCTTGCGTTCCCACATGCTGTGGGGCTGGTGGAGTGAGGTGGAGGTGGGGGTTGAACCTTGAACCTTTCTCATTATACTGCATGGACCTCATAAATAGGAGTGCCTTGTAATAGCCCTAAAAAGATGGCAGTGGTATTTCAGGTACAACCTGAAACTCGGATTCCATCTCACTCTGATAGCCTTCTTCTCCCATGGCTTAAGCAAGAAGAATGAACCCAGAAACCCCAAAATGTTGAGAGCAAGACTTATTTACCTGCTATGAGAGAGCTAGCCATGATGCTGCAATTAAATTTGGGAAGCTGACAGCTGGCTTTCAAATCCTGGCTCCATCCCTCACCAACTGTGTGACCTTGGGCAAGTTGCTTAACCTATGTGTGCCTCAGTTTTCTCATCTGTAAAACGGGGAGAACAATGGTTGTGAAGAGCAAATGAGCTCATATTTCTAAAGCACTTAGATCGGTGTCTGGCACATGTCAATGTGTGCCAAATGAAACAAAATAATTGGGCAAAGGCAGAGAATTGAAAGAGGAGGCATTTGTAAGAAACGCTGGTAAGGTTCAAATATGTGGCATCTCTCTCCTAACCCCCAGAGTCGGCAGTTCCTGCACGGGGCTGCAGGGGAGGGAGTGCGTGAAGGGTTAAACCCCCAAGTGTGCAGAAAAACAAGTTCCATCTGGTCCCTGGGACAAAGCAACAGCCTGCAAAGGCCCCAGCCCGGGCTCCTGCTCAAAGGACACATTGCTTTTTAAAATTCCAACTTGTAGCTGCCTCCATCTATAAATCAACCAGCTCTCCACACCCTAGAGCTCTGAGCAGGATTCGCAAATGGCAGCAAGACATCCACGTTCCCAGAATAGGCATAGGAAAGTGCCCTCGCAACTCGGCCAGGGTTACCTGGTGGCCAGTCTCTCTGCTTCCAGGGCTTCCTCTTTGACCCCCTTCAAGGCAGGCACTGCTCTTCCCATGGCAAAGAGCAGGCCGGCAGGACAGAGCCAGTGGTCGAGGCTCCAGCGGGGAGTGGGACTTGTGCTTAGATGCCCAACTTCAGGGAGCTGCCCCTGAACTCACTGGAGTTCCTGTCTTTGTTCATTATCACAAAAAGAAAACTAAAGCTGCTTGCCCTGCCTCTCGACACTGTGACTGAGACCCTATTTTTAGATACCAGGCTAAGAGTGGGGCAAGACTGATTAATGAGAAACATCAAATACTCCACGGAGGCTGGGGGAGCCTTACTTAGAGAAGCAGCAGGCTGCATCTTGGCTCCCTGGCTGATCTGCACACGAGGCAGCTTGTGCCTCGGTACCTGCTGTGGGATCCCAGGGCTCTCCGTACCTGGAAGAGGAGAAGGAGCCAGGACGAGGCTGAGGGGGCTTCCTCGTGCACCTTGGCTGGAGGCAGAGCCCCTCGGTTTTTACCACCCTTAGACATGTGCCCACGCCTGATGCTGAATCCAGCACCAGCATTAACCCTGCAGGGCAGGAAAGTAATTCACAAAAAGTTGGGCAATTCAAAGTTACAGTTTCCACAGCAACCAGCACTCAGACCATTTGGGTAGCTGAAGCCTTTTCCTCTTAGCATTCGCCCCCCGGCCCCCCATAGCATTTTTTCCTTCTTATTAAAGTAATACACATTCATTGGCGAACATATGGAAATTACAGACAAGTGTAAAGGAGAAAATAAAAGTCACCCTTAGTCCCAACTCTCAAGGAGATCCAATGTTAACATTTTGATATATTCTCCATTCGTGGTTTTTTTTTATTTTTGCATGCATAAAAGATATAATTTTTGAAAATTGGAACTATTGTTAAATGACTATTTTATCATTTGGCTTCCTTCGCTTAAAAATATATTGTGAGATTTTCCAGTAGCCTTAAATAGTCTTCGAGAACATGCTTTTTAATGGCTATATGGTACTTTTTCATATGGGTAGAGCACATTTTATTTAACCAATCTATTGTTGAACATTTAAGACAATTTTCTTTTCTTTCCTGCTATTTTAAATAATACTACAATGAACATCCTTTTACATAATTTTTTGTGTGTTTCTCTGATTAAGTAATCCGATTAGAATCAATTCCTAGAACTAAAATTACTGCTCAAACACAATGGACATGCTAATGACTTTGACAGGCATTATTGAATCATCGGAACCACCCAGAAAAGTTGAAGCAATTTGCAGTTTTGCCTGTAAGGTATACTCTTTTAATAAAAGAACACAAACTGTCATTTAGTTGACTTTAAAATAAAGTTTTATGCTATTTTCCAAAATCACATTTTTTACATTATAAATGGAGTGGAACCTCCCTCATTTTTTTAATGAACTTTCTTCTTTCTATAATCACCCACTAACATCCTTCCTTTTTTTAAAAAAAAAAAAAATAGAGTATTCATCTTCTTCTTGCTGATTGATAAGAGCCCGTTGTGCATAAAGATAATAATACTTTGCATATTTTTGGCACATATGTTCTCTTAGCTTGTCATGGGTTTTTATTTTATTTATGGCCATTAAAGTGCAGAAGTTTCAAATGTTGCTGTAATTCACATCCACCTTTCTTTTTCTTTATCATCTTGTCCTTTGATTTTACGCCTAGGTGGACCTTTTCTCTCCTGAGATCAGCTATGTATCTACTTGAACGTTGTTGTCTTAGTTATTTTATGGCTGTGTGTGTCCGGTTTTCTGTCCACTGCTCTAAGCCACACGGGCTTCAGGTAGAGGCAAGGTTTGGCCTTCACTTCTCTAGGGGTCCAGAGGCAGGAACCTGCCTGGACAGGTCAGAGGCCCTGGCCAAGGAGATGCAGGAGCTGGACCTGCCTGCTGCTCCCGCCTCACAGGTCTCGGCCTGGCAGGCACCTCTCCACAGGGCCCTAGGATGCTGCTGGTGAATGGAAAAGATGAACAGGGAGGAGGAAATAGCTGTTCCACGATTACATACTGAAAAAGGTACACCTCACGTGGCCCTGTTTCCCATCTGAGGTGGGGGCGGTGGAGGATGGGAGCGCCAGATGTATGGAAAGCTGGCAAGTCGCTTCATTCTTAGCACATTAGAAATCAAGGAATCTGATTCCAAACCTGAAATTCACCATTACGCTATTTGCAAGATGAAGAGTCTGAGACAGTTACCGATATTGCATACCCCCGAATGCCAGGTTGTCGTGTAGGAAAAGTGCTATGGAGGTGGAGGAAGCTGGGGATCCCCGGAGATGCAGGTCTTCACTCAGTCTACCCCCAGCCTTCATGCTCCAGGGGCCCTAGACACAGAAAGTACCAGGTGGGAGGGTGTGATGCTGAACAGAGGGTGTTACCTCAGGACACCCTCCAGGAAGAGGACGCTGCAGCCTGCCTCGTCTGTCCAGCCTCGGGAGAGTGTGCCTTCTCACATCCCTATTTCAATTCAGCCTTCAAACTTCTCACCAAGGCTGCTTGGCCAGTTTGAAAGTCAGTTCTGCAAGGGATTTGTGTATTCACTCTACAGGTTTACTGAGCATCTACTATCTGCATAGCCCTGTGTCCAGCCTTGTGATTTTTTCCTCTTCAACCAGGGATAAAGTATTTCCTTTAAATCACCCTCTCCCCTTTCTCTCTCCTTAAATCCTTAAAAAAACAAAAATAGGTCAGATGTGGTGGCTCACGCCTGTAATTCCAGCACTTTGGTAGGCCGAGGTAGGCAGATCACGAGGCCAAGGGATCGAGACCATCCCGGCCAAATGGTGAAACCTTGTCTCTACTAAAAACACAAAAATTAGCCAGATGTGGTGGTGCACGCCTGTAGTCCCAGCTACTTGGGAGGCTGAGGCAGGAGAATCACTTGAACCCAGGAAGTGAGACCATGCCACTGCACTCCAGCCTGGCGAAAGTGCAAGACTCTGTCTCAAAAAAAAAAAAAAAAAAAAACACCAAAACAAAAAAAATATACCTTCTGTCTTGAGTCCCACATCCACTGGCCACTGCCTTGCCTGACTGTCACGTTGCAAGGCTGCACTAGTCACCAGCTGGCCAAGATGACTGTCCATCACCATCACCACCACCATCCTCATGTACTGAATGCTTCTGGAGTTTGACATTGACAGGTTGACATACATGATCTCTTGTCATCTTCATCTAATAACCTTTATTTCAACAAATATTTAGTAAGTACAAATATTTACAGCCATGTGGCTGAGACTGTTGTAGTGCTTGGTGTGCACCAGTCAATAAACCAGACAAAGATTTCCTGCCCTCATGGAGCTTATATTCTAGCTGTGTGGTGGGGATGAGAATAGATAAAATAAAAGAGCAAAAAATGTAAAAGCAAAAAAAATGACAAGTAGGTTAAAAGGTGGTAAAGGTTAGAAGGTAAATATGAAGGAAAGAAGTGGAGAGGGATAAAGGGTCTCTGGGCTCAGAGCTGGGGGACCTAGAAGGCCTCCTTGGAAGGTAACCTTTAAACAAAGATTTGAAGGAGAGGAAGACATGAATTATCAAGCTATAAGGGGCAGGGGGGATGTGGCAGATGCCATCCTAGTGCAGTGCAAAGGCTCTGCAGAGCATGCCTCATGCAGTCAAGAAACAGAAAGGAGGCTGGGCCCGGTGGCTTATGCCTGTAATCCCAGCACTTTGGGAGGTCAAGGTGGGCAGATCACTTGAGGTGAGGAGTTCTGGGCCAGCCTGGCCAACATGGCGAAACTCCGTCTCTACTAAAAATATAAAAATTAGCCAGGTGTGATGGTGCACACCTGTAGTCCCAGCTACTTAGGAAGCGAAGGCAGGAGAATCCCTTGGATCCAGGAGGCAGAAGTTGCAGTGAGCTGAAATTGCGATACTGCGCTCCAGCATGGGTGACAGAGTGAGACTCCATAAGGAGGGAGGGAGGGAGGGAAGGAAGGAAGAGAGGGAGGGAGGCAAGGACAGAGGGAGGGAAGAACGAGAGAAAGAGACAGAGACAGACAGAGAGAGAGAGAGGGAGAGGGAGAGAGGGAGAGGGAGAGAGAAAGGGAAGGAGCCAGGTAAGCCAGGGAGGTGAGGAGCAGTCAGCAGTTGTGGTCAGAGAAGTGAAGTGGTGGCGGGCGGGCTCACACCAAGCCTGGGAAGCTCTGTCAGCGCTTGGCTCCTACTCTGAGGAAATGGGGAGGAATCGAAGGCTTCTGAGCAGAGGCTGGACTGGTCTGACCTGCAGATTTAAAGGCTTACTCTGCCTGCCTGACTGTGAGTATGCTGGGCATTTGAAGCAGGCAGAGGTGGTGGCAGGGAGGCGGGTTAGGGAACTGTTGCAGTGACACAGGTCGGGAGGATGGTGCCCCTGGCCAGGGTGCTGATGGTGGATGAGAGAGGTTGTCAGCTCTGGATATATTTTCCTGGTGCATTGGCTGAATGATGAGAGAGAAAGAAGAGATGCAGTGAGCCGAGACTGTGCCAGGGCACTCCAGCATAGGTGACAGAGCAGGACCCTGTCTCATAAGAAAAAAAAAAAAAAAAAAAAAAAAAACCACGGTTACTGGTGACTCTAGCATGTCCAGCCTGCACAGCTAGAAGGCTGGAGTTGCTCTTGATCAGGACGGAGCAAAACTGAAGATGGAGCACGTGTGGAGCAGGCTGCAGTTGGGAGTTGTGACTGCGTACACGAGGTTGGACATGTTTCATTTGAGGCGATCAGATACCCCAGATACATGTGGGCAGGAAACCTTGGTTATGTGGATGAAATTTAAAGTCATGAGGGCCGGGCACGGTGGCTCATGCCTATAATCCCAGCACTTTGGAGGCCGAGGCGGGCAGATCATGAGGTCAGGAATTTGAGACCAGCCTGACCAACATGGTGAAACCCTGTCTGTACTGAAAATACAAAACTTAGCTGGGCATGGTGGCATGCACGTCCCAGGTACTAGAAAGCTGAGGCAGGAGAATCTCTTGACCTGGGAGGCAGAGGTTGCAGCGAGCTGAGATCGCACAACTGCACTCCAGCCGGGACGACAGAGCAAGACTCCGTCTCAGAATAAAAATAAATAAATAATAAAGTCATGACATTGAATGAGACCATCCAGGAGAAGTTGGGGACAAGAAAGGAGAAAAGGAGACATAGAAATAAGAGTCAGAAAAAGTGAAAGTCAGTCCAGAGCGTGTGGGTCACGGAGGCCAAGCGAAAAAGAAGCTGTCTAGGAGGCAGCGGTGAGCCACTCGGTGAAACGCTGCTGATGGCTCCAGAAAGATGAGGGCAGAGGATTGGCCACTGGCTCTCAGCCCTGAAATGGATATTCCACCCATCTCAAGGTGAGAAAAAGGAATCTCAGAGTGTGGAAGTAACTTGCCCAAAGTCACAAGCTGCAAGCGACAGGGCTAGGATTTAAACTCAGGTCTGTGCAAAGCCAGAGCCCCTGGAGCTTTTCAGACTCGCTCCTCAGGCTCCAAGTGTTCCGTAGACCAAGAAAGGCAGCTCTGAGACAACAGTTTACATTCCTGCTAGGGATTCGGCCTCAGGAAGTCTGAGGGGAGGGGAAACTGCGGAGGAAGAGGGGACGGACTGTTAGTGCAGTTTTAAAAATCTTTTCAATCCGGGGTGAGGTGTGAGAGGCACTCTCAGCACCCGGCCTCCTGTTCCTGGGAAGGAGCATCCCACCCAGCTACTTAGGGGCTTGACCCTGGAAGGCACTTCCAGTGGGCAGAGGTTTTAAAGCATTGCATCCTGGGGATATTTGCATATTAATGGCAGAAGGGTATTTCCGCAACCAAATGGCATAGAGAGACAGGACAGGGGTTGCAGAGAGAGGTGAGCCCACCCAACCCAAATCAGGGATTCTCTATTATTTCACTTCTGGGCTACCTGCCCCCTCCAACGCCTTCTTGCATGCGTGGCCCCGGCCACACAGCCAGCTAGCAGGTTCCTGGGGTAGGATTATGGTCCCCTGTCTCCCCCTGGTGTCGGCTCTTCCCATTGCAGCCCCAGGAGATAGAGGGCGATCTCCGCCTACCTGCTGGCGGGGGGCCTCGGGAGCCACCCCTAAGACGTGGGTCCGGGGTCCTCCTTCCTATCCCACCCTCTGTGGCTCTATACCCGGACCATGGCACAAGCCCTCCACACTGCCAGTGCCTGGGAGTCCGAACGTGTAATGGCTTCTTCTGACTCAACCTCAGGTTAGCAGTGCAGACCTAACCTGCAGTAAGGAAACGAGGGTCTCTGATTTGTATACACCACTGCAGCCCCACATCACTCCCACAGCTAAGTCACTTGATATTAGTCCATTTGTAAAGGGAGGTGACAGAACCAGGGGAGTCCCACAACGCACTCCTTCCTGTACTGGCTTAGGTGGCTGGCTTCTTCCCTGGGCCTGGAACAGTCCCTGGAAACACCTCAGGACATTTGGGGCACAACGCAGGTTGCACTCTACCCACCAAGAAGCAGTACTGTGGCGTGGTTATGGGCAGGAGCTTTGGAGGCTGCACAGACCTGGGTTCAAATCCTGACTCTGCTGCTCATGAGTAGTGGGAATGTTTCTGTGCCTCAGTTTCCTCATCTGTGAAATGAGGGCACTTAGGCCGTCTGTGCTGGGTGGCTGCAAGGCTTAAGGGGGATACTGTTCACAAAGTGCTTAGCACAGAGCCTGACCACGAGGAGAATGGCCAGTAAATGTGGCCATGTGGTAAACATTGAGGACCAGCGGGCCGGAGTGGGTGGGGAAGGGCTAGAGCTGGGGGACCCAGGATCTAGTCTCATCACTCCATGTAATAATACATCTGCACTTCAGAGCAAACCAGTGTTCGCCAGGTTGTGATGAGATTCAAACCAGGTACTGCGGCAGTACACCAAAGGGCTCCAGGTGCAGAGCCAGCCCAGCGGCACTCTCCTGCTGACCGTGGGAGCGGCGCTTTACCTCTGCGGGCCTCGGGTTCCTCATCGGGGTCGGAGATCAACACCTACCTGGCCCCCCTCTCAGGACTGATCGTAGATAAGAGTGTGAAATGACAGCGCAGAGCTGCTGCCATGAAAACGACGCTCCTGATATGGAAAGTGCTTTGAAACTTATACAGCTTCCCCCATTATTAGCAAGAGACCAAGGCCCTGGCATCCTGCACTCGCTCCGTATCACGGCACTCATTTCCCTGCATGGGATCTGCCTGTTTTCTTGCTGATTTTCCAAGCACACAGAGGTCTCTGCCCTTGAGGAGTTTATGTTCTCATTGGAGAGACAGACAAGAAAATGAATGGCGAGAACCCTGAAGCTGATGCCAGGGGCAGAGGTAGCCAGTTCATCCACCTGGAAGCCTTGCTAGAGACACCCAGTGAAGGAAGAGCAATTCTGAGAAGGGAAGCTTAGCCCCAGGGCAACTGGCCAATGCCTTGGTAAAGATGGGCAGGGTTACGGAACCCTTGTCTATCGAAGAAGGTGCTGAAATGGAAGTCAGAGGGCCTCGGTGGTAGTCTAGTCTCTGTTAATTTGGAAAGACGACACATTGTATGATTCCAACTATATGACATGCTGGAGAAGGCAAAACGACGGAGACAGTGGAAAGAGCAGTAGTTGCCAGGGGGTGGAGGGAGGCAGGAGGGAGGCACGAACAGGGTGGAGCACGGAGGATTTTTAGGACAATGAAACTACTCTGTATGATACCATGGTGGTAGATTTACGCCATCACACGTTTGTAGAAGGGAAGAATGTGCAACGCTAAGAGTGAGCCCTAATGTGAGCTGTGGATTGGGGTGATAGTCATGTGTCAGCGTAGGTTTGTTGAGTAGAACAAATGTACCGCTCTGGTGGGGGGTGCTGAGGGTGGGGGAGGCTGTGCCTGCGTGGGGGCAGGGGTACATGGAAACTCTCTGTGCCTTCTGCTCAATTTTACTGTGAGCCTAACACTGTTCTAAAAAATAAAGTCTATTAAAAATAAACAAAGTAGCCAGGCGCGGTGGCGCACGCTTGTAATCCCAGCACTTTGGGAGGCCGAGGAGGGCAGATCGTGAGGTCAAGAGATCAAGATCATCCTGGCCAACATGGTGAAACCCTGTCTCTACTAAAAATACAAAAACTAGCTGGGCATGGTGGCAGGTGCCTTTATGCCCAGCTACTTGGGAGGCTGAGGCAGGAGAATCACTTGAACCCAAGAGGCGGAGGTTGCAGTGAACTGAAATCGTGTCGCCACTGCAGCCAGGCAACAGAGCGAGATTCCGTCTCAAAAAAGTAAATAAATAAAATATAAATAAATAAATATTGTCCCGATCTGCTGTTTCTTCATCTGTAAGACAGAGACACTAACACCTGCTCTGCCTGCTACGACACCCACATGGCTGTGCTTAGGGTCTAGTGGACTCCACGAGCAGGAGACCAACATGTAAGGGGTGCGCGGGGCCCTGGAAGGAGGAGAGATGCTCCCAAAGTCGGATCCTATGACAACTGCCCCTGCCAGTCTGACCCCCAGCAGCTGCTGCTGCCCCACTGTCGGGCAGTTCCCACCTCCCCTCGGGGCAGGGGGCAGGGGGTGATTTTGGACTGCAGTGGGCACCTCCTCCCAGAAGCAGCTCCCCGCACAGAGCTGGGAAATTCACTCGCCGCCTTCTCTCAGCCCCTCATCCACAAGCCTGCAAGTTTTAACAAACAAATGATACTGCTCTTCTAAAAATCTGCAAAACCTTTCTCAAAACTCCCCTTTAGGCCGCCACCTTCTTTCCCCAATGAGAGCAGGCAACAAGTCCTCATAGCATTCAAAATGCTCTCCCTTCTAAATGGCTCCGACAAAGGCCGGGCAGCTATTTTAAAATCCAAGAAGCCTTTGCTGACACTCCCAACATACCGCTGTGAACACATCCCAAACATATGAAGAGCCCTACATAGACGCTTGCTAAATGCCTTTAAAACAAAACACAGAAAAACCCAGGATGCAAACCCACTGAGTGCTCCTTTCAGGTCCCAGGGGCCCCCTTGGTAGATCAGCCCACACAGTTTTTTCAAAGAAACAGTATTTGATCTCAGAAACATCTGGAACCTGTTTCCCCAGCACTTGACTGGGAGCTTTCAGTGGAAGTCAGCTGCCCAATCTCTGAGCGCGCACCCTGCCTGCTAGTGCTGCTGGCAGGATCCTCTGGACTGCAGGCGGGGAGGGGGTGGGGGAGGAGAGGGGACACTGTTTGATTAAAAGCTGCTGGAGGCAGGCTCAGGTATGACCGTAAGATCTGGAATGACAGAAAAGGCCATGAGGATAACAAGCCCTGGGAGTGAAGATCAAGCCTGGGAATCCTGCTACTGAAGCCGCCCTGAGTACGACAGTCGACAGAGCACGTGGTCCGTTCTTTTATGGTTTCCCCTCAGCCATCAAGTGTTTAACAGACAAGTAACAACAACAACGAACATTCTCACTATTGCAAGATGCCCATCACGGGCAGGGCAGGGATACGTTCTGCGTGTATCCCTCACCCAAGAACAGTATCTGGCAGAGGGGCAGACAGTGGACATCCCTCCCAACTGGCTCTAGCGAATACATGAATGAGTGAATGACACCCCCGGCCCACTATCAACATTACAGGCCTGTTTTCAGAAATCGGGGGGATTCCGGAGGCAAAATTACATAGGTGAAAGGGTAGCGGACTGCAGGCTGGGGAACCTGCCATCCAAGGCTGGTTCTCCAACTTAGCAGTTTTGGCAAGCGCGACCTTGGCAGCGCCGTGTCTGTCATCACTGGGATGATCCCCGCTCTGTCCCTCTCCCCATGTTGCTAGGAGGATTGGTCCTGTGGAGTCCTGCACAGGAAGTGTCTTTGCCACCTCAACACCTAGCTGCAAAGGTTAGAAATGCTGACAGTCATCACTCCCTTTTCACCCAGTCCTCTTGCACCCAGAGGAGCCCAGGATGACATGGCCGGGAACCTGGACTAGAGTGGGACACAGCCGAGTGATTTTAGCACTGTCACCACTTGCACTGAAGGAGCCAGGGACAAAGGATGAAATGACCTGATGTGTCCCTGACTGGGTGCTGGGTGCTGTCCTCACCTGCCTTCCCACACCTGTTCCACCTGTTAGCACCTGAGCCCTTCATTGACAACCTCACTGGCTTCCCACTGCCTCTGGGCCTCAAACACACACAAGCCTCCTGGAGTCTCGGAAAGCCCGACTCTTCTTCTGTGTCTTCTGCCCTTCAAACTACAAACCCGTCTCTTCTTATTGTAGTGACAACTGATCCCATCCATGAAGCTCTGGTTAGATGTTTGGCACCAGACACGGTGGCGTCTCATGAATTCTTCCCTAGACCCTCACTTGATGCACTGGTGATCTCCACCGGGTGGCCCCTGGCCCTGTCCTGACTTTACCGTCAGCCTCAGCCCACGATCCCGGAAGGATCTAGACGCAGTGGCTTCTCCCCAGCCCACCCCACGGCAGCCTCTCCCAACAGAGGAGCCTGGTGACTCCTGCCTCCCGTTCCTGCCTCTCCCGGCACCTTCCTCCCCTGCGCACCTCCACCTCTTCTGCAACGCTGGAAACATCAGCATTCCCCATGCTCGGTCCCCAAAATCCGTCCACCGTGCAATTTCATGATGCTGCCTCTTCCCCCTGCAGCAGGGGCTCACCTGGCGGAGCTCCAGCTCCAGGGCCAGCAGAGGACAGCCCCCGCCAGCCCCTGTGGCCACATCTTTGCCCCTCTTGCCCACCATCCCCTTCCTCCTCCTCTTCCCTCAGAAGCGTCTTCTGCCCCTCCCACCCCTGACTTCTAGTCAGTGGCCAGATCCTGTCAGCTCCGGAGCAGCTGGACACTCTGAAATCTCCTCCTCCTTCATCCCCGCCATCCACACGCTTCTCTCCCTGACACCAGCATCGCCAATTGACCCCCAGCCCCTCCTTCTGCTGTATTTTGACACTGCCCTTTTATTGGTTCCTTCCTGCCAGAATTTACTTATTTATTTAGAGTTGGGGTCTTGCTCTGTTGCCCAGGGGGAGTGCAGTGGCACAATCATAGCTCCTTAGCTTGCTGCAGCCTTAAACTCCTGGGTTCAAGCGATTTTCCCACCTTAGCCTTCCCAGTAGCTAGGACTACAGGTGTGAACTGCCAGGCCTGGCTACACTTTTTTTTTTTTTTTTTTTTTTTAACAGAGTCTTGCTCTGTCACTCAGGCTGGATGTGGTGTGATCTCAGCTTACTGCAACCTCTGCCTCCTGGGTTCAAGCGATTCTCCTGCCTCAGCCTGCCGAGTAGCTGGAATTACAGGCATGCGCCACCACACCCAGCTAATTTTTGTATTTTCAGTAGAAATAGGGTTTCACCATGTTGGCCACACTGGTCTTGAACTCATGAGTTCAAGTGATCTGCCCACCTCAGCCTTCCAAAGTGCTAGGATTACAGGCAACATCCACCATGAGGCCTGGCTAGCTTTTTCATTTTCTGTAGAGATGGGGACTCTTACTCCTGATCTCAAGCAATCCTGTCTTGGGCTACCAAAGTGCTGGAAGCAGAGACATGAGCTTGTGCCCAGCCCCTGCCAGCATTTAAATATTCTGAGGCATCTCTTCTCCCGTGGCTAAGCGGTGCTGTGAGTTGCCCACTCCATGGGATACACTCCTCATTCACTCCCTGGTCGCCTCACACGGGTACCCAGTGGCTCACTGGGGATAAGATAGTGTGTGCGTTTCCTGTGGCCTAACCAGACCTCTCTGGCTGGCTGTGGTTGAGCACAGCAGAGCCTCCCCCAGGGGCGCCTGCCCTCCTCTCAGACTCCACCCCTGCCAGAAAGCTAAGGACACAGACCCAGTGCCCAGCCCGGCCTTCTCTTCTCTAGTCAGACGGCAGACCCACCCCTCGGCTACCCCTGGATGCTACAGTGTCCTCAGACACTGTGGGTCTCTGTGTAGGCCATCCCTGTAAACTCAGGGATCCTCTGTGCCCCCATTTTGGTGAAGGCACCATTATTAGAGTTAATGGTGTGCCCAATGATACCCATTGTCCTGGCATAACTTTTTTTTTTTTTTTGAGACGGAGTTTCGCTCTTGTTACCCAGGCTGGAGTGCAATGGCGCGATCTCAGCTCACCGCAACCTCCGCCTCCTGGGTTCAGGCAATTCTCCTGCCTCAGCCTCCTGAGTAGCTGGGATTGCAGGCACGCGCCACCATGCCCAGCTAATTTTTTGTATTTTTAGTAGAGACGGGGTTTCACCATGTTGACCAGGATGGTCTCGATCTCTTGACCTCGTGATCCACCCGCCTCGGCCTCCCAAAGTGCTGGGATTACAGGCTTGAGCCACCGCGCCCAGCCATCCTGGCATAACTCTTAACAGCACCCCCCTTTACTCTCAAAGGGTCTGGTCTTGGATGAGAAACTACATACTCAACCTCACTGTTACCTACTCACCAGCCCATCACAGGGGCATCTGGACTCTCCCTCTCCCCCAAATCCCCACAGTCCCCAAGCTCTGTGAATTCCACATCCTTAACATCTTTTAAACCTGCCCCCGCCATCCATGCCATCACCAGGTTGCAGGGCAGGCACCTTGCCCTCAATTTTACGTTTCTTCCATTCTTCCACCTGCTGCTGGAGTGACCTTCCCACATTGCAAATCTGATCTCATTTATCAGCCTCAACATCAAATGGTGACCCTCTTCCCCCAGGCACCAGCCAAGCCTCAAGATAAACTCTCAACTCCACACTAGGGCCATGAAGTTCCTGGCTCCTCACCATGGATGTGCCCCTGTCCTGCCCTGTCCCCTCCCCACCCCACCACAAGCTTCCTCCCTCACCCCACCATTCTGGCTCCCACCTGTCTCTCGCTGGGTGCTGGCCCTCTGACACCCTGTGTCCTCATGCTTGTCTGTTACCTGTCTGTCTCCCAGCTATACTGCAAGCTCCGTGATGGTGTCATTTGTCTCTGAATCAATAGCACTAACATGGTGCGTGGCGCACAGTATGTGTTCAGTAATATTTACTAAGTGAATCACTTCACATCCTTAACACCAAATAGTCCGTGGCGGCTGCATTTGACCGCCTCCACATGTAGGCACATGTGCCTGTACTGGGAATGCCTGCCTGTGAGCCTCTGTTGACTCCGACAAACACCTCTGCTCCATCCATTAGGGGCTGTTCTTCTAAGGATTGCTGTGGGTGTTGGGAGCCCTGTGTCCTTCCTCAGCTAATCATTTTGTGACTGCAGCAGCCTGCATTTTTCTGCTCTGTGTATAGAGAAGGGTTGGGAGTGGGGAGTGGATCTGTGAGTTCCGAGGTCTCTTGCAGAGAGGAAAGTTCCAAGCCTTTAGAAAATTTCTGTTGAAATTCATGTCTCCGCCATGGGCCAATGAGCACGAGAAGGTGCTCCCTGGGAGGCTGTGGCTAGCAGCCCGGGCTGGCACGAGATACGCTGGCCCAGGTGGGTAGGGCACTCAGGGTCGCCTGCTTGGTAGGGAGAAGAAATAGGGCCTGGGCCAAGCCTGATTGGAAACTCGAGGGACAGCGGGACAGAACGAGACAGGCTTTTGTTCCCTCCCTGTAATGCAATGCACATTCCCACTTAAAGGCAATTTCTGCACTTCAAAAGGATTCCAGCTGGCGAAATTTAAGGTGGAGAATAAGCCCCCAGTCAAGAAGCTTCTCAGGGGCCTTTCAGTTTTCCTTGGCTTGAGCATGGGATGCATTTTGAAATGTTTGCCTCTTCATGTTTGTCGGAGTGCCAGGGGAGAAACGCTTCCTCTTACTTCCACACCTCTCTCACTCAGCCATAGCTGGCACGGGAGCCAGCCACGTTTTCCTGCGCTACTTTGCCTCCTTGTGAACCTGCCTGACTTCCTCTCTCTCTCCCTGCTTCCTCACCCGCCTCCCAGCTCACACCCCACCCCTGGGGGGAGGAGAGTCCTGCTGCCCTGGGTCCACCAGACTTCGCAGCTTTTCTTCCACAGAGGCTGAAAGGGCCAACAGTTGGGCTGACACAGTTCACAGCTCACACTCCAGGAGATGCTCTGCCAGCTGCCGTTCATTCATGCATGCATGCGTTCACCTGTTCACTCTCTCACCAAAGTCACCCAGTCAGCCAGCATGGGATCTGAGATGCTGGTGAGGCCTGAAGATGACTCAAAGAAAAATCACACGTAGTCTTGCTGTCCTAGCTTACAAAGTGCTTGAAGCTATGAGAGAAAGAAACGAGCAATTACGGCACAAGACAGAGGAAAGTCAACACCCAGTCTAGAGGGTAGGGACATTTTAAAAGCGCAGAGAAAGAAGAGATCAGCCAGGGATGTAGGTGGTGCCCAGAGGGGCACTCAGGGAAGGCTTCCTAGAGGAGGAAGCATTGTGATGGAAGCAGGGTCCAAAGATGCCAAGGATGGGGAAGTGGCTGATGCCAGGGCATGAAGGTGGGAAGACCTATGGTGGGCACAGAGGCACTGCTGCACCCCTCTTTCCAGGACTTTGGCATTTTATGGGAGGTAGGGAGTCCTGGGCATGTCGACTGGCAGTCACTGCTTGGGTGGCATTGCTTCAGTCACCTTGGAAGCAACGCACCAGCCCCACACAGCAGTCACCAACTCATGCCCTTTTCCATCAGGCCCTGAGGAATATACCTTCATGCTCTTCTCTGTCCTAAGCACTCAGGCTCCCCGCAACCCTTTCTTGAGGGACCCCGGTAGCACTTACTCCTGCGGCCTCATCAGTCATGCCCTCTCCCTTAAGAGAAGCTCCAACTATCACCTTTCCTAACAAGCACTGTCCTATTTGCCCACCCCTGCCTGTGCCAGCACCCACTTGTGTCTCCCTTAGAGCCCTTGCCAGTGGCCCACAGGTCCAGCCTATGAGCTCTGGGGTTGGGCAGACCTGGCTTTGACCCTGGCTCTGGCACTTTTCAGCTCTGCACTTGGCCAGATGACTCCCTTCCATAGGACCTGCTCTTGCCATTTCTACCTGACAGCCTTTCACCCTTGTGGGATAAACTGCACCTGGACTCACGTTCAGGGCAACCATCCTTCTCTGCTGTCAGTCCTCACGGATCAAAGGGAGCTGTAGAGCGTCACTGCTAGGTTCAGGGATAGACACGAGACCAAAGCCAGACAAAGCCTGTGACTTTTAATAGCTGGAAATCCCTACTTCCATGGAGATTGACAAACTGGTCAAATACAAACCTAAGGCTGTTGGGGTCAACTTTGTCACAAGGAAAGAGTCTTTTTAAAATAAAAAGAGTGTAGCAAAAAAAAAAAAAAAAAAAAAAAAAAAAAAAAAAAACAGTCAAGAGACAGATTCCTAGTGACACTGAGCACCTGGATCCAGCCACACCTGAAGTTATCCCTGGAGTTTACAGTTTTGTAAACCTGTAAGTTCCCCCTCACACACTTTTTTGGCTTAAGCTGATTTGACTTTTTTGTCACATGCCACTAACAGTCTTGACTAAAGAAATGTTTAACTGGCAGACTTAATGACAGAATTAAATGAAATGCATGGCTTTCCCAGGAATAAGGTGGAACTCAATGACCACTTTTGTCAACTCTCACTGAACCTACCTTCTCATAGATCTGTTACATTTCCATATACTATAGTTCCATAGCAGTAGAATACTACGTTTTCCCTTTCCCCACAGCTTCGATCAAATCTTCCTTGGTAAAATCTTCACCCTCCCCGACTTTCTTGACCACAGCTCTGTGTCCCTCATAAATCTCTATGTTTCACATCCGTTTTCCCCTCACACCAGTCCTGGGCTGAGACAGGCTGGATTTAACAGTGCGAGACTTCAGGATGTGGCGGGGGTGATGTCGTCTTTGTGTTATGTGCTGATAACCCAGGGCCATCAGGATCAACTAAACCAAATCAAACTGATGACTTTCCCAACAGGCTTCAAATAAATCCCTGCCCTGAAAGATACCAGGTGCTCAGAAAAGTCTACACTGCCATCTAGTGGATGTCTGCAACATCGTCAGCCCTTTGCTGAGAATTCCCTTGGGACCACCCCAGACTCTGAAAGCAACTGACCCTCACTGTGTAAGGGACAAACCCCAAGACAAGGGAATGCATGGCGAAGCTGAGAGTCCCGTCCCACAGAGTGGCATGTACTCTTTTCTATGAGACTGGGTTCCTGCCCAGCCTCTGGGCCCTGCACTTCCCATCCCAGGAGTTAGAACCGGCAGCCTTCCTTTCTCTGCTCCTCTTGGCTGTCCACAGGTGTGACCAAGCCAAGGGTTTCCATGGAGAAGGGCTGACATTGTGTGCACGCATGCAAGTGTGTGTGTGTACACATGTGCACACATGTGCATGTGTGTGCTTTATTGCCCGTCTTCCCAAAGGAAAAGATAAATTGTGATATTTGCAAACAAGACAGCCATCAAAGCCTCCAGTGAAAACCGCTTCCAGAAAGAGAAGAGTCTGCCCCCTACACTGGAGGCCCCCACATGCTGCCGCTCTCCAGAGCCTGTGGGTCCACTCGGCTGAGCTGCCTGCATCAGGCCTGACCAAGGCAGCACTGAGGGGAAGGAAGAACCCCTTGCGGCCCCTCCCTGCCACCCTGCACAGAAGGGACCAGAAGTCAGCCTTGTTGTGTGTGCTTGCTCACATCCCGGCCATGACCCTTGTACCCATTTGTGACCTGAGTCCTGTCTAGGTTGACGCCAGCACCTCTCCTGCTAAAACGCAGCAGAAAAGAGGACAGTCTCCACCATCAACACGTTGAGGCTCCATCCGGCCCAGGAGTCAAGAAATAGAGGCAGAGACCAGAAGACCAGATCAGCTCCCCCAAAACACACTCCAGCAGCTGAAAGCAGCAGCAGACCCATCTCCCACTTCTGTGACACTTTCCCAGGCTTCCCGGACCCCTACAGCAAGGAAAGCTTCCAGAGCAGGACGGTACTAATCACTGCCCAGCAAAATAGTTATTTCCAGTTCCTAAAATGCTTTGTTCCTCTTTTATACAACCTTGGGCCAAAGAAGAACGTGTCTCACACGGCAATAACAAAGCCGTCAGGACGCACTGACCTCTGCCTGTGTCGGCGACTTGGGACACACAAGCTTCTTTTATGTTAAACAGACAGGCCTGTCTAAGCTCTGTCCTGGTACCACCCAGCTTCTCTCCAGCCCAGAAGCCATCTGAAGGCCCAGACGCGCCGCACCTCAAGAAAGGACTCCCCATACCACCCCTTCTTCCACTTCCCTGCCAGCTTCAAAGCACACACCAGCTGGTCTCCTCCAGGCTTGGGGGCCCAGGTCTCAGGACCCCGAGGGCTGCAGGGGCAGCCAAGGAGCTCCCAGAGCAGGGGAGCAGAAAGAGGCCTGGGCAGACTGGCCTCAGCCATCACCGAAGTTTCCAGTCTGTGGCGCTCCCACTGGCCCCCAGGCTCTTCCTCAAGTCCAGTCTAAGGAAGGCACAGCTTTATGACAACAGCCTTCTGCTGCCACCAGACCCAACCCAGAAGGCTCTGCACACAGCTTCAAGTCACCCAGAGGAGCAAGCCTGAAGGAACATCAAGACCCTCAGCCCTCCCCCTGCTTTTAAGACGGCCCTGCTCACTTACATCCACAGCCTGCGGGAACTTGACTCTTGGCTCCGTCCAGGAGGTGATCTTCTGTCTGTAGTCGTTGCAGTCAGGAACTATCATGCAGCCAATGCTCCCCAACTCGGGGTAGAAAACTTCAAGGCCCCTACAAAGAGAGGAAGGAGGTTACCCCGTTGTCAAGGTTTTAGGGGAGCCTCGGGTTCCCAAGGTTTCGGTCTAGCACTACTGGGAATGTAAAGTGAAATGGGACTAAATCCTAAACCTGCCCCTAACTAGTTGTGTGATCCAAGAGTTACTTGACCACCTTGTGCCTCAGTTTCCTCATCTGTAAAATGAGGACACTCATAATACCTCCCTCAGGGGTCAGTGTGAGTAAAGTGGCAGTCAATGGTCAGAACAGAACCTGGCATGTGGTAAGTCATCAGAAAGTGTAATATTAATTCTCATCAGTGTTTACTTCCCTAGAAGAATATATATCCTTAGGTAAACTTAGTGTCTTTAAAGTAGGATTGAGTTTATAAAAACAATACCTATATGTTGCTTTTCGGTAACATTCTTATTACAGAAAGAAAGGCTTAGCAAGTCAGCACACCTTCCTTCAAGGGCAGAGACCTTCTCTCTCCCCTAAACAATCAAGAGTTCCCCATGCCTAAAATCCCCACCGTTAGTGAGTAATTGACTTCTTTAGGTGAAGCAATGATCATAGGCTAGGTTCTCTATCAAAATGCAAACATACCAGGGGGTAAAACATTGCCTCTCTGAGACTATCAGTATGAATGAACCAGTTCATCTATTTGCTCCCTGAGAAGGGCCCAAACAACACCAGGGATCTGAGAACGTGGCTCCCTGGAAGGGAAGAAAATGTGACGCAGAGCAAGGTAACAGAGTCTGCAGGGCAGGGCAGGCTGGGCCATGACTGTGCCACGTGGGCCTTTGGTGCATGCTTGTATTTGAAACTCAGAAACGTAAGCAAACATTTTCAAAAATACTTGTAAAAACTGTTTTACTTGCCCTTCTGTTACATTTATCTCCAAGACCCAAGGCCTCTGCTGGGTTAATGTGGGTTAAGACACCACTGAGAGAGAAGGGGTGTAGGTAGGGAGTGGGGGCTGCAGATTCTCAGCCTGTCCTAACAGCCTCGCATGGCTGAGCCGCTCCACAGCCCGCCCCTAGCCACCCACAGCTGTCCAGCGACTTGCTGGGGGTGACACCTAAGGGGACACTGGGAGGATGCAATTTGGAGAACAGAGCTGGAGGGAGAGCTTCCTGAGGCTGGGAGCTGGGAGTAGGCCAAGCACAGCTTCCTGGTGGGGAGCCCTGCATCCCGCCTCCCGCCTTCCACCTGTCACCCTTTCAGCGGCTCCTGAAGTCCAGCCTTGGGTAAAAGGCCGCTGAGCCCCCACCACCTGGCAGCCATGGACCAGGACACTTTCTTGGGCCAGGACCCCCAGTCCCTGGACTCAGGCACTGTGGTCTCAGATGGTGGAAGCGGGATGAGTCACAGGCTTGCTGAGCGAATTTGTTTCTTCTAACTCTTTGCACATTTACAGCAATTCTTGGTGGATGGCAAGGTTTTCGCAGCTCTTGGAGAAGTTTTAGGGAACCAGTTTTATCTTGATCGAAGCATCTTTTTTTTTTTTTTTTTTGAGATGGAGTCTCACTTTGTCACCTAGGCTGGAGTGCAGTGGCACGATCTTGGCTCACTACAACCTCTGTCTCCCAGGCTCAAGCGATTCTCCTGCCTCAGCCTACCGAGTAGCTGAGATTACAAGTGTGCATAAACACGCCCGAGTAATTTTTGTTTTTTTGGTAGAGACAGGGTTTTACCATGTTGGTCAGGCTGGTCTCGAACCCCTGACCTCATGATCCGCCCACCCATCTTAAGGACCATTTCGTTTGTTTCTGCTGCAACTCCTTGCTGCTGCAGCCAGCCAGATGCGAGGCAGAGAGGGAACCCTCCAAGGGCAGAGAGCCAGCCAGCCAACAGCGCAGAATGGGAAAAGTGAGGGACAAGGAGGAGGTAAACTGAGGGTAGAGGGCCACCCCCACCCCCACAACCCCTCTCCCCTTTTACCACAGTAGAATTGCTACAAATATCAAAAGAGTTAAACAAGCAAGATCAGTAAATCTATATTTGGTGAGGGGGATGTAGGCCACAGAGAATACCCCGAAGGACAGGGCCCATGCCAGGGACCCAGGGATTGGGTCGTGTCCCTGTCCCTCTCTTCACACCCATAGGCCACTACCAGGACAGCGTTTGAAGACTGAATATTGCCCCAACTAGGACGATGGGAAAGGGGCGTGTGCAGGCCTCTGCCCTGCTCAGCAGCTTTAGCAAAGGCTTGGAGAAGGAAACAAAGGCAAATTTATTTGATCCACAGACGGCACAGAGCTGATGACCACGAATTGTGATGCTCAGATCAACTCACAAGACAACCTGGACAAAGCTGAGGTGAGCTGAATCAAAAATTAAAGTCAGTGAGAAAATATACTTTAAAATTTGCATTCAAGGCCAGGTGCAGTGGCTCATGCCTAACATCTCAGCTCTTTGGGAGGCTGAGGTGGGAGGCTCCAGCATCGCTGGAGCCCAGGAATTTGAAACCAGCCTGGGCAACATAGTGAGACCCTGTTTCTACCAAAAATTAAAAATAATAATAATAATAACCAGGCATGGTGGTGCAAGTCTGTAGTCCCGGCAACTGGGGAGGCTGAGGTGGAAGGATCACCTGAGCCCAGGAGGTAGAGGCTGCAGTGAGCCATGATCGCACCATCACACTCCAGCCTGGGTGACAGATCGAGACCCTATCTTAAAGATAAACAACTTATATTCAAGACAAAAAACCTCAAAGGTACCACCTTCCTCTGTGCCCTTGCTGCTTGTGGTTTACCTGACATGCAATTCATTCTAATTTCCATCCCAAGAGTTTGGGGATCTCCTGATCTCCTGGACAAGACTCGGAGGCACCCTAGAAAGTGGAATAAAAAGATCAGGGGCCTTGTCCCTGGCTTTGCCATGAACTAAGACTACATAAAGGACTAGGGACAAAGGGCATGACTTTTACTGGGCCACTCTAATAGATCAGGGACCTCACCTACGTATGATTTCATTTCATGCAACTATACCTTGAAGCAGCTGTTATCACCATTCCTATCTCCAGACGAGTAACGGAGAAACTGTACATATTTGCAGCTGCTATGTATTGGAGTAATCGGTTGTATTCAACAGAGAACTGGTACAGTGGGTGTGTCTGTACATTCCTTCCTGTACCACACATCCTTCCTAGTGATCTGTTTCTCTCCTCTAGGCTTCAGTTTGAGCTAGGTGGTCATGCGAGTCTCTTTGTCACAGTAAGAATTGGATCAGAAGGGCCAGGCATGGTGGCTCAAGCCTGTAATCCTAGCACTTTGGAAGGCTGAGGTAAAATGATCACTTGAGCCCAGGAGTTAGAGGCCAGCCTGGGCAATGTAGTGAGACCCTATCTCTATAAAACATTTTGTAAAAATTAGCCAAGTGTGGTGATACGCATCTGTAGTCCCAGGTTTAGGAGGCTAGGATGACTGCTTGAGTCTGGGAGGTCAAGGCTGCAGCCAGCTGTGATCCTGTTACTGCATTCCAGCCTGGGTGACACAGGGTGACAGAGTGAGACCCTGTCTCTAAAAACATGGCTTCTCAGCTGTGCCCATAGGAAGGGCTTAGAATTTCAGCTGCCACTTAGTGAATGCTATGGTCTGAGTGTTGGTGTCTCCTCTAAATTTGGAATTTAATCCTCAATATGATGGTATCAAGAAGCAGGACCTGGAGGAGGTGATTAAGTCACCCTCATAAAAGGCACTCTCATGAAAGGGTTGAAGGGAGCTGACCTTCCCTTCCACCATGTGAAGACCCAGCAAGAAGGCGCCATCTTTGAAGAGAGCAAGCTCATAGCACACGCTGAATTAGCCAGCACCTCGATCCTGGCGCATCTCAGCCTCCAGAGTCGTGAGCCTTGGTGTGTGTACTTGGTCACATCCTGGCCATGACCCTTCCATCTCCACGCATTTGTGACCCGAGTCCTACCTAGGTTGACACCAGCACCTCCTAAAACACAGCATTTCTGTCGTTTACAAACGACCTAGTCTAAGGTATTTTGTTAGAGCAGCAGAGCAGACTAAGACAGTGAGGATGACAAAAAGCCGCATGGGATATGAAGCTCCCTTGAAGAGGGCCCCCCCCCCCCGTGAAAGTATGGGTCACCCCACTTGGAGAAAGAGCAAGTCAGGTGTGGTGACTCATGCCTGTAATCCCAGCACTTTGGGAGGCTGAGGTGGCAGCATTGCTTGAGCCCAAGAGTTTGAGACCAGCCTGAACAACGCAGCGAGACCCCAACTCTACAAAAGAAAGAAACTTAGCCAGGCGTGGTGGCATGCTCCTGTGGTCCCAGCTACTCACGAAGCTGAGGCAGGAGGATTGCTTGAGCCCAGGTGTTCAAGGCTGCAGTGAGCTATGATCAGGCCACTGCACTCCAGCCTAAGTGACAGAGCAAGACTCTGTCTCAAAAAGGAATTTATTTAAAGAGAAGAGTAGCCAAGGCCCCTGACAGGGATTGAAGGACTGAGGATGGCTGCCCAGGTTGCGGGGAGCTGGAGATGAAGGGACAGGGGCATCTGGGGGATCGTTTGCCAACGTCAGAGCCTGAGCTGAGTGGGGATCTTGAGGAGGGCTCAGTGCAGGAGGTCCTGCTGGGGTCCAATCTGTCTCCTCCAGGGTCAGATCTGTCCTTGACGCATTTTAATTTCATCATTACTCATGAGGATCTCTTTGGAACAAAAATCTTCAGTGGTAATAAAGACAAAGCTCCTCTTTTGCAATGATGGCTTGAAATCAAAAGATATCTTCCTGGTGTGCTACCTTAGGGTCGTAAGTCTGTTTCTCAAATTGGGGGCCTGCTGGCGTATTCTGGGAGTCCTGAAAATGGTCCCCCTTGACTCGAGTCTGGGAGCCCTGGACCCAGGGTGAGGGTTGTCAGCAGAAGCAGATGGGGAAAGAGCATCAGTGTGGAGTCAGACAAGCAGGCTCCATCTTGGCTCTGCCACTTTTAAGCTACGTAAGCACCGTGGGCAGGTTCCTTAATCTCTGGGGACTCTTCATCTGCAGAGTGGGGATGCTAACACAGACTTTGCACGTTCATTACTGACAGTGAAAGGAGTCAGGGAGTCCAGGCACTGGCAGAGAAATCTGGCATACAGAAATCTGGCATACACACCCGAGGCTCCCCATGTGTGCCCCCATGCATGGGTCACCAGGGCGCCAAGATGTGATCTTATTAGGGCAGAGCTTAGCGCATCCAGGGCCACAGGCTGGTCACCTCCAGTGACCCTACAGACATCCTCATTTTTCACAGTGTGGGAAACTCCAGGAACCACTGAGGTCCTCCTCAAGGGGCCATTATTGCATCCCGCGCCTGCTGTATCCTGGCCCAGCTGGCCTCCCCAGCTTATGGGGGCGTTGACCTTGCACTGCTCAGAGTGGAAAGCCTGCCAGCCCCTCAGCTTCCTCAGCAGAGCACCTAGAAAATTCGATCCCCTCTGTGAGAGGCAGCCATGTTTCTCTCCCTCCTCCCACATGAAAGTCACCCAGAACTGTTTAACAAGAATTTTTTTTTTTTTTTTTTTTTTTAAGCCAGAGTCTTTCTCAGTCGCCCAGGCTGGAGTGCAATGGGGTCATGGCTCACCGCAACCTCTGCCTCCTGGGTTCAAGCGATTCTCCTGCCTCAGCTTCCCAAGTAGCTGGGATTACAGGTACCTGCCACCATGCCCAGCTAATTTTTGTATTTTTAGTAGAGACGGGGTTTCACCATGTTGGCCTGGCTATTCTCAAACTCCTGACCACAAGATCTGCCCACCTCAGCCTTCCAAAGTGCTGGGATTACAGGTGAGAGCCACCACGCCTGGCTGTGTTTAACAAGATTTTTTAAAATGTACTAATGCGAGCAAAGTGTTACTTTTGTTTTGTTTTGTTTTGTTTTGAGGCAGGGTCTGGCTCTGTCGCCCAGGCTGGAGTGCAGTGGTCCAGTCATTGGCCTCCTGGGCTTAAGCAATCCTCCCACCTCAGCCTCTTGAGTAGCTGGGACTACAGGTATGCATCACCATGCTTGGCTAGTTTTTAAATTGTTTTGTAGAAATAGAGTCTATGTTGCCCAGGCTGGTTTCGAACTCCTGGGCTTAAGCAATCCAACCACCTTGGCCTCCCAAAGTGCTGGGATTACACACGTGCACCACTGCATCCAGCCAAAATGTTACTTTTTAACAAGAATTCCGCTACATAACTTTAAGAGAAGATGCATATTTATGGTTCTAAAAGTAATGTTGGTCAAAAAATTTTTAAATTAAAATAAAAAGAAAAACAAACATTTTCACAAACAGTAATGTTTGTGCAAATTCAAAGGTACAGAAGAGAGTAAGTCTAAATTCTTTTTCCTCCTCTCCCATCCCGCACATGGGCGCAGTGGGCGGCCCCCTCCCCAGTCACTAAACTGGCAGGGAGGATTGACATCAAAGTGGCCTGGGGAGGCCTCAGGAGGACCCACGAGTCCAGACAAATGAAGGCTTGCTTCTGTAACCAGGCAGAGTTGGCGAGGAGAGAGTGGATGCCAGGCCTTCCAGCTTACCCAGAGTAGAAGCAGCTAGTGCCCTTGAAAGGGAAGAAGCCAGCCTCGCCACCAGACTCCGTCCAGTGCCATGATCCCTAAAGGGCCCCCTGCCCAAACACTCCTGGGTCCCATCACTGAAAATAAACCTCTCACACAGAGACAGTCTAATCATATACCTTTTCATTAAAATGCCTCTTTGTTGGGGTTCTGGGGGGGGTGGCACATTCAGGCCATAGGGAGGGACGGTCTCTCCCTGGGTCCCAGCAGGGAGGTTGAGGCCAGCCCCCTGCCCCACCCCCGTGCCCCCGACCCTGGTTTGGAGGGCCCGAGCAGAGCCGACCACCCACACAGCTCTTCCGGCCCTGGGAAAGGTGCGTTCTGGGAGGCAGGAAGGAGCTGATTCTGAGTCCCTTTCTCGGTGCCATCCTCCATCAGGCTGGTCTCCAGACCTGACATCTGTTCTGTCTTCCCCATAAAAGTGGGCTCAGGAGATGGTGTTCCTTGGTTCTGGAAACACCCCTCCCCGAGATCTACCCGCCAGGTAGCCTCTGTGCCTCCCGCCTCCAAGCCTGCCCTGACTTACTGGCACAGGACAGTGTCCTCATCCAAGAGGGCCCTGTGGGCACACAAGTCATTCTTGTTCTCATCTCCAGTGAGCACCGCCACGACACCCAGTAACAGTGCTGCTGTGGCCAGCCTCATTGTCCAACCCGTGGGCACCTGGAACAGAAGGAGCGTTAGAGAGGCTGGATCCCCTGCTGGGGGGTGCCTGCCCACTACCTGTGCCCCCACCCCAGGGGCCCACTAGGCAGGATAGAGACCTCTGGTTAAGCACAGGGCGAAGGGCAGGCAGCTGCCAGGGCTCTGCAGCGAATCCGATCCACCACCCGGACGCGAGTACCTTGGGAGGACCCGGGCCTCCTCCAAGGTGGACTCGGTGTGCAGTCCTGGCTGAGGCCCCTCCCCTAGCGGGACACAGCTTTGTTGTCACTCTTGTACTGGCTGCCAGGGCAGAGAGCAGGCTGCAAAGTAGAAGTGCTTATATAAGCAGCTTCTTAGTGCAGCTCCTCGTCCAGCCCTTGCTCCTGGCCCGGGGATGGTCAGCTGGCCAAAGGCCAGCCTGCTCCATGGCTGTAAGGCAAGCCCTGGGAAGCTGGTGACCTCAGGCTCAGAGCTAGGGGTTGGGTTGGGCTGTGCCCCCTAGACCAGCTCTGCCCCTCCTCGCCCCCGTTCTTCCACTGTCTGTCTCCACCTCCTTCAAGCTTCCCCAAGGTAGAGGTAGTTGGACGCAGTGACCTTGTGTAGGAGGGACTGCTGCCCCAGGTTGGGGCAGGGGCACCCCAGGCCAGCTCTGAAGGGCCAGCTGAGGACAGAAGGTTGCGTCCAGCTGCACCTTGCAGCTGTGCTCAACTCAGCACTCCCAAAATAACTGTCTCTGGAGAAGGAGGTCTCGGGAGCTGCATGGGGCTCAGAAGGGGGTGGCCTTCCCCCACACAGCACCAGGAGGACGGGGAGCCAGAGACCATCGCCTGCCTTCCCTTGGGGAACAGCCCTGCCACCAGGTGCCTGTGGGATTCTGGTTAGAGCCTGAGTGGGCAGGGGGAAGAACAAAGGCGGCTTCCCACGGCCTTTCCAATAGCTCTGCTCTCTGCTCTCTGCTCTCTGCTCTCTGTTCCCTCAGAGGCGGGGGTGGGAGAAACATGCCATCAGCTCAGGACGCCTGGCTTCTGCTCTGAGCTCTCTCTGGATGCTGGGGAGGCCACTGTGTCTCCCTGGAACACATCACTTTTCCTTTTCACAAACAAGTAAAATGATTCCTGTCACCGTGGTGCCTCGCTAAGGAATATGAGATCATCGCTGTAAAGTGCATGCAGCTAGATCTTTAGAGAAACTATTTTCAGCAGAGTCTGCTTTCTGGCTCAATTCCTGCCTCCAGCATCCCAAAGTGGGGCAAAAAGCCCCCACTTTGGGGCTATGTATTAAACACATTTCTCAATCATTAGGTTCCCTGAAGTACAACCAGGACTCCACCTGCCCCCAACCAGAAAATGTATTCCCAAGATCTCCCGTACTGGACAGAGTCCGATAGCAGCCTTCTCAAAAGATCATTGTGAGAATGAGATCAATCAGGTCAAGCACTCAGGAAGGTGCCTGGCACATAGTAAATGCTCAATAATTTATGAATAGCCTAAGTATTCTCCCACAGATCCAACCATCCATTCATTCCTTTGCAATCCACTTCACCCATAGGCATGAAGAGCCTCCCACATGCCTGCCCCATGTTGGGCCCCAGGGTATGTGCTGAGCATGGCCTCAGTCTGCATACAGCTCACAGGACAGCCAGAGCCAAGGAGATGCTGTCAGAATGGTTGTCCGAGACCAAGGGACTCTCATCTTCCAAATGGCATTACTAGAGAAGCCTCAGCTTTCCTGGGTGTCAACTCTTTTAGCACAGTGATGGCGGCCTGGAGGCAGAGAGAGCCCACAGTGCAGGTTGCTGCTGTTGAGCCCACTTCCAGCCTTGGTTCTTCCTAAATCCACGTGCCAGGCACTTTTATCTCCAAATCCCCAAGCCAATTCTTGGAACTAGACGCTTATGGAGGAGGCTACGGCACAGTGACATTAGCTAAAACCTGATATTGGTCACCAGGAAGTGGCAGATCTGAGATTTGAACCAGGCGCTGGTTGAACCTGTTGAAACTGGGTTGACTCTATGCTTTTTGTTTTTTTGAGACAGGGTTTCACTCCCATCGCCCAGGCTGGAGTGCAATGGGGCGATGGAGGCTCCTGAAACCTCCACCTTCTGGGCTTCAAGGGATTCTCCTGCCACAGCATCCCAAGAAGCTGGGACTACAGGCACACCATGGCTCTGGCTAAATTTCGTATTTTTTGTAGGGACAGGGTCTTGCCGTGTTGCCCAGGCTTGTCTCAAACTCCTGGGCTCAAGTGATCCACCCACCTTGGCTTCCCAAAGTGCTAGGATTACAGGTTTGAGCTACCACACCCAGCCCAGAGTCCACACTCTTAACCACCTGGCTCCACTGCACCCTGTAGCTGCTCCATGGCCTCTCAGTCCCTGCACCTTTCCTTTGCTCTTAGGAGAAGGCTCCCAAAGTCCTCCACATGGCCCACAATGCCCTGTGAGATCCGGCTTTTCCTGTCTCTCTCTAGCTGACTTCCTGCTCCTCTCATATGTTACCTCTGGTGGGTTTCTCAAGTTCCTTTCTACCCCAGGACCATAATAGGCACTGACCCACTTCCCACCTTCATTGGGGGGTAGCTGAAATATCATTTCCTAAGAAACTTGCTCTGACCCCTAGGCTCCATCAGATTCCTGTTATAAGCAATCAGAGCACCTTATTGCTTTCTTCATTATTCTTTATAGTTGTAATAAATTATTTTGTAGTTATTTGCTTAGTGATAGTATCTCCCTCATCCCCCCAGCCTATAAGCTTCTGGGAGGCAGCACGGAGACTGTCCAGCATTCTGAGAACCCTACATGGAGTATATAGAGGCGTAATAAAACTTGTTTAAGTGCATGACACATGCCACTTCCGTTTCTGATCGTCCTCGTTTTACCTAACAGCTCATAACTCTGTATAAATATCAGTAGGAAACAATCACTCAGGTTGGCCCTTAGCCCTGGATGCCTTTTGCTTATTTATCTAACCTTCTCTGGCTTGTTTTCCTACAGAGAGATCTGGCAGAATGCAGGGGGTTTTGGGATTTTCAAACCTGATCTTTCTCTTGGGGATTTTCAGGACTTTGATTCATACTTGAAACCTAAGATCTGGAGGCCATGTTCAAGCTTTGGGAGTGACAGCTCCCCCTCCCCATCCCCGGCTGGTTTTGCACGATCCCCTCACTCCTGCCAAGTCCCATCGCCGGATTTCTTAGTGCCCACCCTTGAAGCCCTCCTCTCCTCCTTCGGTTACCTGGGCTGGGACCACCGCCAGGCACCACCAAAAATCAAGCCAAACCTGTGGCTTCCTGAGACACATCGGTCCCTCCAGCTACTGGGATCTGCTGGACCACTGCTGCTGAAATTCTCCACTCCCTTTTTATCCCTTCAGGCCTCCTGTGCCTGACACCCCCGTCAGTGCCCAGACCGTACCTCCTTTCTCTACCCAGATATAGACTCTTGTTCTTTCTCTCCCTCCTAAACCTTTCCAGGCAGGCCCTCTGGAATCTCTGAACCGTAGTAAACAAATTCCCCTGAACTCTTTCCATTCATTCCTAATTAAAAAAAAATTAACTGAGATATAATTGATACCTCATACAATTCACCCTTTTAACACGTACAGTCCAGTGGGTTTTCATGTGTTCACAAGCTTGTGCAACCATCACCACTACCAAAGTACAGAGCATTTCATCAACTCAAAAGAAGTCCCGTACTTATCAGCAGTAACACCCATTCCTCCCTCCCCCCAGCCCTTGACAACCCTAATCTATTTTCTATCTCTATGAATTTGCCTATTTTGGACGCCTCTACCAACATTTTCCCCTTCTTCCTTTCCAGCCTCCCTTCCCGTGGCCACTTTCTTGGACATTGTCATGACTACAAACTGCTCCATCCCTAAAATACTACTCCGCCATACAGCCCTGCTCCTGCTCCACCCTCAGTGTCCTGTGCCTTCTACAGAGCCCAGGGTGGGGGCCTGGGAGGCATGGGGGAAACACTGTACTAAGTGAAAGCAGCCAGTTGCAAAGGAAGACATATCGTGTGATTCCATTTATATGAAATGTCCAGAATAGGCAAACATATAGTGTCAGAAATTAGAGTAGTAGTTGCTAAGGCTGAAGGCTGAAGGTGGGGCCGGGGTAAGATGTGACTGAGAGGTAGGGGGATGAAAGCTAAAGGGTATGAGGTTTCTTTTAAAGGTGAGGAAAATGTTCTAAAATTGACTATGTGATGGTTGCCCGTATCTACACATATACTAAAACCACTGAATTAGACACTTCAAAATTCGTGAATTCTGAGATCTGTTAAACATATAGCAATAACGCTGTTTAAAAAAATCATTGTGGGGATGTCAGCAAAATGGATGACTAGGAGGCTCCAGGCTCTTGTTCCTTCATGGAAAGCTAAACACACACATACACCCTCCCCACTGCCCTCCTCCACCCCACCCCCCTCCCCCCAGAGAGAGAGAGAGAGAGAGAGAGAGAGAAAGAAAGAAGAGAAGACAAGACAAGACAAGACAAGACAAGACAAGACAGAGAGAGAGAGAGAACTGGCTGAACAAACTTTATAGGAACTCTGGAAAACAGTCAAAGGTTAGAGCAACCAGGTAAATGCCCAACCAAGGAAAGCCTCCTTAACTGCAGCCTGGGTGAGAGAGGGAGACCCTGTCTCCATTTTTCAAAGCCTCCTTCAAAATAATAGGAATTTTGCCAGGCACGGTGTCTCGTGCCTAAAATCCCAGCACTTTGGGAGGCCCAGGTGGGCAGATCACCTGAGGTCAGGAGTTCAAGACCAGCCTGGCCAACATGGTGAAACCCCGTCTCTTATTAAAAATACAAAAATTCAGGCCGGGCACGGTGGCTCAAGCCTGTAATCCCAGCACTTTGGGAGGCCGAGGCGGGTGGATCACGAAGTCAAGAGATCGAGACCATCCTGGTCAACATGGTGAAACCCCGTCTCTACTAAGAATACAAAAAAAAAAATAGCTGGGCGTGGTGGCGCATGCTTGTAATCCCAGCTACTCAGGAGGCTGAGGCAGGAGAATTGCCTGAACCCGGCAGGCGGAGGTTGCGGTGAGCCGAGATCGCGCCATTGCACTCCAGCCTGGGTAACAAGAGTGAAACTCCGTCTCAAAAAAAAAAAAAAAAAAAAAAAATTCGCCAAGCATGGTGGTGAGCACCTGTAATCTCAGCTACTCGGGAGGCTAAGGCAGAAGAATTGCTTGAACCCAGGAGGCTGAGATTCCATTGAGCCTAGATTGCACCACTGCACTCCAGCCTGCGCGACAGAGCAAGACTCCATCTCCAAAAGAAAAGGTAGGGAGTTTCATTTTCTTTCTACTTTGCCCCACCTCCAGTGCCAGCAGTACTGGTCTGGAGGAGATGGTAGCTCAAGCCCCAGTTCTCTCCTTGCTTAGACTCAAGGCAGAGCCAGACCCATCATGCACAATGCTCTAGCGTGTCTGGGGTCTGCCTGCAGGAGTACTCTCTGCTTTGCCTAAGTGAAAAGGGGCAGCATTGCCTATGAAAACAGCAGACAGACTACAGACCTGCAGACAGACTACAGACCTTCAGACACCAAAGACAAAGACTGCGGATTGAAACATACAATAGACCATCTAAGGCCCCAAGAAGCTCAAGGAATATCAAATAAAATAAACTTGAAGAGACCTGTGCTAAGACATATTAGAATCAAGCTGTTGAAAACCAAAGACAAAGAGAGAACTTTGAAAATGGTAAGAGAGAAGTGACTCATCATGTACAGGGATCCTCAGCAAAATCATCAGCCAATTTGTCAGCAGAAACTTTGAGGCCCAGGGAGCATTGGGATGATATAAAGTACTGAAAGAAGGTAAGTTGTCAATTAAGAATTCTAGGAGCCGGGCGCGGTGGCTCAAGCCTGTAATCCCAGCACTTTGGGAGGCCAAGGCGGGTGGATCACGAGGTCGAGAGATCGAGACCAACCTGGTCAACATGGTGAAACCCCGTCTCTACTAAAAATACAAAAAATTAGCTGGGCATGGTGGCGCGTGCCTATAATCCCAGCTACTCAGGAGGCTGACGCAGGAGAATTGCCTGAACCCAGGAGGCGGAGGTTGCGGTGAGCTGAGATCGCGCCATTGCACTCCAGCCTGGGTAACAAGAGCGAAACTCCGTCTCCAAAAAAAAAAAAAAAAAAAAAAGAATTCTACATCCAGCAAAACTATCTTCCAAAATATTAATTAGAGTGAAATTAAGAAAATCCCAGATAAACATGGCTGGGCACAGTGGCTTATGCCTGTAATCCCAGCACTTTGGGAGGCCAAGGCAGGTGGATCACCTGAGGTCAGGAGTTTGAGACCAGCCTAAGCAACATACAGAAATCTTGTCTCTACTAAAAATACAAAATTAGCTGGGCATGGTGGCAGGCACCTGTAATTCCAGCTACTCAGGAGGCTGAGGCAGGAGAATTGCTTGAACCCAGGAGGCAGAGTTTGCAGTGAGCCGAGATTGTGCCACTGCACTCTAGCCTGGGTAACAAGAGCGAAACCCCATCTCAAAAAAAAAGAAAGAAAGAAAGTCCCAGATAAACAAAAGCTTAGGGAGGTTTTTTGTTTTTTTGTTTTTTTTTTTTTACCACTAGTGCTGCCCTGCAAAAAATACTGAAAGTAGGTTGAAATGAAAAGATGGCAGTAGGCTAAAACTAGGTGAAAAAATATATAAAGACCTTTGTTTGAGGTAAACACATAGACAAATAAAAAAGCCAGTATGCTGGGCGCGGTGGCTCACGCCTGTAATCCTAGCACTTTGGGAGGCTGAGGTGGGTGGATCACTTGAGGTCTGGAGTTCAAAACCAGCGTGGCCATCATAGTGAAACCCATCTTTATAAAAATAAAAAATGAAAATAAGAAAAAAGAAGCCAGTATTACTATAATTGTGGTTTATAATTCCATTTTTTAAATACAGGATGTCTTAGTCCATTTAGTGTTGCTATAAATGAATACCTGAGGCTGAATAATTGATAAAGAGGTTTACTTGGCTCACAATTCTGCTGGCTGGAAGCCTGGAAGCCTCAGGATTTTCCCACTCTGTGTAGAAGGCAAAGGGAAGCTGGAGTGTGCGGAAATCACACAGTGAAGTAGAAAGCAGGAATGGGCCGGGCGCGGTGACTCAAGCCTGTAATCCCAGCACTTTGGGAGGCCGAGGCGGGTGGATCACGAGGTCGAGAGATCGAGACCATCCTGGTCAACATGGTGAAACCCCGTCTCTACTAAAAATACAAAAAACTAGCTGGGCATGGTGGCCCGTGCCTGTAATCCCAGCTACTCAGGAGGCTGAGGCAGGAGAATTGCCTGAGCCCAGGAGGCGGAGGTTGCGGTGAGCCTAGATCGCGCCATTGCACTCCAGCCTGGGTAACAAGAGTGAAACTCCGTCTCAAAAAAAAAAAAAAAAAAAAAAAAAAGCAGGAATGAGAGAGGGGAGCTGCCAGGCTCCTTTTAACAACCACTTCTCATGGGAACTAATAAGGTGAGAATGCACTCCCCTGGAAATGCATTCTATTCACGCAAGACCTGCCCCCATAACCCAAACATCACTCACTGGGTCCCACCTCCAACACTGGGGATCAGATTTCAACACGAGATTTTCAGGGGGCAAATACCTAAATTATAGAACAGGATTTAAAGACAATGAATAAAATAATTATGAATCTATGTGAGTGGGTATACAATATATAACAACCAGTCACATAAAATGTGGGGGTCGTGGAGATGTAAAAGTGTTTGTATGCAATTGAAGTTAAGTTAGTATCAATTCAAATTAGATCATTATAACTTTAGGATGTTATATGTAATTCCCATGGTAACCACAAAATGTATTTCTAGAATATACACAAAAGGAAATAAGAAGTGAATAAAACATGTCACTGCAAAAAAAAAAAAAAAAAAAATGCAAAGAAAGGTAGAAATGGAGGAAATGAGGGACATAAAAAGCTGAAAAGTAGTCAGATGCAGTGGCACATGCCTGTAGTTCCAGCTGTTTGGGAGGCTTAGGTGAGAGGATCATTTGAGGCCAGCCTGGGCCACGTAGTGAGACCCCATTTCAAAGAAAGAGAGAATGAGAGAGAGAGAGAGAGGGGAAGGAATGAAGGAAGGCAGGGAGGGACGGAGGGAGGGTGAAAACATACAGAAAACAACAAAATGGCAAAATAAGTCATTATCTGTCAGTAAGTGGATTTAAATTTAAATTTAATTGCATTCAATGCCCTGATAAAAAGTTATAAAATGACCTATTATGTTTTTTAAAAATGATTCAATTATATACTGTCCACAATAGACTCACTTTAGCTTTAAGGACACAAATAGATTGAAAGAGAAAGGATTTAAAAGATATCCTAAGCACATAGTAATGAAAAGAGAACAGGGATAGCTCTATTAATATATAGCTATCCTTGTTCTCAAAATAGATTTTAAAGTCTGGCTCTACAACAAGAGACAAAGAAGACAGTGTATATTGATAAGCGTCAATTCACGAAGAAGATGTAACAGTTATAAACCTATATGCACCAAACATCAGGGATCCAGAATAGCTAAGAAAACAAGGATAGAATTGAAGGGAACACTAGGTAACTTAACAACAGTAGTGGGAGATTTCAATTTTCTACCTTTTTTTTTTTTTTTTTTTTTTTTTGAGACGGAGTTTCACTCTTGTTACCCAGGCTGGAGTGCAATGGCGCGATCTTGGCTCACCGCAACTTCCGCCTCCTGGGTTCAGGCAATTCTCCTGCCTCAACCTCCTGAGTAGCTGGGATTACAGGCACGTGCCACGACGCCCAGCTAATGTTCTGTATTTTTAGTAGAGACGGGGTTTCACCATGTTGACCAGGATGGTCTCGATCTCTTGACCTTGTGATCCACCCACGTTGGCATCCCAAAGTGCTGGGATTACAGGCTTGAGCCACCGCGCCCAGCAATACTCTACTTTTAATAATGAATAGAACAACTAGGCAGAAGACCAATTAAAGAAAAGGGAGACTGGCTGGGTGCAGTGGCTCACACCTGTAATCCTGACACTTTGGGAGGCTGTGGTGGGCAGATCACTCCAAGTCAGGGGTTCAAGACCAGCCTGGCCAATATGGAGAAACCCCATCTCTACTAAAAATACAAAAATTAGCCGGGCATGGTGGTGAGCACCTATAGTTCCATCCCAGCTACTCGGGAGGTTGAGGTGGGAGAATTGCTTGAACCCGGGAAATGGAGGTTGCAGTAAACTGAAATTGCACCACTGCACTCCAGCCTGGGCAACAGAGCAAGACTCTGCCTCAAACCACAACAACAAAAATACATCCCTAATCAAAAATTTGAATTCTGGAATGCTTCAAAATTCAAAATTTTGAATGCCTATGGAATACCACAAGTGAAAAATCCTACATCAGACCTCATGGGATGGGTCACAGTCAAAACTTTGTTTTATACACAACATTATTAATGATATTGTATAAAATTATCTTTCAGCTGTGTTTATAAATATAAATAAATTTCATGTTTAGACTTGAGTCCCATCTCCAAAATATCTCACATATGCAAATATTCTAAAATCTGAAAAATTTGAAATGTGAAATACTTCTGAAATACTTTCCAATAAGGGAAACTCAACATGTATACCAAGGTGTATGGGATGCAGTGAAAGCTGTATATGCTATGAAACAGCTATAAAAGCTTACACTGAGAAGTTGCAAATGCTTATGTTAAAAAAGAAGAAAGATCTCAAATCAACAACCTAAACTTACACATTAAGGAGCTAGGAAAACAAAACAAAACAAGAAAAACTAAAGCTAGCAGAAAGAAAGAAATACCAAAGATTACAGCCGACATAAAATAGAGAACAGAAAATCAACAAAACCAAAAGTTGGTTCTTTTAAAGACATTAGCAAAATTGACAAACTTTCAGCCAGATTAATTAAACAGAGAAGACTCAAATTACTAAAATAAGAAATGAAGGTAAGGAGATTCCTCTAAAATTTATAGAAATAAAAATATAAAGAAATAAGGGTGATAAGAGATTAATAGGAACAATGGGTAAGGTTGTTGGTTACTTAATTCACTAACTCAGATGAAAAAAACAAATTTCTGGAAACATAAGTCCTACCAAGACTGAATCATGAAGAGACGGAAAACATGAATAGGCCCACTCCTAGTAAAAAGATTGAAGCAGTAATCAAAAACTTCCCAATAAAGAAAAGCCCTGAACCAGATAGTTTTACTGGTGATTTCTACAAAACATTTAAAGAAGAATGAACACTGATTCTTCTCACACTTTTCCAAAACATTGGAGAGAATACTCCCTGACTCACTCTATGAAGGCAGCATTACCATGATACCAAAGCCAGACAAAGACTCTGTTAGAAAAGAAAATCACAAAGCAATATTCCTTGTAAACTCTGATGCAAAAGCCCCCAACAAAATATTAGCTCAGAGAATTCAACGGCACACTGAAAGGATTATACAATATAACCAAGTGAGATTTATATCTATAATGCAAGCATGATTCAATGTATAAAAAGCAATCAACAGCCTAGCTCAGTGGCTCACACCTGAAATCCCAGCACTTCAGGAGGCCAAGGCAGGTGGATCATCTGAGCTCAGGAGTTTGAGACCATCCTGGCCAACATAGTGAAGCCTCATCTCTACTAAACACACAAAAATTAGCTGGGCGTGGTGGCAGGCACCTGTAATCCTAGCTACTCGGTCGGCAGAGGCAAGAGAATCGGTTGAACCCAGGAGGCGGAGGTTGCAGTGAGCCAGGATTGTGCCATTGCACTCCAGCCTGGCAACAAAAGGCAAACTTTGTCTCCAAAAAAACAAAACAAAACAAAAAACATCAAACCAAACAAGCAAAAAAACAACCAAAAATAAATAAATAAATAAAAACCAAAAAACAGTCAACATAACACCACATTAATAGGATGAATGAAAACTACTGCATGGTCATCTCAATTGATGCAGAAAAATCATTTGGCAAAACTCGACACCCTTTCATGATAAAAACAAACTACGAAGGGAAAGTATCTTCCTCAACACAATAAAGGCCATATACAGAAAGGTCACAGGTAACAATGTACTCAGTGGTGACAGACTTCAAGTTTTCCTCTAATCAAGAACAAGACAAGGATGCATGCCTTCGCCACTCTTATTCAACATATACTGAAAGTTCTAGCCAAAGCAATTACGCAAGAAAAAGAAATATAAGGCATCCAAATTAGGAAGAAGTACAATTATCTGTTTGCAGGTAACAATCTTACATATAGAAAACTTTAATAATTAAAAAAAGACAAACTGTTAGAGCTAACAAGCAAATTCAGTGAAGCTGCAGTTTACAAAATCAACAAACAAAAATCAAATGCATTTGTTTACTCTAAAAATGAAGAATTCCAATAGGAAATTAGGAAAAGTCTATTTATGATTACATCAAACAGAATAAACTAGGAACAAACTTAACCAGAGGTGAAAGACTTGTACACTGAAAACCACAAAATGTTGCTGAAATAAATTAGAGATAAATAAATGTAAAGACATTCAGTGTTCATGAAGCGAAGACTTAATATTGGTAAGATGCAAAGTTACTCAAAGTGATCTACAGAGTCATTGCAATCCCTGTCAAAATGCCATTTTCTTATAGAAATAGAACCCCCCCCCCTAAAATTTCTATATAATCTCATGGGGCCCCAAAGAGCCAAAATAATCTTGAAAAAAAGAACATATTTAAAAGACTCATACTTTCTGATTTCAAGACTTACTACAAAGCTACAGTATCCAAATAGTGTGATACTGGCAATAAAGACAGATAAATAGGTCCATGGAATAGAATAGAGAGCCCAGAAATAAACCCTCATATGTTTGTATGTGAGAATCAATCTCTCTCTCTCTCTCTCTCTCTCTCTCTCTCTCTCTCTCTCTGTGTGTGTGTGTGTGTGTGTGTGTGTGTGTGTGTGAGAGAGAGAGAGAGAGATTCTGGGACAAGTGGGTAGCGCAAGCAAAAGAAGGAAGTTGGATCCTTGGTTTACACCAGACATAAAAACAAATTCAAAGTGGATCAAAGATCTAAATCTAAGAGCTGAAACCACAGAACTCTTAGAAGAAGACACAGGGGAAAAGCTTCATGACATCCAATCTGGTATTGATTTACATATGGCACCAAAGCAGAGGCAGCAAAAGCAGACTGACCCATTGAACTCCATGAAAACAGAAAACTTTGGGGCATCAAAGGGCACTATCAAGACAGTGAAAAGACAACCTGCAGAAGAGGAGAGAAAAAGAATCCCAGGAACTAGCGTTCTATAGAGCCCCTGTGGCAACACTGGCCACTCCACCCTCCTATCTGTGTAGACAGCTTGTTCAGCCTGTGTGGACTACTCTCTATCTTCCCAATCAGCTATGCTCTCTCCCACCTCTAGGCCTTTCTGCACAAGCTATTCTGTCGGTAAGGAGCTCTTTTGTCTCCTGCTCCATGACCCACCTGCTTTTGCAAAAGGTGACCCACTTACTTTTGCTCACCTTCAAGGGCCATTTAAACATCACTTCTGGGCTGGGCGAGGTGGCTCACGCCTGTAATCCCAACACTTTGGGAGGCCGAGGCGGGTGGATCACGAGGTCAAGAGATCGAGACCATCCTGGTCAACATGGTGAAACCCCGTCTCTACTAAAAATACAAAAAATTAGCTGGGCATGGTGGTGCGTGCCTGTAATCCCAGCTACTCAGGAGGCTGAGGCAGGAGAATTGCTGGAACCCAGGAGGTGGAGGTTGCGGTGAGCTGAGATCGCACCATTGCACTCCAGCCTGGGTAACAAGAGCGAAAAACTCTGACTCAAAAAAAAAAAAAAAAAAAATCACTTCTTTAGGGTACCTTCCTGGATATCTTGTCATATCTGCAGACAGCATCTGCAGTACTTCCACCACGATAGTATAATAATATCCAGTCATTTTTGTTTATTTTCTTGCATTTCTCTGTCACTGGGCTGTTACCTTCATGGAGGAGGGACCCCATGCAGCCTATGAATTGCTGTGTCTGCCACAAGCACAGTGCGTGGGATCAGCAGGTGCTCCATCACTACTTGAGGAAGGGAGAAAGTCAGAGAAGGAGGGGTGGATATTGAATTCTTAAAAGTCACGCTTCCCCCCATTATAGATCTGGGTCTCACCGAAGCTCCAGGAGCAGAGCTGCTCCTCCCACCTCACATTCATTAATTTTTTGCCTTCTGCTCGAGTTTTCTGTGCACATATTTCATCCTGTGAGGGCCCCGTTTGTCTCTGCATTCCCTACAGCACCATGAACATAGCAGATGCTTAATAAACCGTTACATAAATACGCACGCACATTTTAAAACCGTCTGTTGTAAAGGAACCATTTTGACCTTTGGTTGTCCTATTTAAAGACAGGCAAAGAATCCCAAAGTCACCCAACATGCACGTGGGCCATCTTTTGTTATCAGCTCTTCACTGCTTTTTATGCATCTTCCATTTCAGATGACCAGTTTGAAAATTGTCGTGAAGTGTAAAAGTATAAAAATATAATTTCTTTTGTTTTTTTTTCTCAAGGAGGTGGGCTTACTTCTAAATGAACGATGGTAAGTATTGCGTCAAACTTCCCATCAGAAATCAGGCAAGCGTGATGAGAACGGAGTCAAATACAAAAAGCGTTGAAAGAAAAACTCCTATCAACCTAGAATCTGTATCCAGTGGAATTTTTCTTCAAAGGTGGAGAGGATATGAAGATGAAGAAAAGCCGAGAGAAGAATTTTCCAGTAGACCTGCCTTGCACGTCAAAAGAAGCCCTTCAAGGAAAAGCGAAATGAAACCTTGGCTCTACATAGAGAAAGGAAGAACATCAAAGATGGAATAAATGGAGGTAAAAGAAAATATTTTATTTTTACTATTTTTTTTTTTTTTTGAGATGGAGTCTCACTCAGTCGCCCAGGCTGGAGTGCAGTGGCACGATCTCAGCTCACCACAAGATCTGCCTCCTGGGTTCAAGCGATTCCCCTGCCTCAGCCTCTCAAGTAGTTGGGACTACAGGCGCACACACTACCATGCTCGGCTAATTTTGTTTTTGTAGTTTAGTAAAACCAGGGTTTCACCACGTTGGCCAGGATGGCCTCGAACTCCTGACCTCGTGGTCCACCCATCTCGGCCTCCCAAAGTACTGGGATTACAGGCATGAGCCACTGGACCTGGCCTATTTTTATTATTAATTGGCCTTATAGATAATTGTTTTTTAAAAGTTAAAAACAAGAATGTCTCAAATGATTCTGGCTCATGGTTAAGTGCATGAATACCAGCAATATCTAAGGAATGGGAGGAAGGAACAGGGAACCCTCTGTTACCGGGTATCTGCACTTGCTCTGTTGTTTTAAGAGATGTCTGCTTTCTTTTTATCAAGCAGAAGACAAAGGAATTCATGGTGGCAACGATGCTGGCAAAGAGAGCTCCAGGGCTGAATTTTCCCAGCAATTACATTCCCCAGGAGTCAGGAGAGTGTGACAGAAACCTAGCTCTGACCCCTGCTCTCACCCCTCCAGAAGCTGGGGGCCAGGACCCGTCCACTCTAGGGACACAAGTTCTTCTTTTAGGTAGCTCCAGCTTATTGGTCTCCGCAACCAACCATTGACTTAATAAGCTCATTTCGTTAATAGATGTACATGCATCTATTAATGAATAACTTCACCCATGAAATGGCAGGCTCCAGAAGGGCTATGAAATGGTGGTGCCTCACGCATTCACTTGCCACCATGCCGCCTTTGAAAGAATGAATGTTTTTTCCATCTGGTGGAGGTGAGAATTGAATGTAGAGCCTGCTGAAGCTGTGTATTTACCTCGCCACTCTTTGCAGGGACAGAGTCAATCTCTGGTTTCCCCCACATATCTCAGGATGGAAGGAAACGGGGACTCTTCTTCCTGTATCATGGAAGGCGGAATGAAGGCCTCGCCAAGGAAAGAAACTCACTAAATCTGACAGACGTAAGGCCTGCCTGAAATCGGTGAGGCTCATCCCAGTCCAGAGCTCAGGCAGTGAGAAATTCACCAAAGCTCCCTTTCTGGGGAGAATTAGAGAAATGTTTGATGCTCAGAGACAGGCACCTAGAAATGCCATAAATAATGTCACAAAGAACGCCTCAAATGACGGGCTCAAATCATACTAGAGTGAAAGAAACACCACCCTCACCACAAATTCCTAACAGCCCCCTAAGCCAATCTCCTGACCGCCACCGCCCCCGCCCCCACAGCAAACGCCTGCCACACACCAACAAGGGAGAAGAGTCCTTGTCACTTACCCAGAACCGTGTGGGAGCTGTTGGGTGGTGGCTGCAGGACAGTGAGACACCTTGACAGGTCTCTGGCCTGGAGAAGTTGGGGAGAAAGTTCCCTCCAGGGTGTCCCTCAGTTTGGGCTCTTAAGGTAATCACGGAGAGAGCCTGCAGATGTTGAGAGTTTGAGAGGGTTCAGGAAGGTTCCTGGAGCCACAGGAGAGGAGGCAGCTGTTGGCCGTTGGGGAGACAGTTGGAGAAGGTTCCAGCGAAGTTCCAGGGACGAGCTAATACGTAGGGCAGACGAGAACAGGAAAGAAGAATGGGTGGGTTTGCGGCATTCCTCCTTCCAAGGATTCTAAGGAAAAGAGTGGAAATGGCAGAGACGATTCTCTTACTGTTTCTCCTGCCTTTCGAGATGCGCTGAGAGTCAGGCTGAAGGGACGCTGGAGGTGCAGAGTCAGGAGCAGGAGGCTGGAGGGACCACCGAGACCAGAATCCAGGGAAAGAGGACCGGCATTTCACCACGGAGAGCAACAGGCACGCTGCCACAGACGGGGGAGAGACCGCGACGGACAGCCATCCTCAGCTCCCAGCCTGGGGGGATTTATTTATTAATGATTATTTAAAGACGGAGTTTCACTCTTGTTGCCCAGGCTGGAGTGCTATCATGCGATCTGGGCTCACTGCAACCTCTGCCTCCCAGGTTCAAGCAATTCTTGTGCCTCAGCCTCCGGAGTAGCTGGGATTACAGGCACCACCACCACGCGCAGCTTTTTTTCTTTTTTTGTACTTGTAGTAGAGACGGGGTTTCTCCGTGTTGGCCAGGCTGCTCTTGAACCGCTGACCTCAGGTGATCTACCCATCCTGGCCTCCCAAAGAGCTGGGATTACAGGCGTGAGCCACCCGCTGAACCAGGCTACTGTAGGGATTTAGAAACCTCCCATTCCTCGACAAGTGTGGCCTGGAGCCTGCAGAATGATGGAGAACACCACCACCTGGTTCAGCCCGAGGTATTTCAGGCTGGCTCTGACTTGGGTAACTAGGCCCGGGGCAAGTACGTGGTTTTCAGGTCCCAGGTTTCCTGCTGTGTTTTAAATAACCACACCTGGAACCATCGCTTGCTTTCTAGAGAATTTCTCCCAGGAAAATCAGTGAATCAGTGAAAAGTTAAACATTAACCCAGTGGTTCTGCACAGTAGACCATCTGAGAAATTCCTGAAAACACCAATGCCTGGCCCCACAACAAGTGGATTAGACTAGAATCTCTGAGGGTGAAGCCTAGACATGGAGGTTTTCAAATGCTTCCCAGATGATTCTCATATGCAGCCAGGCTGGAGAGTCCTTGTATTTAATCTATATAAATAGCAGGCATGCACCAGGTGTGGAAGGTACAAAGATGAACAAGGTGAGGATCCTGCTCTTGATAAGCTCACAGCTTAGCGAGGGAGTTGAGCATCTAAACAAACAGCCAGGTGTGGTGGCTCATACCTGTAATCCCAACACCATGGGAGGTGGGAGTATTGCTTGAATCAAGGAGTTCAAGACCAGCCTGGACGACATAGTGATACCACCCCCATCTCTACTAAAAGAAAAAGAAAAAATTAGCTAGGTGTGGTGGTGCACACCTTGAGGCTGAGGAGGGGGAACTGCTTGAGCCTGGGAGGTAGAGGCTACAGGGAGCCACGTTTGTGCCATCGTACTTCAGCCTAGAGTGAGACCCTGTCTAAAAACAAAATAAAACAACACAGCAAACAAAATCACAACTGAGGGCCAGGTACAGTGGCTTACACCTGTAATCCTAACTATTTGGGAGGCCAAGGCAAGTGGATCACTTGAGGTTAGGAGTTTGAAACCAACCTGGCCAACATAGTGAAACCCCATCTCTACTAAAACTACAAAAGAAATTAGCCAGGTGTGGTGGCATGCACCTGTAATCCCAGCGACTTGGGAGGCTGAGGCAGGAGAATTGCTTGAACCTGGGAGGCGGAGGTTGCAGTGATCTGAGATTGCACCACTGCACTCCTGCCTGGGTAACAGAGTGAGACTCTGCCTCAAAAAAAAAAAAAAAAAAAAAAAAAAATCACCAACTGTGTGCCGAGTTCAGTCATAGAAGCACTCCCAGATTAAAGAGGAGGGTGTGTTAATCATGTTTAAAAAAACATTTTTTTTTTTTAGAGACATTGTCTTACTCTGTTGCCCAGGCTGGAGTGCAGCGGTGTGATCATAGCTCACTGCAGCCTTGAACTCCCGGACTTCAGGGATCTTCCCACATAGCTAGGACTGCAGTCCATACATCACCATATCTGGCTAATTCTTAAATTTTCTGTAGAGATGAGAGTCTCGCTATGTTGCCGAGGCTGGTCTTGAACTCCTGGGCTCAAGCAGTCCTCCTGCCTTGGCCTCCCAAAGCAGTGGGATTAGAGGTGTGAGCCCCTGTGTCCAGCCAGTCATGTTTTAAATTTTCTGTATTTTATGATTGTTTGACATCTTGGGGGCCTTGCTGGCCTAAAAGAGACTGTCCCTCCCAGGGCTAGCTAATTCCTATAGATAGTAAGTAACTTGCCTGTGAACTTGCCTTTCATGTGCATGACAACCAATTCATTCCCCAGCCCCCGACCCTTTATCTACTGTCACACACCAAGCCAATACTCCCCCTGCCCTAAATCACCCCAGACCACCAACATTATGCAAACCAGCCAATCCTCAACAGCTCAGCCACTCCGCCTGCCCCTTCCTTCCTTCCCATAGGAAATGCAATCAGGGCCCTACTTTGTCTGGCTCTTCCTGTCTCCTGACCTACCAGCTGCTTCCCCATGTGGCCCTGTGTGACCTAGTATGCCCCTTTCTCTTGGAAACTATAGGTAATACATTCTCTCAGTGGCATTGGCCTCTTCGTGTTGTTACTCTGTAACTCCTCTCAGCTAAAATCCCACCACTACAATCAAGACAGAGGGTGTGATTCTCTTATGGAATGGGGATCAGAAAAGGTTTTGGGAGAGGGACAGGAGAAGGTGCAAAGGCACTGGGGCAGAAGGACTCAGAGGCTGGTGGACGAGGGATGGGATGGAATTGCTGGAGCACCAAACACAAAGGACCAAGAGAGTTGGGGTGGGGACCGCATCCAAGTCTTAGGCTGAATGGGAGAATCCCAGGGTCAGCATGGGACACCACCCTTCACCATTGTCACTCAGCCTTACAACATCTCCAAGAGCTGGATAGAAGACAGGAGACTGGTCAGGAGTTCGAGACCAGCCTGGCCAACATGGTGAAACCCCGTCTCTACTAAAGATAAAAAATTAGCCGGTGTGGTGGCATGCGCCTGTAGTCCCAGCTACTCAGGAGGCTGAGGCAGGAGAATCTCTTGAACCCAGAAGGCAGAGGTTGCAGTGAGCCGAGATAGCGCCACTGCACTCCAGCCTGGGCAACAGAGTGAGACTCCGTCTCAAAAAAAAAAAAAAAGAAGAAGAGAGGAGACTATTCTACAGGTGGGAAACTGAGGCATGCTGAAGAGTTGATTCCTCTTTAAATAAGAGCTGACTTACGCCCTTGTCTTCTCTCCAGCAAGTCCTGTGAACTAACTCATTTCACAGTGTGGGTTTCTGTGAGGTTAACAAGGTCATCGTGGAGAGCCTTCAGGCTGGCACCAACATTCCTGGCCTGAAACTATAGCAAGAGAGACTATAATGGCAAAAGCCCTTATCCAGAGGGAAGACGTGCTTTGCGCGTGGACTACCACTGCGAGCTTGTGCCGTGGTCAAGCTTCCTATTCTTTCTATTCCTGTTTCCTCTTCTTTAGAGTGGGCACACTAATCCACGAGGCAAGCAGACGAGGAAGGAGAAGGGTGAGCAGTGCTTGACACATACTATGTTTGATTCCACCTTTTCCCTCTTATTTCTTTATTGAGACAGGATCCTGCTGTGTCGCCCAGGCTGGAGGGTAGTGATGTGATCAACCCTCCAGGCTCAGGCAATCCTCCCATCTCAGCCTCCTGGGTAGCTGGCACTACAGGCACGTGCCACCACACCTGGGTAATTTTTTGCATGTTTTGTAAAGACAGGATTTTGCCATGTTGCCCAGGCTGATCTCGAACCTTTGGGTTCAAGCAATCCACTCACCTTGTCCTCCTAAAGTGCTGGGATTCTAGGCGTCAGCCCCAGTGCTTGGCCTTATTTTTTCCCTCTTAAACCAAGAAAAATTCTAACTCTGATGAGAACAAAAAGAGAGAGGATTACAGGCTTGAGTTACCATGCCCGGCCTACATTCAGTAGTTTTATTCTCATTTTCTATGCTTTAAATATCTGATATTTTACAATACCTTACAGTTTGCTTTATTTTCCCTTTATTACCCAGGAGAATCTACCAGCAAAAAAACATTCCGTTTTGAAATAATTTTCTAAAGTCTAAAAAAAAAAAAAAAAAAAAAGAGAGAGGATTTATCAAAACCGCAAGAGAGCAGCTCAGGAGTGCCAAGGGATGAGACTTCAGTAAGGGTGTCTCTTCCAGCCCATCAGTGCCATAAGGTACTCCTTGGGGCTGTTGATCTGCGGCAGAACCACAAGATCTGCTCAGCTAGCCAGTGTCAGCTTCTATCTTCTTGCTGTGCTAAATAAGGCCTGTCACTTTCCCGGAGAGTCTCCAGAGAATACTGCAGGGGAAACAGATGTTGCAATAGGCCCAAGGAGCTCAGATACCCGCCCATCCTGTTTCCTGAGCTTCTCTGTAGAAAGGCAAGGTAGGGGATTGTCTTTTCCATCATCCCCGCTCTCTGCCTTTAGGTCCTCTGCTCCACGTGGAAGCCTTGTGCCCCTAGAGCTGCTCTGATGACAACAGCAGCTTTTATTGTTTGAGCACTCACCGTGTGCCAAGCAGTATGTGAGCACACATAACTAGCACTGTTCCATTTCATCCTCCCACAGACCTGTGTCGGGGGACTCTTACCCCCACTTTATAGCTGAAGCTTGGGGGGACTGAAAACTTTATCCAAGGTCACACAGCTAGTGAATGAAGAGCTGGATCCCAATCCAGATCTGCCTGAATCCAAAGCCCGTGTGCTTCCTCCCTGCACGAAGGTGTCCTGGGTCGCTTTACATTTTCCAGCCTCAGTCCAAAGACCTGTGGACACGAACCGTGGTTGTGCAAGCTGTATCTCTTTGATTCAGTTCACCCAATCTGCGACACTTTGGCTCTTCCATCTTTAATACCTCTCCTATGTTTCATCTCATTCATTCTGCATGCGTCTAATCAACAGATTTCCACTGGGGTCCTCTCCAGGCCAGGTGTGAAGTACCTCTAAGGCTACATGGCCCCTTCCCACTATACCAGGGTGCAATTAAAATCAAATTTTTTAAAAAAAAAGTGGTTTCAGCTGGATCTAGAATGCAGTTTAGCTGATCCCTTCTGGGAAAGGTGGAGCTCACTCTGACTGTCTTCTTTTTTTTTTTTTTTTTGAGACACAGTGTCACTCTATCACCCAGGCTGGAGTGATCTCGGCTCACTGCAACCTCCACCTCTGAGCCCATGCAATTTAAATATCCACAGACCAGCCGGGCACAGTGACTCATGCCTACAATCCTAGCAGATTGCCTGAGCTCAGGAGTTTGAGACCAGCCTGGGCAACACGATGAAACCCCCATCTCTACTGAAACACAAAAAAATCATGGGTGAGGCAGCGTGCGCCTATAGTCCTGGCTACTTGGGAGGCTGAGGCAGGACAATTGATTGAACCCAGGAGTCAGAGGTTGCAATGAGCCAAGATCATGTCTCTGCACTCCAGCCTGGGCAGCAGAGTGAGACTCCATCTCAACCAAAAATAAATAAATAAATAAATAAAATAATCCTTGCCTAGCTGCATACAATGCAATGTCCTAAGCTCTGGGGCTTACTGCCACAATAAATGCAACACAATATTTACCTCCACAGCTCAAAGGGAAAAACAGACATTTACTGAACCAACAGTAAAACAAGACAGCCTGTGATAAGGCTATACAGGTATTGATCGACTTAACGACCTATGCAACTTACGACCATTCGACTTTACGACCACAATCGCTAGCCACGACTGCTCCGCGTCTGGCAGCCCAAACGTTGCCCAGCTGGGCACATGACAGTGCGGACCAGCTTCCGGCAGCACTACCATCTCCGCGTGCACCATTTCAACTGTACATATAGCCTACTCAACTTACGACCAAACCGTGTTACGACCGTTAGGCGGTCCCGACCGCGGTCGTAAGTCAAGCACTAGCTTCTGTAATAAAGGGGAAAACTAGCAGGGAAACCCGTGAGGACAGAATTGAAGAAGACTTCACAGTGGAGAAGGTATTTTGCTGAGTCTCGGAGGCTGTTTACTGTGAGCTCATCCTTTTCGCCGTGAGGGGGACTAGAACTCTTGCATCAAATCATTCAAGGCCTGATTTCCAGGCTCTGACATCTGATCAGGTTTTGCCGCAGAGTCTCCTTAGAGCGGCCCTGGCTCTTGAATGAGTCCTCGCAGCAATTGCAGCCTTCAGTTTGAGGGGCTGATGGCTGTCAGGCTGCCCAGTGGAGGAGTGAAGGCAGCCAAGTCATTAAGCCCGAAGCCACCGACAGCAAGTGTGCGCTGGGAGCCGTGAGAGGCTTGGCCCGCCTGTCAGAACATTCGCAGATACCAGCCAAGGAATGAAGACGGGGCTGGGACGAGGCCAGGTTCTCGCTCTTCACTGGGAAAGTCATTTGAGAACTCAAAGGAAACACAAGGGTGGCCCTCTGGGCCTTCTGACCTTCCTTCCTCTTTACCCTGGCCTTATTTATGATGCTTGCCTACCTGGGAGAGAGCTTTCTTAGGAAGGTAATTGCTAAGTCCGGGTGGCTGTTGTGGAGCTGACTTTGACTGTCTTCTTTTTTCTTTGAGACACAGTGTTACTCTGTCACCCAGGCTGGAGTGTAGTGGTGTGATCTCGGCTCACTGCAACCTCCACCTCTGAGTTTCAAGCCATTCTCATACCTCAGCCTACCGAGGAGCTGGGATCATAGGCGTCCACCTCCATGCCCGGCCAGTTTTTGTATTTTTAATAGAGATGGGGTTTCACCATCTTGGCCAGGCTGATCTCGAACTCCTGACCTCAAGTGATCTGCCCGCCTTGGCTTCCCAAAGTGCTAGTATTATAGTCATGAGCCACCGTACCTGGCTGTTTTCCTTTTATATGCAGCAATCATCTCCCAAAGCAATACCAGGTGGGTGGGGGTGGAAGGGTTGAGGGAAGCCTAGTCCTCAGTAGCCCCAGAGGGGAAATAGGTCAGGCTACCCAGAGACAGTTTTCTGCCTAGCATCAGATCAGCAACCTTTGATGGGATAGTCCCCTGCAGGGCCACTTGGGAGATCCATAAGGGACCCATCAACGAAGTGTTTAGATACTGACCAGGGTGGGAAGAAATGGGAGAAGCCAGCCTAGGGGAGAATGAGGAGCTTGGGTTCTATCTTAGGCACAGGAACCAGCTCAGCCCCAAGCTCTGTCACAGACTGCAGAGAGGAGCTGGCATCCTTCCAGCAGCCTCGTGCTCCCAACACAATCATCTGGGAGGGATCTGGGGGGTGTGAATTCTGGCTTTCCCACAGAGAGCCTTCTTTCAAGGACCCCCTGGAGTCCTGCCAGGAACATTGCCAAAGGGATTCCACTCTTGGTAATAGGTTGGATATGGAGCAGTGGTTTTTCCACCTGTGCTCTAGGGAGGTGCTTCGAGAACTACTGTGGATGCAAAGGGTGGGAAGGAAAGCTGACTGGTTAGAGCTTGGGCCTGTACAAACTATTCTACAGTAATGTGCTGTTTAGGGTATATTTTAAAGAATAAGGCTGGGTGTGATGGCTCATGCCTGTAATCTCAGCATTTTGGGAGGCGGAGGTGGATCACTTGAGGCCAGGAGTTCAAGACCAGCCTGGCCAACATGGTGAAACTTTATCTCCTTAAAAAAATACAAAAATTAGCCAGGTGTCATGGCACATGCATGTAATCACAGCTATTCGGGAGACTGAGGCAGGAGAATTTCTTGAACCCAGGAGGCAGAGGTTGCAGTTAGCCCTGATCATGCCACTGAACTCCAGCCTGGGTGACAGAGCGAGACTCCACTAAAAAAAAAAAAAAAGAGAGAGACCTGGTGGCTCATGCTGTAATCCCAGAACTTTGGGAGGCTGAGGTGGGTGGATCATGAGGGCAGGAGATCGATACCATCCTGGCCAACATGGTAAAACCCCGTCTCTACTAAAAATACAACAATTAACTGGGCATGGTGGTGTGCACCTGTAGTCCCAACTACTCGGGAGGCTGAGACAGGAGAATCACTTGAACCTGGGAGGTGGAGGTCGCAGTGAGCCGAGATTGCACTACTGCACTTCAGCCTGGCAACAGAAAAAGACTGTGTCTCCAAAAAAAAAAAAGAAAAAAAAAAGAAAAAGAAAGAAAGAAAGAAAGGATAATTCTGCTGGTAAGTCGTCAGGAACTCACTGGGTGGGCCAATACGAACGTACCTCTGTTGCATCTTTGCTGTCTACTCTTCTCTGTTCTTGACCCATGTTGCCCTTTTTTATCCTCAGAAATGCTTTATGGGGTATGCAGCGACTGACTGTCCCTTTTCAGATGAGGAAACAGCACAGAGAGCGGGAGAGCTCACTCAAGGTTCCCGGCTGGTCAATGGCAGTGGCTGGATTTGAAGCCGGCCACACTGACCCTGGCTCTCCACTCTTTCCCACCGGGCTCTCCTGATCCTCCTCCCTACCTCACCTCCGAGGACTATGATTTGGTGTTTCTGTCCTTGATCAGATGATCCTGGCAACACTGAATGAATGTGCCTAAGTTGACTTCACTGCCGACCACCACTTCCCAAGCCTTGTGTGTCTCACTTTGGAAGCGCAATCCTGTGGGGCAGGAAAGCAACCTGATGGAGGGAAGGGGCCTTTTCAAAAGGCCGAACTGGGCCCAGCCTAGGTGTATGCACAGCCTGGGTATTTTTCCACAGAGGTGAGCAGGAAAGGCTTCTGAAGTGAGTGGCCTTGGGGGAACTTCCTAGGCTGGTTGGAGTAATAACATTCCTGAACAATCAGGCTGTCCCCAGTGCCCTGTCTCTGGGCCTCCTCTGGCTCCCTCCTCCTCTGTCTGGGGCCTGCCTTGGGGATGTTCTCTACCCCCATCACCCAGCTACCAAATCCACCACGTGGAATGCCCAGCTCTGTCCCGGTGCCGCCTTCAGGCTTTCCTAACAGTTCCCTGCACCAGCCTCACTCAGGCTGAGGATCATCATAGACTTCCCCCTGCTTATCATGGTTTCATTTATGGTTTTTCAACTTTATGATGGTGCCAAGGCAACATGCAAAAACGATACTACAGCAGAAACCATACTACAAATTGTGAATTTCAATCTTTTCCTGGGCCAGCGGTAAGCAGTGGGAAACTGCCCTGAGATGCCGGGCAGTGCAGAGAGCTCAGCTCCCGTTCAGCCAGACGATCGTGCCGGTGAACAGCTCAATGCTGCCACGCCTGCATCCTGCAGCCAGTAAGTTATATGAGAGTCAACACTTTGTGGTAAAATGGGCTTTGTGCTAGATGACTGTGCCCAACTCTAGGCTGCTGTAGGTGTTCTGAGCATGTTTAAGGTAGGCTAGGTTAAGCTGTGATACTCAGTTGGTTAGGGGTATTAGGTATATTTTTGACTCATAATATTTTCCATTTATGATGGGCTGAGCAGGACGTAACCCCTTCATAAGTCAAGGGGCATCTGCACTTGGCTTTCTACCTGTGTAGGTCTTGCCTTCTCAAGTAGGTCAGGTATTTCTTGATGACAGCTTCTCTCTCTTAGTATTGGTAGGGGTCCTTGGGAAAACTTTTCTGAGGGGCTTGGGCTTCCCAAGAAAGTATCACCTGGCCGGGCACAGTGGCTCACGCCTGTAATCCCAGCACTTTGGGAGGCCGAGGTGGGGGGATCACTTGACGTCAGGAATCTGAGACCACCAGCCTGGCCAACATGGTAAAACCCCGTCTCTACTTAAAAAAAAAAAAAAAAAAATCAGCTGGGTATGGTTGCCAGCACTTGTAGTCCCAGTTACTCAGGAGGCTGAGACATGAGAATTGCTTGAACCCAGGAGGCAGAGGCTGCAGTGAGCCAAGATCACGCTACTGCACTCCAGTCTGAGTGAGACCCCATCTCAAAAAAGGAAAAGAAAATATCACTTGACAGCGAGACCTTCTCCCTTTGGTCACAGATTGCCTACTAAATTAATAGAGTCCACAGGCCTTGAATTATAAACAGATGATGCCAGGACTTCCCCCCACGGGAAGTTCCTCACCCTCACTATCTGCCTAAGTAATTCTTCTTAACTCCGATATTAATACTGTAACATATCTTGTTATGATGTAATCGAGTACCCCCATTTTTCTAAGAGTTAAAAAATTTTTTTTTCCTTTTTCTTTACTCCTTTTCCCCATTTCCCACATTCTACCTAGCTCTTACTTATTTATTTATTTTTTAGACAGAGTCTCACCCTGTCACCCAGGCTGGAGTGCAGTGGCACCATCTCAGCTCACTGCAGCCTCCGCCTCCCAGCTTCGGGCAATTCTCCTACCTCAGCTTCCTGAGTAGCTAGGATTACAGGTATTTGCCACCAAGCCTGGCTTATTTTTAGTAGAGACAGGGTTTCACCATGTTGGCCAAACTGGTCTCAAACTCCTGACCTCAAGTGGTCTGCCTACCTCACCCTCCCAAAGTGCTGGGATCACAGGCATGAGCCACTGCACCCAGCTTCTACTTAGCTCTTGAGAAATGGAATTATAACCTTTACCTTCCCTTCTCCAGACAGTCCCTACAGGACAAGCTTATTTAATTACGCGTTTACCTAGAAGCCGCAGAGCCAGAACGCTGACCCAGTGGGAGAGACAACAGTCAATTAACCACCTAAAGCATGCCTTTGACCAAACTCTGTCCCACCTGCAGAGTATCTTGAGACAATGGCCATTGTACAACCTAGTACTGCTGGCGGTGGCACCAGCTCAACCATTTGGGAAGGCACCAAAGTGAGTCCTGCAGAACCTCGTCTGCTCGCTCCCTCCTGCAGGCCATGCATGCCAAGTCCCCCTTTAAAAGCTCCTGATTTCTGCCCCCAAAGCGAAGAAGTATCCTTAAAGGCAGGAGTCTGTACTTGTTCCCCTAAAAGAAGTCTTAGAATAAAGTCTTTATTCGGTTACCATAAGGGTGACAGTGAATCCATTAAGGTCCGCAGCAACTTTAGTTCTTTCCTCCTTAGAAGAAAGAATTCGCAGAGAGACCAAGGCATGTATTGGAGCAGGAGTGCATGTTTATTCAAAAGCCTTCAAGGCCAGGAGCGGTGGCTCATGCCTGTGATTCCAGCACTTTGGGAGGCCGAGGTGGGTGGATCACCTGAGGTCAGGAGTTTGAGAAGAGCCTGACCAACATGGTTAAACCCCATCTTTACTAAATACAAAAAATTAGCCGGGCATGATGGTGCATGCCTGTAATCCCAGCTACTTGGGAGGCTGAGGCAGGAGAACCGCTTGAAGCCAGGAGGCAGAGGCTGCAGTGAGCCCAGATGTTGCAATTGTACTCCAGCCTAGACGACAAGAGCAAAACCCAGTGTCAAAAAAATAAAAAAGTTTTCAAGCAGGAACAAAAGGAAGTAAAGTGCACTTGGAAGAGCACCAAGCGGCTGCTTGAGAGATCAAGTGCATGGTTTGGCCTCTGACTTGGGGCCTCATACGTTGGCATGCTTCCGGGGAATTGCATCCCTTTTCCCGACTCCTTCTACGGTGGACTGTCCACCTACGCAGTGGCCTGCCAGCATTTAGGAGGAACCGCATGTGCAGTGTGTTTACTGGAGTTATACACACGCTCATTTGAGGCACTTTTCCCTTACTGTAGCAGAGCCGCTGCGCAAAACCTCTGGAATACGGAACTGGGGAAGGAAGAGGCAGTTTATTCGGCGGAAGCTGTGGCTGGCTCAAGCCTTAACAACCTAGCTCCCCGACAAAGGAAATCCTGGCCCTTTTAAAGGCTTACAATCTAAGAGGGGCACATGTGAGAGGGTTGTGATCGATTAGGCAAGTGTGGGGGACGTGACGAGGTAGGGGTCTGAGCAGTTGAGCAAGAACAGTGCCTTCCGGGGAAAAATCCCTCCATACCATGTCTGTGATCTACAGATAGGATCGTGGTTAGGAGTAGGGGGTTTAATCTGTAACCTTTAGTCCTTCCACTCTCATCTGGCTGACTGTTAACTTTTACTTCCTCCTTTTCTGCAAGCACAGACTCGGAGAAGGGGGTCTCCCTCCTCATCACCAGTTGGGTATTCCTAGGGGAAGGTCATATGCGAGCTAAACTTGGCCGTTTTGCCTCTTAGTGGCATGCTTGAACCCACTCTTCCAACTCCTGAGATCTTATTGGGAAGCTCCTGATCACCAGCGTCAGGTTTTTCTATCTCTTGAGAGACTGCCTTTCCCCGGTGTTGGCTGCTACCAATTATTATTTTAGAGATATAAATACATTCTGACATTTCTGGGGCGGGACCGGGGTGGGGGGATCCTCTCCTGCCCTGCTCATGACTGCCTAACAATACCAGACCTTGCTCTTGTTCATTGCATTCTGAAAGCGATGCATAACTGAACCTGAGTTTTGGTTGCAATGGAAACCCATAATATATCTCACAGCATAGGGCTCAAGTGGTTAGTTCCTGCTTTTGAAACTAGGACATTAATTTCAATCAGACCAGAGAGACTTCTTTATTTCCCTACTGCATTTTAGCACTGAGTGCTGTACATCATAGGCACTCAGTAAACATTTGCTGAGTTGAATGGATGGACTATGGGAGCTCCTAGAAAGTTCATGACTTCCGCTCCATTCAGTCAGGCAACCTCCATTCCAGATGTTTGGAATTGATTATGTAATCCTCACAATTTGAAAAGCTTCCTCTAATACGATGATACAAAGAAGAATACGAACGGTTTGTTTGTTTCCCTGGCCTGTCAGAGCACTGCCAGATGTACAAGGCTGCCTTTGTACTCAGGGCTTGGTTGCTGATAAAACGGTCTAAATACTCATAAACTGGATCCTATTGTCATGTAGGAAGAGCTTATAAAAGTGAATAATCGCTATGTAATCGATCCCTTTGTGTTTGCTTCAAGCTATATGCCATTAATATGTGACTGTTAAAGTGTGGTTTTCAAAAAAGGCAAAATCATCACGCTCATACAGACACAGAGTGAACACATGGTAGATTTTTTTATTTAACTCATCATTAATGAGGGAACAGGTAAAATCTTATAAGGGCAATCCAAGGAATGCACACATTGATAGATCTGAGATATTGACATGCACATGAAAAGGGCAGCGAAACCAACTGGATTCTTCCACAGCAGGAGAGGGAATCTCAATTGAAGCTTCACCAGATAGAATTTGTTTTTAACATATGTATAGACAAAAATTATTCTATTGGGTACTAGTTATCTATAGTTATAAAGCTGTAAAATAGCTTAATCCAATGAATCAGAGAACCTGGAAGAATGAGCTCTAAGCCATGTATCATTTTCTTTTCTCTCTCTCTCTCTTTTTTTTTTTTTTCTTATTACAAGCTTCCTTGGCAGAGATGACATTTCAAGTCAATGGGGTAAAGGACATACTATTTAACAAATAGTGTGGAGACAATTGAATTCCCTATGAAAAAATAAAATTATGTTGTGATGCCATGCTTTACACAGAATAAATTTCAGGTGGATAGAAACTTTTAAATCTTTAGAATAATATGCAGAAGAATATCTTTAGGACCTAAAGTAGGGAAGGGAATATGACAGAAAAAAAAAAATACAAACTGTACCAAGGAAACCGTAGATTTGACTATACTTAAAACTAAAACCTTTTCTTTCATCAAGATACCCCAGATGGTCAGGTGTGGTTGCTCACACCTGCAATCGCAGCACTTTGGGAGGCCAACGGGCCGGTCACTTGAGGTCAGGAGTTCAAGACCAGCCTGGCCAACATGATGAAATCCCATCTTACTAAAAACACAAAAATTAACTGGGTGTGGTGGCTCACACCTGTAGTCCCAGCTACTTGGGGGACTGAGGCACGATAATTACTTGAACCAGGGAGGCAGAGGTTGCAGTAAGCTGAGATAGCACCACTACACTCCAGCCTAGGTGACAGAGTGAGACTGTCTAAAAAAAAAAAAAAAAAGATACCTCAGATAAAAAATATTGCATTGCATTTTTCCAGTAAAGGATTTACTTTCAGAATGCATAAAGTGCCCCCGCAAATCAAATCAGAAAAAACACCAACAACACAGCAGAAGGGGGAAGCTACAGGAAGAGACCGAGGGTACAAATTACTCCGCACTGCAGCAGCCCTTCCCCGCCCCTCAGGAAAGCACTTACATCCCAAACCATTAATAGAAACCTAGTGGGACAACTGTGGCCCCAGAGGTTTATCCAACCCCAAGTTTATCCCCACTCTGGCTCCATGTCCTCCAGAACTCTAGACCAACATACAGACTTAACAACTGTAGTGGCTCTGAAGATTCTTGGTGGAAGTAAATTCTGATTCCATTATGGAAACTAGGATCTCATCCATCCATCCATTCATTCAATAATTTTTTTTTTTTTTGAGACAAGATCGCTCTCTGTCATTCTGGCTGGTGTGCAGTGGCATGATCATGGCTCATTGCAGCCTTGACCTCCTAGGCTCAGAGGATCCTCCCACCTCAGCTTCCCAAATAGCTGGGACTACAGGTGTGCACCACCATGCCCAGCTAATTTATAAATTATCTGTAGAGATAGAGTCTCCCCAATGTTGGAGGTGGGGCCTGGTGGGAGGTGAATGGATCATGGGGTCAGTTTCTTATGAATGGTTTAGCATTATCACCTCAGTGCTGTTCTTGTGATGGTGAGTTCTCATGAGACCTGGTTGTTTAGAAGTGGGTAGCCCCTCCCCCTCTTCCTCCTGGTCCAGGCATGTGAAGTGCTCACTCCCCCTTGCCTTCTGCCATGATTGTAAATCTCCTGAGGCCTCACCAGAAGCCAAGCAGATGCCAGCATCATGCTGTTTGTATAGCCTGTGGAATCATGAGCCGACTAAACCTCAATTAAACCTTTCTAAATTGCCATCTCAGGCATTTTTCTTTCTTTGTTTTTTTGAGATGGAGTTTCCCTTTTGTTGTCCAGACTGAAGTGCAATGGCACGATCTCGGCTCACCACAAACTCTGCCACCGGGTTCAAGTGATTCTCCTGCCTCAGCCTCCAAAGTAGCTGGGACTACTGGCATGTGCCACCAAGCCCAGCTAATTTTGTATTTTTCATAGAGATAGGGTTTCCCCACATTGGTCAGGCTGATCTCAAACTCCCCATCTCAGGTGGTCTGCCCACCTTGGCCTCCTAAAAGTGCTGGGATTACAGATGTGAGCCACCGTGCCCAGCCTCAGTTATTTCTTTATAGCCATGTGAGAATGAATTAATCCAGGTTCCAATCATGGATCCACACTGTCATCAATACTACATGTCCTTATTAGCCCTAGTCTCTTCTTCAGTCTTTTCTTGACTTTCATGACCTTGACATTTTGAAGGCCATTGGTTAGACACATTGCAGAACTCTTCCTCACAATTAGGTTGAGGTGATGTATTATTGCAGAAGACACCACAGAGGTGACGAGCTCTTCTCGGTGCTTCAGATCAAGGGTGTGTAATGTGTGTATTCCTGGTGAGGCCGACCTTCGCCACTTGGTTAAGGTGGCATCTGCCAGGATCTTCTACTGCAACCTATTTTTCTCTTTTGTGATCACTAAATATTTGAAAGGAAATACTCTGAGATTATGCAAATATCCTCTTTCTGCTTAAGTTTTGCTGGGGGCTGTTTTTCAAACACATCCCTGGTTTGGGCTTCATAAGTCTGATTATTCCTGACAGCCAGTCCTTCTTGGCTACTCAGCTGAGAAAGGGCACTTGCTGCCCCTTCCTTTCGTCCCTGCCCACGGGCACAAAGAAGCCATGCTGTTCCTGCCTGGGGCAGCATGTGTGTTCCCAGACCAAACCGATGGTCGGGCTGCTTATTCCTGTGGCCCAATAATGAGATGGAAATGAACTGAGAAAGGAGGGAGTTTATTTTAATAACCAGGCACAGGAGGAAGGCCTGGAACATATCACCGGACCAACTCAAAGTTACAAAGTTTTCCAGAGCTTATATACCTTCTAAGCTATATGTCTACATGTAAGTGTGCATTCATCTAAAGACATAAGTGATTAAGTTCTTTTAATCTACAACTAAGATCTGAATCCTGAAGACCTTCCTCTGGAGCCTCAGTAAATTTACTTAATCTAAATGGGTCCAGGTGCTGGGGTGATTACCCTTATCTTGTGTCCTGCTAAGCCATGGAGGTTTGGGGAGTTTCTTCAGAGCCCCAATAAAACTCGTTTAATCCTAGGCCGGTGCTGTGGCTCACACCTCTAATCCCAGCACTCTGGGAGGCCGAGGTGGGTGGATTACCTGAGGTCAGGAGTTCGAGACCAGTCTGGCCAACATGGTGAAACCCCATCTCTACTAAAAACATAAAAATTAGGTGGCCTTGGTGGCCGTTGCCTGTAATCCCAGCTACTCGGGATGCTGAGGCAGAAGAATGACTTGAACTTGGGAGGCAGAGGTTGCAGTGAGCCGAGATCACACCACTGCACTCCAGTCTGGGCAACAGAGCGGGTCTCCATCTCAAAATACAGACAAACAACAACAACAACAACAAAAACTTGTTTAATCCTAAATGGGTCCTATTAAGAATTCCTTCATTATCTTTTCATGCTTTCAGGCCCAGGAAAGGCCTAAGCAAAACTCTTGGTGGGCTTGTTCCATTTCAGCCTTTGTAGAAGTGCACTGGCTCTTTCAGTTTTTAATATATACTAAGCCAGAGCTGAAACTGTGATGAAGCCTGCCTGTTCAGCTGTTAGGGAGACCTGGCCTAGCACAGGTGGGTGTCCTCCCCTCTGCAAAGACATGGGAATGTTCTGAATGCCTAGAAACAAGACAGCCTGCATGACAAGGAGCTGGGAAGAACTTTTGAATGAAGGTGGGCTACATAAGTTAGTCTTCTGCAACCTGGAGAAGTGAAGAGTGAAGGTGGATCTAACAGGGTCAACATGAACTTGTTTGTTTCTTTAAATGCTGGTAAACTGGGGCCTAGTGTGCAGTAAGCAGAGCTTGAAGCTTGAAGGAACTTATTTTAAATACCAAAGCAAAAAAGCTAGACTCGCCAACTTAGGGAAGACCCATATGAAATTAGTTATGCAAGAAGCTAAACAGGCCAGATGCAGTGGCTCATGCCTGTAATCCCAGCACTTTGGGAAGTTGAGGCAGGAGGATCCCTCGAGCCCAGGAGTTCGAGACTAACCTGAGCAACATAGCCAGACCCTGTCTCTACAAAAAAATAAAAAACATTAGCCAGGCCTGGCGGTGCACACCTATGGTTCCAGCTACATGGGAGGCTGAGGTGGGAGGATTGCTTGATGCCAGGAGGTGGAGGCTGCAGTGAGCTATCCATCTGAAGTGTCCTCTGAGGCTATACACAGACATCTGAATGGGACCCAGAGTGGGGTAAGACAGCATCACACAAACACAGCGGCGACACTCTCTGGCAGCAATTGGGGCCAGTATGTATGGTAAACGTGTGTGGCCTGGGAAGTCCAGGGCTCCAGGCTAGCCCAGAAGTCATCAAGCTTTTGTATGAAGATGATCAGGACTCTGCTAGTCTTCCAGGTTTGAAAATCTGTCATTCACCCTCCTTAACCCCATTAGGGGACATATCAGAGGCACCGGCCAGTGCCTCCTTGGTCTTTGCCAGGCATGTAGCCTGCCATAGCATTCTCCCTCCCCCAACAACCCCAGCCACAGGCCCATCCAACCACATTCTGGGGTCCCATTTTTAACCTTTCTTTTCCTTTCTTCTTTCTCTTTCTTTCTTCCTTCCTTCCTTCCTTTTTTTTACTTTGAGACTGAGTCTCGCTCTATCACCTAGGCTGGAGTGCAGTGGCACTCACTGCAACCCCTGCCTCCCAAGTTCAAGCTATTCTTGTGCCTCAGTCTCCCAAGAAGCTGGGATTACAGGTGCACACCACCATGCCCAGCTAGATTTTTTTTTTTTTTTGTACTTTTTTAGTAGAGACAGGGTTTTACCATATTGGTCAGGCTGGTCTCGATCTCCTGATCTCAAGTGATCCGCCCACTTCAGCCTCCTAAAGTGCTGGGATTACAGGTGGGATTCACCATGCCCAGCCTAATCTTTCTAGGCCAGAATTCAATCACCAGTTCTCCCAGGAAGAAATAATTCTATCTCAAGGTTGAGTTCAGTCTAGAATCTGGTTCCTGTTACCAGCTCGTAATTATCCCCAAACTCTTTGGGTTTTAGGCACTTTGACCACCAGAATCTCGTGGCCCATCCCACGAGATGGGCCCATCTGCTCTGACCCCCTGTGGTTACATTGCCAACCAAAATTAAGTCTGTTGCGGTAGAAATAGTTTGATAAAGGTTTATTGGAAGCTAAATGTGAGGATCAACCAGGGAAGACACAACAACAGATTTGGAGACATTCCAGAGTTTGTAATAAGTTGAAATGCTGGTCGGGTGCAGTGGCTCATGCTTATAACCCAGCACTTTGGGAGGCGAAAGCAGGCAGATCACTTGAGGTCAGGAGTTCCAGACAAGCCTGACCAACACGGTGAAACCCTGTCTCTACTAAAAAAATTACAAAAAGAAAAACTAGCCAGGCATGGTGGTGTGCAGCTGTAATCCCAGCTACTGGGACGGTTGAGGCAGAAGAATCACTTGAACCCAGGGAAGTGGAGGTTGCAATGAGCCGAGATCATGCCACTGCACTCCAGACTGGGCGACAGAGTGAGACTCTGTCTAGAAAAACAAAACAAAACAAAAACAAATCCAAGTTGAAATGCTTTTACAAAATGCTTTTATAATAAAGTTTAGAAGATGGGAGAGGAAATCCTCAGATATGAGTTGCCTTTTTTCTTTTCCTTTTTCCTTTTTTTTTAAATCTTTTTTGAGACAGAGCCTTACTTTGATGCCCAGGCTGTAGTGCAGTCGTGCGATCTCGGCTCACTGCAACCTTCACCTCCTGGGTTCAAGCAATTCTCTTGCCTCAGCCTCCTGAGTAGCTGGGATTACAGGCGTGCACCACCATGCCCGGCTTATTTTTGTATTTTTAGTAGAGATGGAGTTTCACCATGTTGGCCAGGCTGGTCTCGAACTCCTGACCTCAAATGATCCACCCATGTTGGCCTCCCAAAGTGCTGAGATTACAGGCATGTGCTGTGCCTGGCTTCTGAGTTCTTTTCTCATTGGAGGGTACAATCGTTGGCTACAGATCACAATAGCTCAAATGTTCTATGTGCAAGACAACCAGTAAAACTTTGTGATTCTGAAACAAATCAGTGTCACTTTTAGCGTCAGCAGGTTAGTATGTCTTAAGGAGCTCATGATAAAATTTCAGGGATTCACAATCACTTTCTTTACTCAGGGGCAGACTGTAAGCCATTAATTGTAAGACCTTCCCCGGATGGTGCACTGGGAAGCCTGCCAAATGTGACCTGTAGGTTATCAGCCTCAAACGTGAAAAGTTATTTCTAGACCTGATTCCCTACTTGTTAGCCTTCTTGTCACCATGGAGACCATAGATTCTGTTAAATTAAACTAAATTTGGCCTAAGAATGTTTCCGTACCTGAGTCATTACGGAAGGAACTGCAACCTAACTTTTTAAAATGTATTTTTTGTAGCGAAGAGGGGTCTCCCTATATTGCCCAGGCTAGTCTTGAACTCCTAGCCTCAAGCAAGCCTCCTGCCTCAGCCTCCCAATGTAATAAGGATATAGGAGCCAGCCACTAAGTCAGACCCTGCGACCCAGCTTAGTAGTAAAGTAACTGAAAGCCTAACACAGGAATATACTTTTGTAAAAAATAGCCCAGTCTCAACCAATCACAGCCTCTGAGCTCCAGTCAATCACCAGCAGCCAACTGATCAGACCATGTTCAAATGAGGCAAACCTGAAGCTGTAACTGATCAATCCGTTTCTGTTACTCTCTTCCGTTTTTCCTTCTATAAATACTGCCTGCCCGCCTTGTGGAATGGAGCTCTCTGAACCTCTGCTGGCTCTGAGGGCTGCCTGACTCTCGAGCCCTTCTTTGCTCAGTTAAACCCTGCTAAATTTAATTTGTCTCGAGTTTTTATTTTAATAACTCATTGGTCTTTGTTTTTTGTCCTACCTCATAGGCTACATCATTGATGTCAGTCATCACTGAAACATAGTCACAAAGAGCTGGAAGGCGGGTGGGGAGGGGAGAAGGGAACACACGAGGACTCCCTGACCAACATGGTGAAAACCCCTGTGTGTCCACAGTGGCTCTGAAGTTGTCTCTGAGAGCTCAGCTTTGCATCTGTCTCTTTAGTCTTCCCAACAATTCTGTAAGTTATTTACTGCACTGATGTGACTCCCTTTCTGCTTACAACAGTCATAGGGACTCTTTTTCTGCAACCAAACCCTGACAAATGCAAGTGAAAGACAGAATTGACCAAAATGTAAACACTCATAGATAAAAAGGCGTTTTAAAAATTGTGACTAAAATACATAATACTATGCTGATACATTTGAGAAAAATAGATACATCTGATAGTTTCTCAGAATGTGTAAGTTTTGCAAATTTACAAAAAAGCCAAGCTCGGTTGTTCGTGTACTCCCAACTACTCAGGAGGCCAAGGTGAGAGGATCACGTGAGTCCAGGACTTGGAGGCTGCAGTGAGCTATGATGGCATCACTGCACTCCAGCCTGGGCCACAGAGTAAGGCTGTCTTTAAAAACAACAACAACAAATTTACACGCACAAAAAAAGAGACAAATAAAAATGAAAAAAAAAAAAAAAAGAAAACCATCGAATAATTATCTTCTGGATATATACTAGGCCCAGGTGATTTTATAAGAACATGATTTTAAACATGGGATATTTTATTTAACATGACTGATGTACTTTTCATTAAAAATGACTCTTACTTTCTCTTAGTTGCCAGCAGCTCGTTGTTCTTAACTCAAAGGCATTCACTGCTTTGAGGACGTGGCAGGTTCAAGAACAAAATGTTGCTAAACTTTACGTTTCAAAGCAGGTTTTACCTTACTGGAGAGAGAAAGCCTGAATGCCAAAAACACTTGACTTTCAAGAGTCAGGCATCTGAGAAAGAAGCTATTTTTATTTTATTTTGTATTCCAAAAAACTTGACTTTACAATTAAAGGCTATAAAGCCCCTGAGAACACAGAGTGTATGATCATATAACAAAAGGACAGTTTTGCTGATGTAGAGAGACATCAGAGAGTCTCTGAGAGTCTCAGCACCCTGACTCTCTCCTGGTGGACACTAAAAAGCAGGATGAGAAAAACCCAGATAGTTTTAGTGGGTCCCAGAGCAGAGCCATAGGCTGGTTTCCGTAGCCCAGCAAGTCTCGGAGGACACAGAACAAGGGTGGTAAAAGCAAAATAATTCAGTGGACCACCTGGGTGGATGGAAGCCTCATTTGCTCCCATGCACCCCTGGGCAGGTGAGGGAAAGCAGCCAAGCACTAGTGGTCACAGAAGTGGTGAGTAGGGAGGTGGGCAAATCTGAAGAGTCCTGTCATCAAGACAAATGTATGCAGTGCTCCTGGGCCCATTGCCCACTAGAGGCTACAGCAGAGCTGGGCACATCTGCGTCAGCGCCAGCATATGGCAACAGGAGCCAAAGGACATGATGCCAGGACCAGATAACCCACCCCATGCTAGAAAGATACGGAAGCGTCCTGAAATTAAGATCACTATGGGAAGGAAGAGGGGAAAGGGAGACACCTGACTTCAGTTTATACTCTGAATTGATACACCTCAATACGGAAGGGGCTAAGATTTAGAAAAGTAAGTTTTCTCATCAGCAGAAGTAGGCTGGGCCGAACTATCTGTTGCAGAGAAATAAAGACACATAGTTATAGCTTTGATCCTGTGTAAAATTCATACCTGCTATAAAAATGAAATAGGTAAATATATTTCCCTTGCTACCAAATATAATTTCACATTAGAGAAAAGTACAGGAAGTTTCTAAATACCTTTTACAAAGCTAGCCCAAGTGTAATACCAAAACTTAACAAAGTGAAAAAAAAGAGGAATTACCAACTGCATTCGTCCGTTTTCATGCTGCTGATAAAGACACACTCGAGACTGAGCAATTTACAGAAGAAAGAGATTTAATTGGAATTACGGTTCATGTAGCTGGGGAAGCCTTACAATCATGGTGAAAGGCAAGGAAGAGCAAGTCACATCCTGTGTGGACGGTGGCAGGCAAAAAATGAGAGAGAGCTTGTGCAGGGAAACTCCTATTTTTTTAAATTTAATTTAATTTAATTTAATTTAATTTATTTATTTGAGATGGAGTTTTGATCTTGTCGATCAGGCTGAAGTGCAATAGCGTGATCTCGGCTCACAGCAACCTCCACCTCCTGGGTTCAAGCCATTCTCCTACCTCCGCCTCCCAAGTAGCTGGGAGTACAGGCATGTGACGGCTAATTTTGTATTTTTAGTAGAGATGGGTTTTTTCCATGTTTGTGAGGCTGGTCTCGAACTCCTGACCTCAGGTCATCCATCGGCCTCGAACTCCCAAAGTACTGGGATTACAGGCATGAGCCACCGCACCCAGTCCCCTATCGTCTTTTTTTTAAACCAGCACATCTCATGAGACTCATTCATTATCACAAGAACAGCACAAGAAATACCATCCCCCATAATTCAATCGCCTCCCACCGGGTTCCTGCCATCACATGTGGGAATTCTAAGAGTTACAATTCAAGATGAGATTTGGGTGAGGACACAGCCAAACCAGATCACCAACCATTCTTATGAATACAAAAGCATTCCAACATTCATTCCTAATAGTAAAAACACATGTGAACGGAGCTCAGAAGTAAGCAGGCCATATTCTGTGGGGCAAAGGTGTTCCATGTAGCACTCAGAAAAATATACAGCAAAAATCTTGTCTTCTGCAAAAAATAGGACGATTTATTGTGCTATTGGGAAATCAGCTTTCTGTCCTGCTCAGTGGCATTTTCAGCACTTGCTCCTATGCCAGTCCTCCCACTAGAAAAAAACAGTGCCACTGTGATGCCATCTCTGATTGTCCCCAGCACCAGCAAACCCTCAGGGGACCCACATGAAGGCTCCAAGACACCATACAATTGAGTATGGTCAGTGGAGACCTGTTAGTTGGTTGTCAGTGAGCAATACCTTTATGTTATGAGTTCTTGTAGCAGCTTAAGAATTATACATGTATTTGAAATATCGAAACTAAGCTACACTACCAGTAATTAGATTTGTTTTAATTAATTTAATTAATTAATTTTTTTGAGATGGAGTCTCACTCTGTCACCCACGCTGGAGTACAATGGCGTGATCTTGGCTCACTGCCACCTCCACCTCCTGGGTTCAAGCGATTCTCCTGCCTCAGCCTCCTGAGTAACTGGGATTACAGGTGCCCACAACCACGTATGGCTGAATTTTGTATTTTTAGTAGTGGCAGAGTTTCACCATGTTGGCTAAACTGGTCTAGAACTCCTGACCTCAGATGATCTGCTCACCTCAGCCTCCCAAAGTTCTGGGATTGCAGGTGTGAGCCACCGTACTTGTCCTAGTAATTAGCTTTAGAATCTGGTTTTTAGGCTGAATTTGAATCCATATTTATTGTCTTTCATATCTTGGAAATTAGAGACTGGCTATAGACTAATTCATAATATTTGTCAACATTATAGCTGACTTTAACAATAATTGTAATACAGGCTGGGTGCAGTGGCTCATGCCTGTGATCCCAGCACTTTAGGAGGCCAAGGTATGTGGATCATGCAGTCAAGAGATTAAGACCATCCTGGCGAACATGGTGAAACCCTGTCTTTACTAAAAATATAAAAATTAGCTGGGTATGGTGGCACATGCTTATAGTCCCAGCTACTCGGGAGGTTGAGGCAGGAGAATCACTTGAACCCAGGAGGCAAAGGTTGTAGTGAGCCAAGTTCAAGCTACTGCACTCCAGCCCGGCGACTGGAAAAAAAAAATGGTAATATGATTAAGCTATTTGACTCAAAAAAAAAAAAAACCTAAGTGGAAGGACATCTTTTGTTCATAGACTGGGAAGCCTTAATGTTGCTAAGATGTCAATACTACCCAAAGCAATTTAATGATTTAATGCAATCCCTTTCAAAATCCCAATGATACTTCTTTGCAGAAATAGAAAAAAAATTCTAAAATTCATATGGAAATCTCAAGGGACCCCTGAATAGCCACAACAATCCTGAAAAAGCAGAACAAAGTTAGAAGACTCATACTTCCTGATGTCAAAATGTACTAAAAAGTGACAGTAAACTGTGTGTCACTGACATAAAGACAGAATATCAATCAGTGAAACAGAATAAAAAGCCCAGAAATAAACCCTTGCACATATGTTCAAACAATTTTGACAAGGTTGCCAAGACCAGCCAATAAGGAAAGGATAGTCTTTTCAACAAATGGTTCTAGAAAACTGGATATGTACATTAAAAAGGATGAAATTTGACTTTTGCCTTTTTACCATATATAAAATTAACTCAAAATGGAATAAAGGTCTAATTGTAAGAGCTAAAACTATAAAGCTCTTAGAAGAAAACATAGAGGCAAAGCTTTATGGCCCTGGATTTGGCAATGATTTATTGGATATGGC